>NC_091461.1:55868231-56180037 GCF_027789765.1 Dendropsophus ebraccatus
TATGGCATAGCATTCATCAGTGTAGAAATCAAACTAAACTATGTAAAAGTCCCCCAAAGGGACTTCAAATGTGTAAAAAAAAAAAGTTCAAAACACTAACACACTACCCCAAAACCCCTCCCCCAATAAAAGTTTAAATCACCCCCCTTTCCCATTATATAAATAAAACATATAAAAATAAATAAATAGATAAACATATAATATACCGAGCTGCACTTACACATCACCTTAGCTACATAGAGACAACGGCTTTTAGCCCTGTTCACCACGTAGGGCATGCACCAAACAGCTGATCAGCAGAGTGCCATGTCAGTAAGTTACTGATAAGTTATCCCAAGGATAGCTCAACAGTTTATTTTGTCTGGAAAACACCTTAAAATGAGGATCAGCTATAATGGTATTGATCAAATGACCATCAACATCACATTAAATGTAAATCCTTCATTGCCCGAAATGGTCAAAATTATCCACTTTGGCAGACTTTCTACTGACATCTTACACAGATGGTGAGTGAGACGCCCCTGGGTCTTTGTATGTGTCATGGATAAAGTAATAAGAGGGGTATCTAGTTTATGTCAACTTGTGCCAAGATCAAAATATCAATATTAAGCCTCTTCATGAGAACTTGACAGAGAAAGGCACTTATAAGCTCTGATAATGTAGGTTGTAGTCACCTTTCTATATGAACATTACAGCTGTCTGTACAGTCCTATATAATTCACTGATACTGTACCTGCCATGGATCCAGCCATTAATCTGTGCACATGTTCTGATTTCCCAATTTTTACACGCAGCAACTACAAAAAAAGTGATGTAGTTATACAAGTTACATATTATAGTTATACAAGTTTTTTTTGTACACAGGACCAACCTCCTTGCACCAGTTGTGGAATTTTCTGTGTACTTTCAGATCAGTAAATGTAGGGCATAGGCACAAGTGTATGTTCACTGTAGTATCGTTAACATAAACGTACATCCTTAAAAATAATTTTATTTTTGTTTCTTAATATAAATGAGTTGAACATTGTGTGGCACTCTATTTCTTTATTTATTTTCCTAGAGATCTGAGCTCCATTTTTCACATACAGAGCTTCACAGCCACAGGATAGACTGCATACTGTTTATGCAATTTTTTTTTTTTTTTTTTCAAAGAAAAAAGGAGTATGCATTCAGCACCCAAGCTCCCTCTAGTGGTCACAGAATATGGTAAAAATTTGGATCTTTGCAGCAGAAAAACAAAGCTCTGTCTGCTATTACGGTATATTGAGAAATGAACCAGAACTGAATTTTTGAAAGGGAACATGTTAGCTTTGTCATGCTGCCTTAACCATGAGCAGCCTAACTATTTTCCCATTGTAACCATTCATAACTCAGTAATGCAGTTTTGATTTTACCAGAGCCCTTTCAGAAATAAAAGCCAAGTTGTGACTGGCTGCTATGGGAAAACCAGAAATCATACTTTTAAAAGTGTTTCAGGAACTGATTTGAGTAGTCACAACAGTAGTCCCAGAGCTTTGAGTGACGTGTGTCCCTATATACACACAGGGAGAGTCTCATCACTCAAGGTTGGGAACGATTTAGGTCACTCAGATTTCCCAGCATTTTGTACTTCGTATGTTGGGGGCCACTCAACTTTCCCAGGTGTAGTGGCACCTTGACATAAGCAATCTTGGGGAGCTGGAGAGCAGGCAGTGTTAGGAACCTGGGAATGCTGCTTAAGGCCCTGTTCCCACTGAGGAAAGGTAGCGGAATTCCGCAACGGAATTGTCCGCCGCGGAATGCCGTTAGCCTCCCGCTCATAATGGGAGTCTATGGGAGGCGCGCGCTCCTGCTCTGTACGCGCTGAAGAATGAACATGTTCATTCCGCTACCTTTCCTCAGTGGGAACGGGGCCTAACAATTTCTGATACTGAAGTGTGTAATATGCTGAGGGTCTGATACTGGGCTCTGTAATATGCTGGGGGTCTTATACTGGTGTCTGCAATAAGCTTGAGGCCAGATACTGTGGTCTTTAATATGCTGGGGGTCTGATATTGGGATGTGTAATATGCTGGGGGCCTGATACTGGGGTTTATAATATACTGGGGGCTGATACAAGGGTCTATAATATGCTGGGGGACAGATACTGGGGTGTGTAATATGCTGGAGGGCTGATACTTGGGTGTGTAATGTGCTCTCTCTGTACTGACCCAACTGTAAGGTCCATACAACGATGACAATTTGGAAAAATTCTAAATATCCCCCATTGCTGACAATCCACACCCCCAATAGGCCACATTATCACAGACCACACCCACAATAAGTTGGGGGGTGCGTCAGCACTCCTAGGGCAGCATGAGCTTTAAATACAGGTCTGCACTCAGTTACAGCTACATGTACTGTACATTTATTAACAGATTAACTCCAGATCCCAGCTATTGATTAGGAGGAGGTTTACCATAATTTATTTAAGCAGCAAATTTTAGGGCTACAAAGTTCAGTACCGAGCAGGATGTTATGTTAGAAAACAGTCACTTGTCATACAGCAAGCAACCTTTAGTCAGGAGGTTTTTTGTTTATTTTTTTTTTTGTGATAAAATGTTTATAGCATTCGTACATTCCTACACTGGAAAACATTTTAGAAAACCTTAGCTTGATGAAAGTAAAAAAAAAATAATAATAAAATAATACAGTGCTTCCTCAACTTACAATGGCCTCAAGATAAAATGTTTTCAACATGCAATGGTCCTTTTTGGACCATCGTAACTTGAGACCAGACTCAACATACAACATACAATGCTACAGTCAGGATCTGCAGGACATGTAAAAAACTAGATACTTGACCAATGAAAGTGGCCATTTTACTGGTAAAACCCCAGTATTACTGAAGTGAATGCAGTGACTGGCTGTTGAGTATCCCCTCTCTACAGTACAGTGTGATACTACATGTCCTGCATTGCTCTTTATCTGGGCCAGGATGAGATGCTCTTATGGGCACCAGATGAGGACGGCTTCATTTTATTTTTTTGGGACCCTGTACAGGACCCTGAAAACGCTCCCATCTTCTATAAAGAAAGTGATTTACAGCTTCCAGTCGCCCTTTCTGACTGTTGTATGTAAGGATTTGCTTTACCATATTAGTTAGCTGCTTATTCTCCTTTAAATTTTCATATGACTCATTTTGGGATGACATTTTGGGGGTTCAGAACCAATTACTAGTTTTCCATAGAGTTTTGGAATTTCTTAAGCAGCTAAGGGCTAATTCACACATCCGTTGTTCTGTCCGCAATTGCAATTCACTGAATAGCGGCTGCAGAAAAATGATATGTCAGTTTCTCGCAGTGCCGCTAGGGATCTTGGCCGGAGTGTATACTATGTGTATACACTCTGGCTGGGATTCCATTGAAGGAAGCACTACGTAAGCTATGTAGTAATCACGGCCGTTGTTGCAAATCGGCAACAACGGCCATGGTTATTACGTAGCTTATGTTGTGTGAACATAGCCTAAATAGGTATCCAGGGAATCTATACTATTGCATAACAAAAATAAGAACATACCTTTTTATACTTGTCAAATGCCATAAATTGTATAGCCCCATAGGGAAAGATCCTGACCATCATGGCTCCATTTCCTTTGTACAATCCCAAGAAACCCTCATTCTTTTTGACAGCAAATACAGTGGCCAGAACTCCTACAAGCAAAATATATGAAATAAACTGAAAGATTTCTCTGTGGCAAACCAGCGTTTCATTGTGTTATCTCTGCTATGTCCTTTCAATAACAATAAGAACAGCGAATGTCCTTGAAGCTCTTACCCAGGTGTCTGTAGTGGACATTTTGTGCTTGCAATAAAATCTTGATCCTGTCCAGAGGTGCTATAGTTGTTTTTGCACAACAACTTGCTACACCTATATAAAAATGAACATGTTATAATACCATCATTTTTTTTTTGCTGTGACGCTGTGACCTCCCCTATAAGATCAGCCCCCTCCTCTCCTGACATCCTCTGTGCTGCTGTGACCTCCCCTTTAAGACCAGCCCCCTCCTCTCCTGACATCCTCTGTGCAGCAAGGGACCAAACATTGTGTTTATTGGGAAAAGCATGGGGGGGGCAGTAGTGGATTATAATTAGGGCGGATTGACGGGGGGGGGGGGGGGGGGGGGGGTTGGGGTCCAGGTTGGGTGAACAGCCCAGGGTACATTTAATCCGCCACTGGGTACAGACTACAACCCCCACACTGCAGGGAGCTGGTGAAGGCTGCCAGGTCTGGACAGACAAGAAAGGGTTACTTTGCCTGGCAGGTCAGTTCCTGTCAGAGGGCAGGGGTGTAAGGGCAGGGATGTGGGGGCACACTAGAGGGCAAGAATGTGGGGGGCACACCAGAGGGCAGGGATGTGGGGGGCACACCAGAGGGCAGGGATGTGGGGGGCACACCAGAGGGCAGGGATGTGGGGGGCACACCAGAGGGCAGGGATGTGGGGGGCACACCAGAGGGCAGGGATGTGGGGGGCACACCAGAGGGCAGGGATGTGGGGACACACTAGAGGGCAGGGATGTTTGCAATGTCTGCACACATCCCCTGCTCTCACTTACTGCGGTACCACTCAAAGCATGAGGCTTGTCAAAGCAGAGGGGAGGGGGGATTTGTAAAGGGAGTTTAAGGTGGAACAGACAACCTGAACCTCGGCCAGCAGGAAGATTAACCTTTGCTGCTGGCCAAGATTCAGGCTGTCTGTTCCACCTTAAATAAGCTCCCTTTACAAATCCCCCTCCCCTCAGCTCCGGGAAGCTCCCAGCTGTCAGGCCTCCGTTCCTCCTGCATATTCATGTGTGCACACTCAGGCCGGTCAGGAAGCGCAGCCACCAAGAGTGTGCATACATGAATATGCATAGGAACAGCGCCGCGGATGGACGGAGAGCGAGCGGGCATCAGAGCCTCATACTGAGAAGCGCAGCCCTAGACGCAGCTCCTCACACCGGCTGCATGACAGGGGGGACAGGAGGCTGAGGTGTGACAGGCTGCGAGTCATTAGCAGCGGGGGGGGGGGGGGGGGGGGTTCTGTTACACACAGTAGCCGACCCCCACTGCTTCTGGAGAGGCTCAGGATGGGTCAGATGCCGCTGTCAGTTGTGACAGCGGCTTCTGCACAGTTATATGACTTATCCCTGCAGTGAGCGGAGGAAGGGGCGGGCGGAGGAGGAGGAGGAAGTGACGCCAGGGGGCAGGGGGCTGCACTCAGAGAACATGGCCGGCGCTCTGCTAGCCGCCGGCTGTGTTCTCTGCTCTATACTTTATGTTAAGCTGCGTTATTAGGCAGCTTAATATAAAGTATCGATACCAGGAAATCCTGGTACCGAATCGTTTTTATGCCCGAAATATCGATAGTAGTATCGATATTTCGGTGCATCGTGCATCCCTATTTAGAGGGCAATGATGATTCATGGACATGTGAACACGGCAGACTATCACTGGCCACAGAGGTGACACAACTATTAATGACACATCATTATTCCTGTTAAAAAACATAAGGGGTCAAAGAGGAGCGTTGAGTAGAAACTGGTTAGTTCCAGTAGAGTAATGGACGCATGCTAGAAAGACATCTATACCAGTTAAAGGCTGGAAACATGCAGAGTTGAAAGAGGCCAATAGCATCCAATGGTGGAAAAATCTTCAAAGTTTATATATGTGCAACATTCCAAGCCGCTGCTTGACAAAGACCCCTGAG
This sequence comes from Dendropsophus ebraccatus, assembly GCF_027789765.1. Classification (NCBI taxonomy): domain Eukaryota; kingdom Metazoa; phylum Chordata; class Amphibia; order Anura; family Hylidae; genus Dendropsophus; species Dendropsophus ebraccatus. The sequence goes on from NC_091461.1 coordinate 55,873,939, forward strand.
GGTTGAAATGTTGCACATATGTATTACCACTTGTCAGCAGTTGCCTGCAGCGGTCACATGCCTATGGACAACACTTTTTTTTCACTAGACTCAACAGGGAGACAAAGATGTTCCCATCAAATCTGACAAAATTTGTGAAGGAGCCTGCTAACTGAACCTCCTACACATTTGTCAGCACAACTCAAATGATACTCATTAGGGATTTTAATTTACTTATTATCATATAAAGTTAGTTGTTTGTTACATTTCTAGAAATAACACTTTACAAACATATGTAATATTAGTGTATGTTCTCACTACGGAATATGCAAGGAAAATTTAAAGCGGAGGCCGCGCAGCCTCCTGTCTCATTGATTAATTTTTCAAACTCAATCTGCCGTCCACACGAAGAATTGACAACAGTCAATGGAACAGGTGGAATGGCAAGTGTAGTCTGCCGGACGGCCTCCACATGAAATGTCCTCAAGTATTCTGTAGTGTGAACACACTCTTAAAAGGGATAGTCCGGAAAAAAATTTTTTTTAAATCAACTGATGTCATAAAGTTATACAGATTTGTAATTTACTGTTATTTAAAAACAAAACTCAAACTTTCAGGTACTTATCAGCTGCTGTATGTCCTGCAGAAAGTGATGTGTTCTTTCCAGTCTGACACGGTGCTCTCTGCTGCCACCTATGTCCATGACAGGAACTGTCCAGAGCCGTAACAAAATCAGCATCTGCTCCAAAAACGTTCTGACAGGGACAGAGGTGGCAGCAGAGAGTACTGAGTCAGACTGGAAGGAATACCACTTCCTGCAGGACATACAGCAGCTGATAAGTGCTGGAAGACTTGAGGTTTTTTTTTTGTTTGTTTGTTTTTTCTAGTAGTCAGTTACAAATCTGTATAACTTTCTCACACCAATTTGTATTTTTTTCCCCTCTGGAGTACAGCTACAAGGATTACAAACACCAAATGGTTGTAAACAATCAGACTAAGGTCTCCTGTAAAAGCAATGATGTGTGCACAAACCACATAGAAAATACACAATCCTTGTTCCCCACAAAAAGCCTCCATGAGCAATGTTTTGAATATCTTTGCAAGACATTTTGGAGTTTTATATATAAAGCATGTAAAATTAAATAGGTGTGTTAACTACTACATAGATTTATAGACACACAGAAGCATGTTGGAATGGCAATCCCATTTGACCACTACCTGTCTTAGGGTCCTCTTAGATGGCCCAATCATAAAGTGTAAATGAGTGCTGATCTACTAGATCAGTGCTTGTTTACTGAGCAATTACATGGGCCAACTATCACGCAGCAAGGGCTGCATGGACATTGTTAGTGATGTCCGTGCAGCCCCTGCCTTTAGTGTAAAATAATAAAATACTACTAACCTTACCACGGTCTCTGGTGCCCTCGTGCCTTTCCTTCTGGTTCAATAACTGATCTCTAGGCTCAAATAAAAGTCACTTATTTAGGGTAGAAAAAAAAGCATTTACCTCCTGCCACAAAAGACCTAAGCCAATAGAAGTCTTTGTACCCTGGGTTTTGAAGTGGGCTTTTAGATGGAGTAATAGCTGCTTCTGAAGTCATCTTGATCAATAATGCATGTTTCCGTTATAAAAAAAAATATATAGAAGAAAGCTGAAAAACAAAACACATATACATATTAATATTCTCATATTACAACTCTTTTGTATGAAGACCCTCAGTGGTACCACCATATGGCTCCCGTTTCATACAAAGTTTTTAAATTTTCTGTTTTAATCCAGCAAAAAACAAACAAACCATGGCATGATCCACTGGATCTCGTCTAACAAAAAAACTACCCCTACATGTATTGGTTGTGGGAAAGGATAGCTCTTTACGTACTGCTTTTAAAGGGAACCAATCACCGGAAAAACGCATATAGAGCTTTTGAAATGTGCTGTTAGAGCACACAGCACACTTGCCACACGTGTTTCCATAGCCTCCGTGCCTCCCCTGTGTAAGCCGCAAAGTAACTTTATAAAACTGGCGCCCTGTATGCTAATTACCTGAGGTAGTCACCTGGGCGGTGTTTGGCTAGCAGGTAGTCACGGTCCCCTGGGCGTTCTTCCGCTGTAATCACGCCCCTCTGGGCGTGATTCAAATGGCAGAGTAGCTGTGACATTCTGATGCCGGACGCCGCCGCACATGCGCAGTGCAGCCGCTTCCATTCCGGCGGTACTGCGCCTGTGCAGAATAGCCTCGAATAGCATGTTAGCCGGAGTTCGAGGCTATTCTGCACAGGCGCAGTGCAACCGGAATGGAAACGGCTGCACTGCGCATGTGCGGCGGCGTCCGGCATCAGTACGTAAGCGCGCCGACGTTGGGCACGGCGCGCTCCCGAGTGACGCCACAGCCACTCTGCCATTTGAATCACGCCCAGAGGGGCGTGATTACAGCGGAAGAACGCCCAGGGGACCGTGACTACCTGCTAGCCGAACACCGCCCAGGTGACTACCTCAGGTAATTAGCATACAGGGCGCCAGTTTTATAAAGTTACTTTGCGGCTTGCACGGGGAAGGCACGGAGGCTATGGAAACACGTGTGGCAAGTGTGCTGTGTGCTCTAACAGCACATTTCAAAAGCTCTATATGCTTTTTTCCAGTGATTGGTTCCCTTTAAAGGAGTATTCCATACAAAGCTCTCCATGAATTCTTGCATCATAGGCCCTTCCTGTGCAGGAGGACTAAGTCTCCCTTTGGCGCTTAACTAGACTTTACATCTTTGCCACTAGATCAGGGATGAGAAACCTTCGGCCCTCCAGCTGTTGCACCCATCATGATGGGAATTGTAGTTTTGCAACAGCGGGAGGGCCGAAGGTTCCCCATCCCTGCACTAGATCATGGCTACCAGGATACGCATGCATTAAAGGAGAAGTCCGGCCACAAGTATTTTTTAATATGTTATTACTTATGGAAAGTTAGACTAATTTCTAATGTACATTAATTATGGGAAATGTCCATATACTGCTATTTCCCTTAATTAATTAGATCATGGAGTCTTAGAATTCTCTCAGAAACCGTGACGTCACGACAAAGGGTGTAATTCCTATGGAGTGTCCAGCAGGGGGCGCACTGTATAAAGTACCATTGACTGCTATATATAGTGCGCCCCTGCTGGACACTCTATTGAATCAATGGATGTGTATGTAAAAATGTTATGTACAGTACGTTTTGATTGAATACATTTATGGAATACTTTGGGGAGCAAGTGTCCTTGCTCCCCAAATGATCCCATAAATGTATTCAATGAATACATTTGGAGGGCACCGAGCAGGGAGGGAGAGAGGTGCCTGTGCATCTACCTCCACCCTCGCTCCCTGCTTGGTGCTGGTCACATATACACAGTACTACTACTCCCATAATCTGCTCATAGTATGAGCAGAAGATGGGAGAGTAGTACCTGTGCTATCCCCATTACGCCGCCACCGCACAGCTGCTCATCACAAGGGCTTCATCATGCCCCCTCCTCCGCTCCCCCTCCTCCCAGCTTCCAATTTCTAACTATGCCGCCACTCTCCGCCGCTGGCCAACGCTCTCTTCTCCCGCATACCGACTCACGGTCCGCACTGCATGCCGGCCGGGGACAGGAAGCACCAGGAGCGCTGTGCTCCCTGCGGGGTGTGGGAGGGCTGACGCGGCCGGCATGCAGTGCGGACCGGGAGGCGGTATGTGGTAGCAGAGAGCGGGGGCCAGCGGCGGAGAGCGGTGGCACAGTTAGAAATAGGAAGCTGGGAGGAGGGGGAGCGGAGGAGGGGGCATGATGAAGCCCTTGTGATGAGCAGCTGTGCGGAGGTGGCGTAATGGGGATAGCACAGGTACTACTCCCCCATTCTCTGCTCATACTATGAGCAGAGGATGAGAGGAGTAGTACTGTGTATATGTGCCCAGCACCAAGCAGGGAGGGAGGGGAGAGGTAGATGCACAGGCACCTCTCTCCCTCCCTGCTCTGTGCCCACCCAATGTATTCATTGAATACATTTATGGAATACTTTGGGGAGCAAGGACACTTGCTCCCCAAAGTATTCCATAAATGTATTCAATCAAAACGTACTGTACATAACATTTTTACATACACATCCATTGATTCAATAGAGTGTCCAGCAAGGGCGCACTATATATAGCAGTCAATGGTACTTTATACAGTGCGCCCCCTGCTGGACACTCCATAGGAATTACACCCTTCGTCGTGACGTCACGGTTTCTGAGAGAATTCTAACACTCCATGATCTAATAAATTAAGGGAAATAGCAGTATATGGGCATTTCCCATAATTAATGTACATTAGAAATTTGTCTAACTTTCCATAAGTAATAACATATTAAAAAATACTTTTGGTCGGACTTCTCCTTTAAGCAAAGGGGAATACTAGTAATTCAGAGTGCTGTTCTTTTCTGGTAATGCTTTTCACTCAGCCCAATGGCATGTGGCTAAGGTCAGCAGCCTGTGTTCCCCAGTTTTTTCATACCAAACCACCTGTCATCCTATTAGGCATAAGGCTGTCATAACTAGAGGTCTATACTCCGTACCCATCTATTATGAAGAATGGAGAACTGCTGGAAAGAACAGCTCCTGCTCTGCTGGACTGCAGACAACCATGTGCCGTTTACCTCTCCATCTAGATGGGCACGGTTTCATACTCCATTATACCTCAGGGAACATGTAAAGCCACGGACTACTACCCCTGACAGGTAGAACAATACCAGTGAAAAGAATTGTCCTGTAACTAGTCCCAAAAGACAAAGTTACTGGAGGCATAAAGAAGCAGGACAAGATCTACTGTGTATGAAATGATATCTTTCCTTGAGGACGTGCCCTTGTCTGCTAGTTATATGCCGCCTTGTGACAAGGATATGTAATACCATGCAGACAGTGATCTCTGCCCTGTACTATGCACTCACTATGTGGACATTCTGTGGGGAAGAAAAGAAAGCAGGCAATGTACTGCCACATCTTATCTTATGCATTTCTTTATGTCAGATGTCATCAGTTAAGACCCACTTTATGATCTGAAACAACTAACATAAAGTGAACACGTTTTTCCACATATTGTCCATTACAGCAAAGGTTAAAATATGTGCTGACAATGCAGGAATAAAGCCGGGTGAGAAAAGAGCTGCTAAAGGCCTGTACAGGACTGCTCAGACAAGGTCGTAAGACAGGTCACTATACCACAGTATACAGTCAGGTGGTGACCACACTATAGTATACAGACAGGTCACCATACTACAGTACACAGACATGTGTGACCACATACTACAATATACAGACAGCTCACTATACCACAGTATACAGACAGGTGACCACACTACAGTATACAGACAGCTCACTATACCACAACATACAGACAGGTGACCACACTACAGTATACAGACAGGTCACTATACCACAGTATACAGCCAGGTGACCTCACTATAGTATTCAGACATCACATTCTACAGTATACAGACAGCTCACCATACCACAGTACAGTATACAGTCAGGTGACCCCACTATACAGACAGATCACCATACTACAGTACACAGACATGTGTAACCACATACTACAGTATACAGACAGGTCACTATACCACAGTATACAGACAGGTCACTATACCACAGTATACAGTCAGGTGACCACACTATAGTCAGGTGACCACACTACAGTATTCAGACATCACATACTACAGTATACAGACAGCTCACCATACCACAGTACAGTATACAGTCAGGTGACCCCACTATAGTATACAGACAGTTCACCATACTACAGTACACAGACATGTGTGACCACATACTACAGTATACAGACAGGTCACTATACCACAGTATACAGACAGGTGACCACACTACAGTATACAGACAGGTCACTATACCACAGTATACAGCCAGGTGACCTCACTATAGTATTCAGACATCACATACTACAGTATACAGCAGGGGTGGGGAACCTTTTCCATGTCGAGGTCCGGTCGGGCATTAATAAAATCATTCGAGGGCCGCATACCGTGTGCGGCAGTTAGTAGCGTGGGTTTGCAGCACCCAGGGCAAGGCAAAGTATTGTTCCCCTAGTGCCCCTGCTATTGTAGTTAACCCCCAGTGATGCCCCTGCTATTGTAGTTAACCCCCCAGTGATGTCCCTGGTGGCCTAGTTAACCCCCATCAGGCATGTCCCTGGTGGCCTAGTTAACCCCCATCAGGCATGTCCCTGGTGGCCTAGTTAACCCCCATCAGGCATGTCCCTGGTGGCCTAGTTAACCCCCATCAGGCATGTCCCTGGTGGCCTAGTTAACCCCCATCAGGCATGTCCCTGGTGGCCTAGTTAACCCCCATCAGGCATGTCCCTGGTGGCCTAGTTAACCCCCATCAGGCATGTCCCTGGTGGCCTAGTTAACCCCCATCAGGCATGTCCCTGGTGGCCTAGTTAACCCCCATCAGGCATGTCCCTGGTGGCCTAGTTAACCCCCATCAGGCATGTCCCTGGTGGCCTAGTTAACCCCCATCAGGCATGTCCCTGGTGGCCTAGTTAACCCCCATCAGGCATGTCCCTGGTGGCCTAATAAACCCCCATCAGGCATGTCTCTGGTGGCCTAATAAACCCCCATCAGGCATGTCCCTGGTGGCCTAGTTAACCCCCATCAGGCATGTCCCTGGTGGCCTAGTTAACCCCCATCAGGCATGTCCCTGGTGGCCTAGTTAACCCCCATCAGGCATGTCCCTGGTGGCCTAGTTAACCCCCATCAGGCATGTCCCTGGTGGCCTAGTTAACCCCCAAATAAAAAAAATAAACATCCCACTCACCTTACCTCTGCTCCCACGCTGCCCATGTCCTCTTCTGTCCCAGGTCCTCTGTGCCGGTCTTCTCCTGCAGGCGGCGCGCGATGAAATGACGTAATCGCGCGCGGCCCGCAGGAGACTGAAGACACGCGCCGCTCTGCTGGGGAAGAAGCCGGCACAGACAGCATCCTCCTGTGTCCGGCAGCTGTCACAGACACCGGAGGATGCTGTGTGCGCCGGCTCCTTCCTCCTCCAGAGCAGCGCGCATCACAGGGGAGCCGGAGGTTCCCCACCCCTGGTATACAGACAGCTCACCATACCACAGTACAGTATACAGTCAGGTGACCCCACTATAGTATACAGACAGGTCACCATACTACAGTACAGACATGTGTGACCACATAATACAGTATACAGACAGGTCACTATACCACAGTATACAGACAGGTCACTATACCACAGTATACAGCCAGGTGACCCCACTATAGTATACAGACAGTTCACCATACTACAGTACACAGACATGTGTGACCACATACTACAGTATACAGACAGCTCACTATACCACAGTAAACAGACAGGTGACCACACTACAGTATACAGACAGGTCACTATACCACAGTATACAGCCAGGTGACCTCACTATAGTATTCAGACATCACATACTACAGTATACAGCAAGCTCACCATACCACAGTACAGTATACAGTCAGGTGACCCCACTATAGTATACAGACAGGTCACCATACTACAGTACACAGACATGTGTGACCACATACTACAGTATACAGACAGGTCACTATACCACAGTATACAGACAGGTGACCACACTATAGTCAGGTGACCACACTACAGTATTCAGACATCACATACTACAGTATACAGACAGCTTACCATACCACAGTACAGTATACAGTCAGGTGACCACACTATAGTATACAGACAGGTCACTATACCACAGTATACAGACAGGTCACAATACTACATGATATTACAATGTATGGTCAGGTTACCAAATCCAGTCCTCACAATACGAGCGGTCTGTGATGTTCACCCTGGCTGGTACGGCAGTACCAGCCGAATGAACTTCACTTCTTTTGATTTGGAATGTGGGCACATTTGGGTGTGCCAGCATTCCGAATAACCATATTCAATGAATAGCAGCTGCACAAAACTGACATGTCAGTTTTCTATGCAGCTGCATGGAATCCCAGCCGCAGTGTATACAGAGTATATACACTCTGGCTAGGATTCCATAGGACACAATGTCATTTTAATTTTTAATTAAAGCTGGTGTGGCAACAGCTGTTATTTATTGAAAATTTACATTGTGTAAACTTATCCTAAGGGTGCATTCACACGTACAGGATACGTAGCAGATTTGATGTCACAGATATCAATGTAACTAAATGACTGAACACAGCATCAAATCTGCTGTGAATCCTGTACTTGGCTATAAGGTTATGTTCACACACAGTATTTTTGCTCAGTATTTTGCAACCAAAACAAGCAGTGGCTAGAAAACACAGAAAGGCTATGTTCACACACTGCTGAAATTAAGTGCATGGCCGTCTTTTAACTGCAAACAGTCATTGTTTTAAAATAACAGCAATTAAATAAATTATTAAAATGACGGCCATCAACTAAATTTCAACATAGCCTTTCTGTGTTTTCAATCCATTCTTGGTTTTGGTTGCAAAATACTGAGCAAAAATACTGTGTGGGAACATAGCCAAATAAGGTGTTTGTAATTTCTACCGTACTTATCCATCACCATTCCTAAGGTCATAAGAAGTGCACTGTGTCACATATAACACACCAGTCACATATAACACACATGCCAAGTCTGCAGTGCTGATCACAATGAGCAGGTAAGACATGACATATAGGAGGGGCCATAGCGGTAAGACATGACACATAGGAGGGGCCATAGCGGTAAGACATGACACATAGGAGGGGCCATAGCGGTAAGACATGACACATAGGAGGGGCCATAGCGGTAAGACATGACACATAGGAGGGGCCATAGCGGTAAGACATGACACATAGGAGGGGCCATAGCGGTAAGACATGACACATAGGAGGGGCCATAGCGGTAAGACATGACACATAGGAGGGGCCATAGCGGTAAGACATGACACATAGGAGGGGCCATAGCGGTAAGACATGACGTTTAGGAGGGGCCACAGCGGTAAGACATGACATATGGGAGGTGACATAGCGGGGATCAGGTCACATCAGGTCAGGGACCTGTCAAACAGCCTGGACAGTGACAGCTGGTGCAGTATGCCAGCCTACCCAGTGTGCTGAGTATAGGACTATACCACATACTGTCAGTGACAGACCCTGTGACACGGTGCCCATGTATGTACATACACATGTCTTACCTGCAAGTTACAGCTCAGGAAATGACATCACACATCGGGCACAGCCAGTGCTCTATATTGGGTAAGATCCGCTCCAGCTCCTGCCATGCCGCGATCCATTGCCCTCTATGACAGCCCCGTGCCGTGTGTAACTCTGACCAGTGCTGCACAGTTCACTCATAACGTCTGCGCATTCGCGAGTTCAGGAATAACAACTTACACTAGCGTACATTTTGTTGGAGACTGAATATTATGGTAGATAATGATATAGGACACAGCCAAAATGGCGCCGAGGCAAGGACACACTGCTAGGTTTATGTGTACGGAAGATGATCCCCTGTACTTCACAATGTAATGTCATGCGCGTGAAGTGTGAGGGAACGTGACGGGATGTAAATACGGAAGTAGCGCGCGGCTGCAGCCTGCTAGGTGAGAGTGATGGTGAATGATCAGGTGACCTGTACGGATTTACTTTACCGTGTAACCCGAGCTCTGTGCTCATATAGGTGTATTACAACCGGAGCGCTCCCGCTACAGCAGTCATCATACCCTTGTTGTGTGCTGCACCCCGTTGCTTGCCTGCAGTGCTGCTGCTCTGTATATAGATGATTTCTTCATGTTGTCAGACTCTGACATTGTCACATTCACCTTCTCATAGGGAGTGATCCTGTGGTGCAGCACACAGATTCACACAATGCATGTACGGTGTCTCAGTGTGGCCAAAATACAACAATTATTATGCATAGCTGTAAAATGTAGATGTGCCATGGAGATGCATCCTAATTACCAGGAGTCCTGTGCAGAACCCACTGGGCGACCTATGGTGCCTTGGTGAAATGTGTCTCTCCACGCCATGCCTCAGAGCGCCTCTCTCAGGATAGATGGTGGTATATATGACTGCAGTAAGATGGTGGGAACACATCGCATTCATTCATCAGCATTCTTCTCTATTGTTTGCAGTAAATGTTACATCTGTACCACCATGCAAGAGACGTGCATGAGACAATGCCAGTCCACGATATTCAGAACAATTCTAACAAGGATAAATCACTGTACCCTCTTTGACAAGACCACCTAGAACTGCATTAAAAAGTTCCTCTCTATGCATGGTCTTCTCAAAGACTATGGTTGGCAAACGTAATATATGGTGGATCTGGAAATCTGGTCTGGATAAAGCCAGAGGTACACTGTTACCTTATGTAGCTCTACCTGATGGTACATTCGCTTTAAGTTAGTCACTGGTCCGTAATTTTCTGCACATAGCCCATAATCCGCGTCACAAAAATTACTGACATGCCCTAACACAGACTGTCCTATAGACGTCTATGGCAGCATCTGTAATTTGCAGATGTTACTGTAGTGCCGTTGGTAACACCTGTAATTCTGATGTCACAGGTGTAGCTCCTCTTAGCAAGCGACTAGCCACTTTTATAGAGTCACAAAAAATATGGATTACGGATGCATTTTCTGTGAATTGCATATAAAGTTTGTGGACATAATATACAGTACGGAAAAATTCAGGAACTTATGAATGTTGCTTTAGGGCTTTTTTAAATGTTCTCTGCCCAGTCTGTATGTACTGACAGTGTCCAACAGAATGAAGTGCGGAGTTAGCAACCTCCTTATTTTGATGTTTGCTTTGCTTTTCTCCTGCAATCAGTATTTACCTTTTATAGAATACAGTTTTTCGCCAAGACTATCGCATTGTTTGGTATGGCAGAACCAGGGGGAGCTGAGAAATTATCTTCAGATCAACAGCCAGTAGCTCCTCCAGCATCACAGCCTCCAGCGTCACAGGGTGAGACATAAAGTCATGTTACTTATCATAAAGTGTCCCTGTTCCTTTTGACATGTTGTAGAGCCATGTTAGATGTTCAGACTCCTGGCGATTGTTACATAAGATTAGAAGTTCACTCCCCAGCTGGCTATAAACCTCTGTTTCACTTCAGGAGACAATCTCCATATGCAACAACAGAGGGTCACACCTGTGCACGGATTGCTGAAGGGCAGGATCAGCCCCAACAAACAGATGGAAAGAAACCCCGGCAGCACAATGGGCTTCCAGTCGGTTGCTTCTTTATTTTGTCGTAAAAAAAGCACATTACCTTACTATGTGATATGCTTCTTTACTACAAAATAAAGACTAACAGATTGGAAGTCCATTGTGCTGCCAGAATTTCTTTCCATATGAGACGGTCTCCATAGATTTATTAAAGAGATCATCATATGCAACGAAATGGAAGAGGCAGTGAACTGGGGATTGAAGCACCAAGGGTCCTATTAGACGGGTCGATCTATAAATCACTTGAAGCAGCTTAAAAATCGTTTAGCAAGGGCTGCACAGACATCGTTAGTGATGTCCGTGCAGCCCTGTCCTAAACTATTTATACAATTACCTCTCCATGCTCCCGGTCTTCTCCTGCCCTCTGCTCACTTCCCAGCGTCTACAGCATTAGAGCAGCCTATCTGAGCTGACAGGTTGTTCAGCCAATCACTGGCTGGGACCCCCAAAGTCAGCTAAAAGCCCGTTTTGAAGTTGTAGCCACTGGGATGTAAGCAGAGGGCAGGAGAAGACTGAGAGCGTGAAGAGGTAATGTATAACAGTGTATTCAGTCGTGATTTTAGACCTAAAGACACAATCTTTTAATGATCATTGTAATCAACTAATCATCTCTATTACACGGATTGGCCAAATCACTCCGTGTACTAGGGCCCTTGGAGTGGGGAGAACCAATATTGAATAATGGTTAGGGGTCTCAAAGACATGTTAAAAGTTTTTCTAAAGTCATTACGTATTTACAATATGTATATTATTGCATGAACCTCACATTCATTATACAGTCCTCTGATGTAATCACTATGATAGCTTCTGACTGATGTCACAAGACGGGGAGTAGCACTTATCTGTTACATGCATATAAAACCAACAAGCTGGTATAGTGTCCAGAGCGTTCAGTGATGTGTGAGAAAACAAACCTGGATCAGAGCGTCCCCAGACATACTTTGCACAATAAAAACAACATAGAAGCAAGCCGATTTCCCTATTTTAAACTGCAAAGTAGTAAACAGACCTTAGTGGATTTGGTAAGGTAGATGAGATCTAAACTGGTACATGTTGCAGTAGTTGACATAGAGATTTTTGCAGATGACATTTTGGAATTGGTTGCTCAATTGGCAGATCAGTCTCTGTGATCAGTCTCTGGTGTATGGCCAGCTTATTTCCTTAACCTGACCAATTCCAGGAAGTACAGTTTTCTTTGGGTGGGCTACAATCACATCTTACTTATTCTATCTCTGTTTTAGTTTCTATGTTTATTCTGCACTTTTTTGTATTTGAAATCAGATTATGAAATTTCAATAAAAACTAGTTTTGCATAAGAATCCTGATATGTTTGTTTTACTCTTCACTTTAGATGATTCCACAGTTGAAACAGCAGAAGAGGCCGTGGAGCCACCAGAAGCAGATATTAATGAGCTTTGCAGGGATATGTTTAGTAAAATGTCATGTTACCTCACTGGTGAGCTTATAGGTAAGTGGCAGGTATATGTGTAACAGATTGGCACTGTGCTGAGGGTTGTTCTACAGAACACTACTATAAATGGCATTTGGGGGAGAAGGGGGTTACTGTCATTGGCAGTGTAGGACTGAACTTCTACAGCTGGTGATGATAGAGGGGGGTACATTCACTAGGCGGCCCTGTGTGCATACAGTAGTAGGAACACAAGAGACGGCTGTGGAAATCTTTATGGGAGGTCTCAAATGAGAGGGAAGCTTTGATTTACCTTTCAGGAACAGTGAGGATCTTCTGGAAAAGCAAGACAGGCTTAGCTTGTATTCACACAGTCCAGGTTTTGCAGATAGCACTAGAGAAGTTCCACCCCCACATAATGTGTTGTATCCCTGTCCCTCTGTTGCAAGAGATGGACGGAGCCCAACAACAGGCAGTGGACAGCAGATTGCACAGAAGAGAGAAACCCAGTAGCAAATAGATTTGATTTTTTTTTTTTTTTACCTGAGGTAATGAGTCTATGTTCACAACAGTGAACATTTAATAAACTTTCCTAAATATTAAAATATGTGATAATTAATGTGATCTGAATTGCAGCAGATTTCAGGTATGGGAAATTATTGTAAAAGGCTTTAAAAAATTGCAGTATTTTCCTGTAGTGTTGTAACCTTGTTGGCTTCTCCTACAAATTTTCAGTTGTTCTTTAATTGCGGTTTCAGCCACAAGTGAAGACTACAAGCTTCTGGAAAATATGAATAAGCTTACATGTCTTAAATATATGGAGATGAAAGATATTGCTGGAAATATTAGTCGGAACCTCAAGGACTTAAACAAAAAGTGTAAGTACTATGTTACATGTTTTTTTTTCCCTGCACCAATAGCACTTGAGACCTCTCAAGGTTGATAAGGCATCTGTATATTGTTATAGATCTGTCAATAGCTGTCACTTAAGGTCCTGACCAACCACTCATAGATGATGTTGGTGGCAATAGGGGTCGGGCATTATGGAAAATCACTGCACGACCCCCTTTGTTCTGGGAGAGATAAGCCACAGACAGAGCTGTGCTGAATGTTCCTGTGTATGGGGAGGACGGAAGAGAAAATTAACAGCTGAACAATCATCTGGCCGTCAGTTTTTAAAGGGGTAGTCCACCAAAAAATTTTTTCTTTCAAATCAACTGGTGCCATAAAGTGCCAGAGATTTGTAATTCACTTCTATTAAAAAATCTTAAGTCTTCCAGTACTTATCAGCTGCTGTGTGTCCAGCAGGAAGTGGTGTTTTCTTTCCTGTCTGACCCAGTGCTCTCTGTTGCCTCCTCTGTCCATGTCAGGAACTGTCCAAAGCAGGAGCAAATCCCCATAGAAAACCTCTCCTGCTCTCCAGACTGGAAATAATACAACTTCCTGTTGGGCATACAGCAGCTGATAAGTACTGGAAGGCTTGAGATTTTTTAATAGAAGTAAATTACAAATCTCTGGCACTTCATGGTAGCAGTTGATTTGAAAGAAAATTTTTTTGGGTGGACTACCCCTTTAAAGGTGTAGAGCCAGCGTTGGCCCAAGTCCAGGCAATCTATGGGTGTATTCCGTAGGATGAAGCAGAGAGATTCAACCACCACTAGTGGAAAAAAATAGGATTGATCTCACAAAAATAGAGTTTTGTTCTGGAAATAAATAGTTAATTGGAAGCATTCAGAAAGCCTAATGTGAGTGGGAAGCAATCTTATAATTGATGTCAATGTATTAAAGAAAGTTTTGACTCACAATTCCTTTTGCAACAACACCTCAACCCAATCCATCCCATCTGCAACAAAAATGTTAACTTGTGAAAACAGATATAGGCTATGTTCACACACTGTAAAATAACGGCCGCCATTTTAATAACAGCCCTTTTCAGTCTTCATTTGCGGATGATATTGAGCGAACAGCAGCCATTATTTTACGTTGTTCATACATTGATTTTTTTTTTTTTTTTCACCATCCTTTTACTGTAATTTCTACTATATTGAATAGGACTTAAAGCGACTATGTACCCACAATCTGCCCCCCATAACAATTGTACCTTCGGATAGCTGTTTTTAATCCAAGATCTGTCCTGGGGTCTGTTCGGCAGGTGATGCAGTTGTTGTCCTAAAAAACAACTTTTAAACTTGCAGCCCGTGCTAAACTGGAGTATCTGTTCCCTAACTTTGCACCACCCCTCCGTCCCTCCTCCCCACCCTCTTCATCATTAGGAATGCTCCAGGCAGATTGCCTCCTATTCCCCACCTGTGTCAGCACGGCACATGGGCTGGATCGTTAAGCACCTGTGCAGTGTTCTGCATGGAGAAAATGTTCCAGTGGCATTCCTAATGATGAAGAGGGTGGGGAGGAGGGACGGTGGGGTGGTGCAAAGTTAGGGCACTCCCATTTGGCACAGGCTGCAAGTTTAAAAGTTGTTTTTTAGGACAATAACTGCATCACCTGCCGAACTAACGCCAGGACAGATCTTGGATTAAAAGCAGCTATCCGAAGGTACAAGTGGTTTGGGGGGGGTCACATTGTGGGTACAGAGTTGCTTTAAAATAGCCCCACCTAGAAGGGTGTGAAAAGGCGGCCAAGGCTAACATAAATTTGAAAAATGTACCAGCAGCCGTCATTGTAACGATGGCCACCAAAGTATGTTAAACAACAGCCGTTATTTGATATTTAAAATAACATGCATGGTTTTCAGCATCAAATAACGGCCACTGAAAATCATTGTGTGAACATAGCCAGAAGGTAGAAGGCATTCATTCTTTAATCTGAAAGTGGGCAGCACAAGATTAGAAATGTATGTAATAAATACTTACATATTAGTCCATTATTCAGTCAATCTTGTCCTGTAGATGCAAGTCTCCAGCCGTACCTAGAACAAATAAATCAGATAGAAGAACAAGTGGCGTCTTTAGAAAATGCAGCATACAAACTGGATGCTTATTCGAAACGATTAGGTAAGGTCCAGTGACTACTTTATTGTGGTATTTATCATATAGAAACATATATACATTTTTATTGGGAAGATTTAGTTTTTTTTCTGCCAATTCAGATTTATTGGTGCTTTAAAACATTCCTCCTGTAAATGTAAAATCTTTACCTTTAACCCTTTCCTGACTTCTGACAAATGTATGTTAAAGTGACTCTGGACCCACAATCTGATCCCCCCCAAACCACTTGACCTTCGGATTGCTGCTTTTGATCCAAGATCTGTCCTGGGGTCCGTTCGGCTGGTGATGCAGTTATTGTCCTAAAAAATTACTTTTAAACTGGCAGCCCTGTGTCAAATGGCCGTGGCCGTGGAGTATCTGTGCCCTAACTTTGCACCACCCCTCCCACCCTCCTCCCCACCCTCTTCATCATTAGGAATGCCCTTAGAACATTTTCTCCTGTCTGAACATTGCACAGGTGCCTTAAAAGTGAAGTCCGGCCAAAATTATTTTTTGATATGTTATTACTTATGGAAAGTTAGACAAATTTCTAATGTACATTAATTATGGGAAATGCACATATAGGGCTATTTCCCTTAATTTAGTAGATCATGGAGTGTTAGAATTCTCTCAGACACAGTGATGTCACGACGAATGGTGTAATACCTATGGAGTGTCCAGCAGGGGGCGCTGTATATGTAGAAGTCTATGGGACTTTATTGTTTCTATGGGTGTCTATGTAAAGTAATGTAATCTAGTGTACAGTGTGCTTTATTGAATGAATACACCTATGGAATACTTTGGGGAGCAAGTGTCCTTGCTCCCCAAAGTATTCCATAAGTGAATTCAATCAGTACATTAGAAGGGCACCCAGCAGGGAGGGAGAGACGTCCCGGTGCATCTACCTCCCCCCTCCCTCCCTGCTCGGTGCTGCTGCCGCCACATATACACAGTACTATTCCCCCATCATCTGCTCATAGTATGAGAAGATGATGGGGTAATAGTACCAGGGCCGATCTCTATCATTGCCGATCCATCATCGCCGATCCGCCGCACTCCTGCCGCCCGCCCGCCGATCCGTCACACTGGACTGGACTATATACACTGAACTACTGCTCCCATTATCTGCTCGTAATATTGGCAGGTGATGGGAGCAGTAGCTGGATTATCGCTATCACATGCCTGATGCCGCCAGGCGCAGGGGGAGCCACTCATCACACAGGAGCGATCATGCCCCCTCCGCTCCCCCCTCCTCCTCCTTCCGGGGTTTGGTAAACTTCCCCCTATCCCACTGCTGACTCCCCGCCTTGCCGCCACTCTCCGCTCTCGCATACAGGCTCCTGATGCTTTCTGGCCAGCACGTGTGGGAGAGGACAGTCAGTGCGGACACCAGGAAGCATCAGGAGCCTGTGTGTGAGAGCGGCGGCCAGGCCGGGAGTAAGCAGTGGGATAGGGGAAGTTTATCGGACCCCAGAAGAAGGAGGAGGGGGGAGCGGAGGGGGCATGATCGCTCCTGTGTGATGAGCGGCTCCCCCTGCGCCCGGCGGCATCAGGCATGTGATAGCGATAGTCCAGCTACTGATCCCATTACCTGCTCATATTATGAGCAGATGATGGGAGCAGTAGTTCAGTGTGTATAGTCCAGTCCAGTGTGGCGGCGGGAGTGTGGCGGATCGGCGATGATGGATCGGCAATGATGGAGATCAGCCCTGGTACTATTACCTCATCATCTGCTCAGCTGAGCAGATGATGGGGGAATAGTACTGTGTATATGTGGCGGCAGCAGCACCGAGCAGGGAGGGAGGGGGGAGGTAGATGCACCGGGACGTCTCTCTCTCCCTTCTCAGTGCCCTTCTGATGTACTGATACTGAATTCTAATGTACTGCACTGAATTCATTTATGGAATACTTTGGGGAGCAAGGACACTTGCTCCCCAAAGTATTCCATAGATGTATTCATTTAATAAAGCACACTGTACACTACATTACACTACTTTACATAGACACCCATAGAAACAATAAAGTCCCATAGACTTCTACATATAGAGCTCCCCCTGCTGGGTACTCCATAGGAATTACACCGTTTGTCGTGACGTCACTGTTTCTGAGAGAATTCTAACACTCCATGATCTACTAAATTAAGGGAAATAGCCCTATATGTGCATTTCCCACAATTAATGTACATTAGAAATTTGTCTAACTTTCCATAAGTAATAACATATTAAAAAATACTTGTGGCCGGACTTGTGCTTGCCCTCTCTACCGTTCATATATATATATATATATATATATATATATATATATATATATATATATATATATATATATATATAGGCGTATGCATATTTGTACATATATTTCATTTGTTCTCTGCCCTGCTATCCCTCCAATGTATGTACTTGCTTCCTGCATTTTTAATGAATTTGTTCTTATTTCTGCTATGTAATAAATAAAGACATATTTTTTGGTAATATTTGAAGTTATTGTCCAGCATTTTTGTTTTCTATTGGGTATATAAGTAATAACATATCAAAAAAATAATTTTGGCCGGACTTCTCCTTTAACGATCCAGCCCATGTGCCGTGCTGACACAGGTGATGAATAGTAGAAAATCAGCCTGGAGCATTCCTAATGATGAGGCGGGAAGGAGGGACAGAGGGTGTGTCAGCCTAATGCATACACAATCTAGGCCACGGCCGTTGGGCACAGGGCTGCCAGTTTAAAAGTTGTTTTTTAGGACAATAACTGCATCACCTGCCAAACGGACCCCAGGACAGATCTTGGATTCAAAGCAGCTATCCGAAGGTACAAGTGGTTTGGGGGGACAGATTGTGGGTACAGAGTCGCTTTAAAATATTAGGCAGAGAGTCTTAAGGGGGTTTATATTTTACAATGGGACAATGGAAATACTTAAAACATGTCCACCTGATGGAAGGCTTATATTGGATAGGAGCTTTTTTCTTTCTACAACCCTGCTAGCTTTTTTTTTACACCTGCCACTAACCTCTTGCTGCCTGTCACTGCAAAGAACAGGCCAATGTCGCCCTATCTAATAGGGACACCTATCAGCCAATGAATGAGTAAATGTTTGTCAGCTGATAGGTAGCACAGGGCCGACAAACAATCCAGTGTAACCTGCACTGTATACCAATCTTGTAACCTGCACTGTATATCACCGTTACATGGCGCAATAGTTCTTTCTATTGCAAATGCACAAAGGGAATTATATATGCCCCCAAGGCGTTCTGCATTTCGTTTTAAAAAAAACTTTCGACATATCAGAGAGACATGTGAAACCTTTGATAAGTCCAGGTCTGAGTGTTCAGACTCTGATGGATTGGGAGAACAAGCTGGAAGAAGACCACGCTCAGCACAGTCTTCTTTTGGCTCTGTGTCATGTTATGAGTCAGAGTCCATAAGCCCTGAAAGAAGAATGGACATGATTGGAGGGTTAAACTATCAATTACCCAGGCAAGACCACCTAGATGGCCAAAACATAAAACCCATTCTTCACCAATTGCCCCTTAGGGCCCTATTACAGGAGAGATTATTGGCCCGATTCGGCCAATTATCGCTCCATGTGATAGACAATGATCAGCCGATGAAACGATCATCGGCTGATCGTTTCTTTAGGCCTTGACCTAAAATCCTAAGGCAACGACCGCACATTGCTACGTCTAATAATGATAGACAGCTGTCAATTCAACAAACATTTAACCCTTAGGCGACCCTGGACATACCCGTAAGTCCAGGGCCGCCTCTCCGCGTTCAGAGTGGGGCCGCGTTCTGAACCGCCGTGATCCCGGGTGCCGCATGTAGCCCGGGATCGCGGCTATTAGCGGGGACGGCGATCACACCTAATCAGGAAATCGGGGGCAGCCGTCAAAGATGACAGCTGCCTCCCATTACCGGCTGCAGATGATCGGTGGTGGTATAGTGGGGAGATCTCAATGAGAGATCAAAGTGTATATACTAGAAGTCCCCCAGGGGGGCTTCTAGTATTAATGTGAATAAAAAAAAAAAAGTATTGTTATAAATAAAAAGCCCCCTCCCCTAATAAAAGTCTGAATCACCACCCTTTTCCCAGGTTTTAAATAAAAGTAAATAAATAAACATGTTTGCTATCACGGCATGCGTAATCGGCCAAACTATTAATTAATCACATTCCTGATCTTGCATGGTAAATGGCGTAAGCGCAAAAAAATCCCAAAGTGCAAAATTGCGCATTTTTGGTCGCATCAAATCCAGAAAAATTGTAATAAAAAGCGATCAAAAAGTCACATATGCGCAATCAAGGCACCGATAGAAAGTACACATCATGGCGCAAAAAATTACACCTCACACAGCCCCATAAACCAAAGGATAAAAACGCTATAAGCCTGGGAATGGAGCGATTTTAAGTGACATATATGTTAACAATAGTTTGAATTTTTTACAGGCCATCAGATACAAGAAAAGTTATACATGTTATATATCGTTTTAATCGTAACGACTTGAGGAACATATATAACAAGTCAGTTTTACCCCAGGCCGAACGGCGTGAAAACACAAAACCCCCCCAAATAAAAGAAATGCGTTTTTTTTGTTTTTTTTTATTTCACCACACTTTGAATTTTTTTCTGTTTTTTCAGTGTACTTTATGCAAAAATTCAGCCTGTCATTGCAAAGTACAATTAGTGGCGCAAAAAATAAGGGCTCATGTGGGTTTCTAGGTGAAAAAGTGCAAGTGCTATGGCCTTTTAAACACAAGGAGGAAAAAACGAAAATGCAAAAATAAATTGGCAGGGTCCTCTAAGGGTTAAAGAGTCACTGTTGTATATATATATATATATATATATATATATATATATATATATATAATTATTATTTTTCTTTTTTTTTTTTTTTTTTTTTTGCATAAATCAATAGCCCAGGCAATTTTAAGAAAGTTTGTAATTGGGTTTATTAGCCAAATATGCCATTATCTGCATTTAAAAAGCATTTTCCCAGCCCCCCCCCCCTTCCTCTTTTCCATCCACTGCAAAAAATCTGAAAAGTGTGACTTGTTGCATGAGTCACACTCTGTCTGTTCCTATAGAGAAGGGAGGGGGGAGGAGGAAGGAGGGAGTTAGCCGGAAAGCTGAGAACAAAGGTATTAGAGGCACAGAGCTGGGTGACAGCTGTAATCAGAGCTCAGAGAGGTCAGATGAGATACAGGGTGAGGTATTTGTATATTAACTCTTTGTTGTCCTGTTTTGCTGCTTTTACTTTCGCTCTCCATAGGAAAACCATGAAGACAGGGGGGAGAGCTTCAAACTGCTTTTTCATGATAAAAATGCATTTTTCGGCTAATAAACCCAATTACAAAGTTTCTTAAAATCGCCTGGACTATTGATTTCTGCAAAAGAAAATATTACGACAGCCATAGCCATAGGCTGTATCCCAGTTTTCCAGGCGTTCCTCCTGCTGTATCCGCCTGCTCCACGGAGCAGGCAGACAGTGGGAATCTGATGCCGAGCGTTCGTGTTCATACGAACCCGAAACTCGGCAGGTTCGGACCATCCCTAATTCCTGGTCTCGCCCCGCGCTCTTCATGCTTCCTTCCCTGGTCCCATGCACTGTAGCTTTAGAGCTGCCTTTTAGCTCTGTCAGCACATCCTGAGAGCCGTGAGCCGTAACAGGAGATCTTGGGGGCTGGAGGTTCCCCAACCCCTGCTTTAAAGTATGCTTTCTTTTTTTACCACAGGCGCACCCCACACAATTTTTTATTGCATACTATACATTGAATTATATATGACATGACTGTTACAACTAAGAAAGTCTCTTTTAATTTCATATTTATTAGTACTTGTCCTATTTTGGGCTTTATACTTTTTCCGTTATCGTGAACTCAAGCTGCATATAAAAGGGAATATATATTCCCCTTATGAACGCCACTGCATGCTCTGTTTGTTATTAGAGATGAGCGAACCTCGAGCATGCTCGAGTCCATCCAAACCCGAACGTTCGGCATTTGATTAGCGGTGGCTGCTGAACTTGGATAAAGCCCTAATGCCCCTTTTCCACTGGTCGTTAAGAGGAGCAAACGAGCGCTCTCAGCGCTCATTTGCTCCTCATTCCCTGCTCGCTGCCGCCGCTATTCAGCGCGGCTGCAGCGAGCGGGTGAGTGCGGGAGGGGCGGCAGGGAGTTGCAGTGGGGGCTGCTCGGAGGATCGATGTCAGCTGATCGTTGCACTCTATTTCACTGGACAATTATCGTTCGTAGGGGCCGATATCGGACGAATACGAACGACATTCGTTCCGTGGAATAGGGCCTTAAGGCTATGTGGAAAACATGGATATAGTCATTGTCCCGGTTCGCTTATCTCTATTTGTTATCCAATGCAGATACCCTCTTTTTGTTAGCCTTTGCTGTTAGATTTCTGTTTCCCTAACATATGCTTGCAGAGTACTGCAGTTACACTTCATGCAAACCATCTCTACACCTCACATTGGACGGATGGTGTGAGCTGGATGAGAACTGGCTGCACGTAATGTTACATTACTTGATATAGGTTTACAATAGCAACTTTTTCATTGGTTATTCCTTTTTGTTCCAAGTCTCGAAAAATGATATGGTTACTATGCATACTAGTCCCTGTGTATTAGAGTTTACGTTTTTTCACAAAAAGTGGTATGGCAGACAAAGGCCCCCTCTGAATGTTCAGAAAGTTTAATTTGGTATTACAGTTCAGCTTCATTTGCTTTAATGACTGCTTAGTATTATATTCATTTTCTTATTTTATATTGTTCTCTGTTATAGAAGCCAAGTTCAAAAAGCTGGAGAAGCGATAAAGACATGTTTCTAACTATTGCAAAAGTCCTAATGCCAAAGGAGGATTCTTATGTTGTTATGTCATCCTCAACCAAGCTTTTTACTAGAAACCTATTAAATTTAAGCTTATTAACAAAATATCTGAATGATGTTCTTTTATGGTTAACCAGTGTTATTAAGGTTTACAAGGCAGAAAATGGTGTGACGTATCATGTTATTACAGTGGCTGGAGCAATGTACACATACATGAAATTCACATGATGCTGTTCAGTGTAAAGGAGATATAATGGCAAGCCATCCAAAGCTACTTGTGAAATGAGTTTGCACACGTTTTTATGTTAAACATATTTTTAAGAATTTTTCCTAATATTAAATTTTACTATGTACGTTATAATATAATCCTGAAGTCTTACAGTTCTTATTCTCACCACGAGGCCTAGAACTAAACTAAGACTTTGTGTTCTGTCTGAGGTGATAAGGAGTCATCTGGACAGAATGGCATCAAAAGGGGACACCAGTTTATAGTGATGTCAATTGGTGAAGCTCACAGCTCAGCCTCCCTCTCCCTTGGAATGATGTTTTTAAAGTGGTTGTCCAGGGAGCAGAAAAGGACCTGTTCTGCTTCCTGATTATCAGTTTCCTCCCCCGGCTGTCTCAGTAGCATACCTTCTGAGTTTAGAGAGGGGAAGCGTGCATGTCACATGTGGACGAAATCATACCTGCAAGTGATATTCAATGCAAAATTTAAAAACACTGGACCAGAAATTGGAGGGATAATTAACCTATAGGAATACTACGGATAACTTTTATTAACAAATCAGAAAATAATAATAATAATGTTAAACTGAATGGAAAATGCACACATTTAAAAGCACATCAACACTGCCATCTAGTGGGCTGTAAAGCTAATAGTTTCAGCTAGATAGCAATAAGTGGTACTGGGATACATTTGTAATAATGCAAAGGCTAGTGTCAATGCTATTAAAATATTTGGTTTGCCCCTCTCAACATGTTTTGGCACACCTGGTGCCTTTGTCAAGAGGTAGTGAGCAGACTAAAAAAAAAAATGCTAAGTCCGTATTTAAATAACTCAGACTGACAGCACATTAGTCTGCACTGCTAATCGGAACACAGAGACCTCCATTGTATGAAGAAGATAAGGCTGCCAGTCCTAAGGATTAATACTGGAGCCAATCAGAGAGCATAAAGTGTTGATAGAATTGACTGGCCCTAGTGAGTGATGTGACTTGCCTCGTCACTGGGCACTGCCAAGGGGACTTCAGCACTATGTGACGTCAAATATGCAAAAAAGAGCCTGTGGAGCCTCATTTAAGAGTCTCAAAACCCAGGACTAGCCAGATATCCTGCCGGGAAGCTAAGGGGTGGCTCTTGTAGGGAAACCACCATATTAAGTGTCCCTATATGTCAATATAATGACAAGGGAAAAAATAAGGCCAGGTATCCATCCACAGCTAGCTGTTTCGGGGTGTTGCCCCTCATCAGTGTGGAGCAGGATTCTTGCTAGGTGGGAGCAATACCTAGTAGAGCCATAAGGGAAACAGATTGCTGAACTCAGGGAGACCAGCCAAACGAGAACACTGCCCGCTGCTGGTTAAAGTGCTCAATGCAGTGAAATTCTAGGTGCATTGCTCCCTGGGAAATACGAATATGCAAAAAAAAAAAGCCTGTGGAGCCTTATTTAAGAGTCTCGAAACACAGGACTAGCGAGATATCCCTCCGGGAAGGGCCCAGCCTAGGGGTGGCTCCTGTAGGGAGACCACCAAAACCAGCCTATTCAGCTGCACAGGGGCCCAGGCCAATAGAGGGGCCCCCCAGCTCAGCTTGGCACATGTCTGTAGTGGGCCCCCCAGTCGGTATCAGCACCCACGAAGTGCGGGCCCCATGCTCCTGTGGGGCCCACTTAGTGACTGGATGCTGTGCCCAGTCGGGGCTGGTTCTCTCTCCTCCTGCATGCTGTTGCTCCTGACACCCCTCCTGTACTCCACTGTCCAGCATACCTTGTGTGAGGAGGAGAGAGAGCATGTGATGACAGGGGCTGGAGGGATTCTGCAGGGTTATGGCTGCCAGGGACAGGACTATGAAGAGGAGCAACAGCAGCAGCTCTGACTGTGAGTGATTATTGTCAGTGTGTCTGTCAGGCTGCTGGAAGATGTAAGATAGAGGTTGGACTGTGTAAGAGAAAGCAAAGAGCCCCCACCCCCCTCTCTGGTGCTGTAAGTTTTATTGCAAGTTCATGCCTTTTTAGCCAATATCTGTGTCCCTCTCCCTTCTGCAGCATGGTTGTTTTTCTCTTTCATCTCCCCCCTAAGCAGCCACATACAGTTCCTGTATCCCACCTGTGCAGCCACATACAGTACGTGTATCCCATCTGTGCAGCCACATACAGTACATGTATCCCACCTGTGCAGCAACATACAGTATGTGTATCCCACCTGTGCCCCAATAGTGATTAAGGGCCCATTTGTTCTATCCCCTATTAGTGCTGTTCTGGGGTCACTTCCACACTCTGACATATATATTCTAATCTCCCACACAGCATCCAGTGTACAATACATCCAGGACCCTCCAAGTTTAACAGCTGCAAACACTACAACTCCCAGCATTTACTGCAGTCTGCAGCCCTCAGGATATGCTGAGATTTAAAGTACAAATAAGCAGATAACTCAAAGACTCAAAGGGTTAAAACTACAACAGAATTCTCAGAGAGCTTCATAAGTGTAAAGCATTCTGAGAGTTGTAGTTATTGTTATTCTGAATGTTGTGGTCACAGATACATCAGTACAGGGTGGGACCAGGTCAGCATGTCACTTCTGACGGGTTCTTTATTTGGGTGCCCCAAATGGTCAGTTCTATTAGTGGCCAAAGGTACTACCCCAGTCCCATACTGGGGCTTGCACAGACTGCAGTACAGTCCTTTAGTGGGCCCTGGCATCTGTGCTGTGCTGTTGGGCACTCCCGAGAAACCAGGACTCATGTACCGGATACCTGGGCATACATATGTGTGTACCTTCAAGGCAGAAAGATGGAGAAATGATTAGGTTATGGGGGCCCAAACACATTTTTTGCACAGGGGCCCTCTGTGGGCAGTCTGTGTCCACCCCTGGCCCTATAAGTCAATGTAATGACAAGGCAAAAACTAAGGCCAGGTTTTTCCACCTAGGCACATACGTCACTGAAACCTCCATAGCGTGTGCATGCTAGGCAGGGGGGACCTCCCGCTGATGTAGTTGCGTGGGAGCCAATGCACTAGCTGATAATCCCCTGCAAGACAGCACTCCTGCTGTCCTGGGATCATAGAACCTAAGAATGAATGTGTAACCCTTATTATTGGAGCCCATGGTAAAAAAAAAATAATAATAATGAAACGGGGATTACTTAAGTAATGATGTGTAAAAGTAAGACATAATAACTATTGTAGAAAGACAACTGAATGATATATTTAGTAATAAACCTACAACTCCTGACTGAGCTTGTTGGATTCTCATTTTTTAACATATATTTAGGGTAGCTTCACGCGTACTGTATCACAGCTCATTTTCTGCTGCGAATCCGCAGCAGATTTGACTAAATGAATGAACACCGCATCAAATTTTCAACATAAAATTTGCTGCAGATCCGCAGCTGATTTTAGAGTGCGAATTTAAAGGAGGATGTACCACCAGGTACATCCTCTTTAACCTGAACCGATGGATCGAAAGGCGCTGCCGTCTGTTTTACGGACCGAGGCCCGGTTCCCGTGCACGGCGCCGTTCTATGCACCGGAACCGGCTGGTGCTCAAGCACTGGAGGCCGGCCGGCCCGCCCCCAGTGGGAGGGAATTCCCCGTGCCGCGCCATTCAATCCGTGGGTTCAGATTAAAGAGGATGTACCTGGTGGTACATGCTCTTTAATGCTGTATTCATTCATTTAGTCAAATCTGCTGTGGATCCGCAGCAGAAAATCAGCTGCGATTACGGTACGCGTGAAGCTACCCTTAAGGTAGATTAATAGAAAGTGATCAGTTAATGATTTAAGGAGGGAAAAAATGGCAGGAATGATAAGGGATTTAGTTGTCTATTAAATAAATGCCACAAAATGAAAGGCCAGTGGGGCTTTTTAAGTGATTGATCCACTTGGCTTCCTCTTTCAGGAGCCTGAAGTTGGGATACGCCCCAAAAGGTCAGTCCAGCAGTAGAGCCTCTGTGATGTTCTTTTATATGTTGAGTGACAGAGGTGTCAGTCAGTCTAGACATTGCTCAAATGCTTGCATATTCTCCTCCATAAAGGCTGGATCGCCTTGCCGACATAGAGTTTCGGGCACGTACAGGACAAAATATAAACTACACCAGTAGTTAAACAGTTTATGTAATTGGGTATATCGTCAACCATGTACTTTCAGAAAGTACACCCGCCACAAGGGTAAGACCCCACAAGCTTACATTTTAACCAAGTTGTCTGTGTAGTGTCAGAAATATGACTTCTCTAGAAAGAGTATCTAAGCTTTCAGATGTTTTAGGATAAGCTAGTGTATTCACACATGAGAAGTAGCACTATTATTTGCCATTTTAATTTTATTCACATAGTGATTAATATCATACCATACCATACCATACCAGGGGCGTAACTACCACTATAGCAGCCATGGCGGCTGCTATGGGGCCCGCCGCATCAGGGGGCCCCATGGCCTGCTCCTGCAATACACTGGGCCCCCTGAGCCGTCATCATTTGCAGCATCGGGTGGCCCTGCTGGTCTCCTGGGTTTTGCAACCCAGTTATGTCCCTTTAACTACAAGCACTCCTGACCAGAGCTAGCAGTTATGTAGGTATGACTTCACTTGACCGTTTAGTGGTCAGTCGGGGGGGGGGGGGGCAATCAAAAGTTTGCTATGGGGCCCCCAATCAAAAGTTTGCTATGGGGCCCAGCCATTTCTAGTTACGCCCCTGTACCATACCATTACTAAATAAAACCCAATGACCTATATATAGGTAGATGCCAATGGTACACAGGAACAGGTTCACACCATGGAAGTGATTACAGTGCAGTTGCATCCAGTGACTTCCATAAGTGACTCACAGGGGGTGTCTTTTCTGATCACAGTCACTCACTTTTCCTTTTTTTTCTTCATTTGGCCTGGCTATCATGAAGACTCCTCCTGGTGATGTCCCATCTCAGCAGGATCTGCCAGGCAAACATTTTAGGCTGCTTGCTCCAGCACCATCCTCACCTGTATTCTTCTCCATTGTAACACTGCCCACTTTGTGTCCCCTTTGGCATATCCCTGTAGGTAACCCCCGCTCCCTAGTATATAGTATACCCCAATGTAGTAGGTATCCCACTATAGGTAATCTTTCTGTTGGCTACCCCAGGAGATAGCATCCTTATGTAAGGCATTTATCTTACATGTATGTATCCCCCCACACACACACACATGTAGGTATCCCCCTGTTACTTAGCTCCTATGTAGGCATCCACACTTTTAGTTAGTATCCCCTCCATGTAGGTATCCCCTTGTTGCTTAGCCTCCCCCCTTGTAGGCATCTCCTTGTTAATTAACCCCTTTCCCTCCATGTAGGCATCTTCCCTGGTAGTGAGTCCCCTCATGTAGGCATCCCCCTGTTAGTTAGGCCCCCCTTGGGCAGCACATCTGGTTCTCCCCTCCCTGCATCATGGAATGCTGGGGAGGGGGGGGTGGACTGTCTTGCCCTCACCTATCAGCCCCTCCTTGACTGATCTACAGGGCTTTGATTGTCAATCATGGAGGTGCTTGATGGTGAGAGGGACACTTGGCCGAAGAAAAAAAAAGGTTTTATAACCGTCAGATTGGGGAAAGGTACAGTTTACGGCTATGGCTGTCCAAGAGTGTCTTCAGCTGCAAATACAGCTGACCAAAAATAAGAGCTTAACAAAATAAAACCCCTCAATCACTGAGCTAAATTAGATATGCAGATTTAAAAAAGTCAATACTGAATGACTAAATGCTAATAATATGTTGCTGTCAAACTATATATACAGTAGTCCCTGCATAGTTGTGATACCAATAGACTATTCAAAGTTCAAAACTCCAGTAAAACCTGTATTTCAATAAAAAATAAAAAGGTCCCTGAAAATGCTTGTCAGTGCTGCAGGTAAAGTACAGTTCAGGAAAAGATCAAATTTCACTTGAATAATTTTCAATTTCCAGGGTTACTCCACATGTTGCTAGTTCTATGTGACCACTCCATTCATTCTTGGGGATCTGCCACCTCTGGCAGGGAGTTGGACGACTATCTGGAGACCTTGCTTTGCAATAAGTAGCTAAAATATATCTCATGGAGCCTTTAGTTGACGCTAGCAGAATGGTCCTTGGCTGCCAAAGAAGGGACGTACAACGAGAAAGAGCTTCTCCAGAGAAGGAAGACAGGCTTGTACTACAGGAAGGCAAGTTGTGCTTGTATTACAATTCGGCATTATGTGAACTACACAATAGTGTAACTTGTGTTTCCTTATAAACTTTAAAATTGTCAACCCACCAGCATATCTCCGGTTTCACAGCATTCCACTGCACTGCACCCGGGTTTCAGAGGGATGGTTAGAATCAAATTAAATGTTATTCATCTATTCTTTTAGAAAACAAGACACATTTTGTACAGTGCCCATGTATAGCTATGTTAGTAAGGGCTTGCCACTGGGGAAATGTGATTGTAAAGCATAGGCTTGGACTAATGCATACACGATGGTCCGTGGGGATGAATAGACTACTGGCTGAGCTTCTTGGGGAATAGTGGCTTAGTTAACTATTAGACATGTGTTCTTGAACTTTTCAGTTTTGGTATTTAAATAAGAAGAACCAAAATAGTTAAATAGGAAAGAGGAAATAGCAGCAAATGTGTGATGTGATAATAGCCGTGTCAGGTGTAAATTTAAATGAAAATGCTGCAGTAACCCAGCATGGTAACTTGGCACATTTAAAGGATTAGGGGGGACCAAGGCTGTGCCACTGGTGTACACCAGGCAGAAGGTGCAGATCCACCCCTTCTTTCTGGTGTATGCCAGCCGTATCCCCGGCTCACCTGATGGGTGGGTAGGGGGCGTGGCCTCCTCCTGTGCCTGATTTACCATGATTTACACCTGCTCACAGGTGTAAATCATGACCGAAATCTACGGCAGGCACAGGACGGTTTAAATTGGGGACGGGGCCTAATTTAAGACCGGTGTGCGAGTACGCCAGTCTTCATACATGTCCCCAAGGTGTCCTACCAATGCACTATAGGGAGATATCAGCAAGTTAGATACTTGTAACCTGCTGATAATTTCCCTTTAAGGGTTCTTGCACTAACAGTTTGGATCAGAAGGCTCTGTTGGTCATCCAGTAATACTGCCATTTTGTCAGGATTGTATCTTTGCAGAGCGTGATGCACCCCTCAGCTCGTGCTGTGCGGCCAAGAAGGTGCTGATTTTCTTGTATTCTATTTCTGTGTTTTGTTTTGCTGTGTGTGAACACTGGTTTATCTGCTCACTTGGTTTGGGAGACACACCCGACTTTACCTGCTGAATTCTGTCTGGCAATGTTATGGTTAATTGTGTTTTGGTTCTGCTGTGACTGACAGGTCTTCCTGCCAGTGGATGTGTTTGTTCTCAGGTGTCTGTGCTTGGAGATCAGAGGGATGGTCCAAATATGTCCTGGACCAGAACCCTGGCCTCCAATATGACTAACCCCAGTCTGTCAGGGCTCACTGTCTTGTCTTGTCCCTGCCGTCTGGTTCCTGACACATTTATTTGCATTTTACAATACATATAATGTTACAGTATAGTTTAAAACATTGTAAAAGTCTGCTATTGGGACCAAAAATATGTTATAAAAATAGCGTATAAATAAATATTTCTAATGAGACCAATGTTGACAATAAACATAATGCCACAATATATCCAATAAGGTCTGTGATCATAAAAAGGTAAACGTACCAGACAAAAAAAGTACCTAAAAAAAAACAGCTACAACTTGACCTACAAAAAAATAATTTTCATCCCTTAAGTTACACAAGAAGAAGTTTTCATCCATTGACATCAAACAGAGGTCTTGAAAAAGGGAACAAACTATAGTTATGCCCCCTTCAGAACCGGGCTGATTTTGCATTTATGGGCGAACCCCATTTTTAAAATCTGATGACACCTTTAATGTAGATTACTTTGGGTCTTTTTACTTATCCAAGTAATTCTGAGCTTTTTTTTGTGACACATTTTAGTGCAAAGAGAATGTCGCATTTTTCCACAGTTAAACCATTGTAGTGCCCAGTATGTTGGCCCAACTTGTGCTGCCAGAGACAGACACTTTATACATTTTTTTTAAACACACTCTGCCAGGTAGAGCAATGCCATATCAATCTAAATTGCTCTTTGGGCTTGGTGGCCTTTGGAGTTCAGATTTTATTGGAATGATGTTTGGTAACTATGTTGCCTTACCTCTAAGGTATCGAAGCAATAGAAATACAACCCTTAGGGTGGCTTAGCTAAAATGATTAGAGATGAGCGAACCTCGAGCATGCTCGAGTCGATCCGAAACCAAACTTTCAGCATTTGATTAGCGGTGGCTACTGAAGTTGGATAAAGCCCTAAGGCTATGTGGAAAACATGGATATAGTCATTGGCTGTATCCATGTTTTCCAGACAACCTTAGAGCTTTATCCAAGTTCAGCAGCCCCAGCTAATTAAATTCCGAACGTTCGGGTTTGGATCGACTCGAACCCAAACTCATTTTCACTAGGAACATAGGGTTTAAGAACAGCAAAATTTACTACATAATTTTTCCAAGGTACTTGTTTGGAAATACAGCAGGGCTCAGAAGAGAAGTAGCACAGCATATTTAGCACACATTGTGCTGGAACCGGTTTTGGACACCATGCGCATTTGTAGTATCCCCCCCCCCCCAAACCAACACACAAATGCAAACTACACCCCTGAAAGAATTATTTTAAGGTGTAATAAGCATTTAGACCCCCTAGGTTTTGAGGTAAGTTTTTGGCATTAGGTCATAAAAAGACAATTTTTAAATTTACATTTTTCTAACAATTAATTTAGCTTAAAATTAATAATATACTATCATAGGAGTATATGCACCCCAAATTGTGTTGTGCAGTTTCTTCTGAATGTGGCAGTAACCTTTCTGTGACCATAAACTGGTGTTTAGGCTGACAGCAAGGCTCAGAAGGGAAGGAGTGCCTTTTTGTGTTCATTTTGCTGGAATAGTTCTAGGGTACCATGTCACATATGCCCAATCCTCATAGTACTGGGACAGATTACAATTTTGTAATCTGCACCCTTCAAGTAAAACTTGTTGATCCCACATCCACAGGGCTTTTTCAGAGCTTGATGCGCATGTGATGATGCAAAGTGAAAACTGCAATTTTTCCCCATATATATCTGATTTTAGTGCTTCATATGTTGTGGCCCACTTTTGCCACTGAGGGTGCACACCCCATAAATTTAGGCCTTATTTAAAAATGTTTCAGGGAGCGTTTATAAAAGTTCTTAAGGCTGTATGATTGGGCAAACATGACACTAACATCATCAATCGTTGGCCAGATTATGGATATTCCCAGGCAGCGCAGGTACCAGGGAGCTCAGTGTGCGCTGCCAGCCAGTACTTCCAGCACAGGGAGCGTGTGTTAGCGACGCTCCCTGTGCAGGAAGTACAAGACCCGTCCGTCACTGAGCCCGCGCTGCCTGGGAATTCCCAGGACACCTCCAGGGAGCTGAAAGGACAAGAGAGCTGCGATGGGGGAGCGAGTTGTTAGGTGAGCGTTTTTTTCTTTTTATCTGCCTTGCAGAGGGGGCATCTATAAGGTGGGAGCTATAAGGGGGCACATATAAGGGGACAACACAGGGTGGGCATCTATAAGGGGGACAACACGGAGGGGGGGGCAATTTATAAGGGGGGTATCTTTAAAGGGGATTACACAGAGGAAGCCATCTATAAGAGGGGATATACGGGGGGGGCACCTATAAGAGGAAATACACAGAGGGGGGCCATCTGTAAGGGAAATTTCACAGAGTGGGGCCATATATAAGGGGCACTACACAGAGGGGGGCATCTATAAGGGGGACAACAAAGGGGGGCGTATACAATAGGGGATGCATAGAGGGGGGCATCTACTAAAGTGGACTACACAGAGGGGCCATCTATAAGGAGGGGCTACAGAGAGGAGGGCCATATACTATAGGGGATGCACAGAGGGTGTCATCTACTATAGGGGGACTACACATGGGGGGGGCTCTCAAGGAGATGCACATGGAACCATCTATATGGAAGACTATAAGGCGGCTACACAGAGGGGGGCATATACTATAAGGGGGATCACATAGTGTCAGGGCTACCCACTAAATAAGGGCACAGAGGCCAATACAGATGTGCAGTTTGTAGAGAGATGAAGATGGTGCCAGAGTGAGGAGCCTAATATGTTTGTCTGGCAGATTCTGTGGATTTGTGGCTCGGAGAAATTCTCATAATGGCCCTGGGCAGATGGAGAAGAGAACAACTCTGATCAGAGAAGACGTCCCCTTTGAGTCACTTAATATAACTGAACTGTAAGTTATATGGAGTACACAACCTTTGTAGAGCTGGGTGTGTTGATGGCATAGTGGTTGGTCGGGGGGCGATCGAGAGTTTGCTAGGGGGCCTAGCCATCTCTAGTTACGCCCCTGTATGGTGCTGAGCAGGAAGGGGTTAAAACCCCCCATTGTGACAAATACATTTTATTTTAGCTTGGCAGTCATATGTGTGATCTCTTCTAACAGCAGCTAGGCAGCTTCAGGGATTGGAGTAGGTGAATATGACTTCTCTGATTCAGTGTACAGTATTAGGGCTCTATTACACGGCCCAATGACTTTCTGTAAGCGCTGATCTCCTAGATATGAGGTCATACATGGCCTCCTAGATCTGAGCCCATACACTGCCTGATAATCAGGCAGCAAGGGTTGCAAGGACTCCGTTAGTAAGACACTGCCCCGGTGATTGGCTGAGCAGCCTGTCACTTCAGACAGTGCCGGAAGTGGGTCAAAGCTAGCAGGACGTACACTCTGTAGGCCGAATAGCAATTCCATCCATAGGGTGGTCGAGCATTGAGTAGTATCCTCTATAGGCATATACAGGCTCAGTGGACGATGCTAAGGGAAGAGCATAGTCACCTCCTCTATGCTAAGCTACCTCTTAGATGGGATTAACGTTCAGCATACAGAGCAGGATGGCACAGCCTGGAGGAGGGGTGTCTGATAGGGGACTATTGACTAAATTTTATATACAACAAAAAAGGACTGAAATGTGAAACATACACAAAAACACAGTGTAAACCCAACCCTAAACTCTGCACTCCAGTCTAGTTTGTGCCAATCAATATGGCCCCCATATGAAAAGTAGGCTGGTAGAAAATGGGTCAATGGAGTTTAACCTCTAGTTAGGGAAACTGTATTACAAATGGGAACATTTGGAGGGAAGCTAATCAAGTAAACTACCACACAATAGTATTTTGGTACAAGCAAGGCAGATTACATTACCATAGGACGGACAACAATTATCATATGTAAAGAGTCAGGATTGGAATTGAGAGCCAGACGCTAGTGAAAGAGAGGTAATTTACAAGTGAATTAGTGTGGATGCATTGTGTAGACCTAAAAGTGTTATGTATACTGTATTCTGTCTGTTATAAATTAGCAAATCTATTGCAATATATTTGTTTTATTGATGACAAAAAGGGTTCAAGTCTAGCTACACCAATATACATGATGGTATAACTGGTATCGTTGAAACAGGATAATACATGTTCTCTTTTCACTGTTTTTTTTCCTTCCATTTCTTAGTTTGAGGCTATGTTCACACAACATATTTTTTATGACAAGACAGCCGTTGTTTGCAATAAAAACAACAGCCGTTCTTGTCATAGAAAAATGTGTTGCATTCCAACCACAGTCAATGCAAAATGTCTGTTGTACACACAATATATTGAACAATGGGCGTTGTTTGCTAGGGCCGTGGAAATAATTGACATGTCAATCATTTGCAGCCGTTGTGCTTTAAAATCAATGCATTTTTCAGTGCAACAATGGCCGTTGTTTTTGAATGCCACATAATGGCCGTTTTTCATACATTATGTAAACATGGTATTTCTTTTTGGAGAACTGCCACTGCAGTTTTTGTGCCAAAACCAGAAGAGGATCCAACAGAAAAGAGAAGTCCAAGTCCTGCTTTTATATTTTCAGTGGGATTCTATGACCTCCCTCTGATACAGAGCTGCTGGATACCACAAGAGTTTTCAGGGCATCCTGTTTTCCCCATTGTGTTTAGTATTTATAAATCATAAATGGGAACAACAACCCAAGCAGGACACATTCACATTTGGATAAAGTAAGGCTTTTTTTTTTATATATAGTTCTGTTTAGCTGGCTATACATGTAAGTGCATATATGCATGCAATAAATTCTTAGGTAAAGCTGGCTATACACGTAAATGCATATTTAAATGTTTCTCCTAAATTCACCCAAAATTCTGAGGTAAAGCTAGCTACGTAAGATCATTTTGCCCGAAGGCCTATATAGCTGTCAGCTATGTCGCCACATACATATATATACATCTTACTGGGTGTGTATGTGTTTCCGGGGGAGGGATGCTGCAGCTTCTACACTTAACAGTCAATACTTATCCCCTCCAACATCTGCTGTCAGGAGGCCACCGTCCGCATTAGATGTTCCTGCTGAAATCTGGTGGTATATAGCTGATGTATCTAATGTGTATGCCTAGCTGAGAGCTTGCTGTTCATCTTAGATGGCTGTTTGCCAAACGTTGTTCGGTCAACAGCTTTCTCTCCTGATTCCTCCGTACACATGTACACTTGCTGGGTTTACATTAGGTTTTTGAAGTTTTTTTTTTTTCTTTTTCCATACGTTTTTGCAAAATAAGATAAAAAAGCGGGTAGAAAAACTGATGTAATTGTGTGCAATGCGTTTTGATGTTTTTCCATTGACTTCCATTATAAAAAAAAAACAGATCAAAACAGATGCGTTTTTTTTAGCGTACACAAAAACGTGGTTAACCATGTTTTTGTGTATGCTAAAAAAAAAACATCCGTTTTGATCCTTTGTTTTTATAATGGAAGTGTATGGAAAAAAACCATTAAAACGGATTGCGCACAATTGCATCAAATTTTCTATCCTTTTTTTCTGTGTGCAAACACAGATGAGAAAAATAGAGTGCAAAAACATAGTGTGGATCTAGCCTTTGCCAAATGGGGAAAGGGAAGAAAGATGATGCCAGCCAGGCACCCCTGGCAGCAGCTCTTTTATCAAGAACATAAGGATCGGGCATGTTAATTGTTCCGTCCCCTGATATCTGCCATATGGGAAGGGTTGAGTAGGCCTCATACATAATGAATAGATAGCTAAACTAGACGGCTTTGGGTAACTTTAATATAACATAATTTTTTAGTGAAGGCTAAGCTAGCAAAAGCTTACCTTGTATACTTTGAACAGAAAGCTGTGAAATATGCTACTATATGTATATATACTATATAAAATGGGAAATGTAGCTAATGGAGTTATATTGTACGCCTTACTATGCACTGTAGTGCAGTGTACTACGTTATTCCATACTTTTTGTGGTATACTAATATAATCCTGCCTGGTGCTGGCCAGAAGAATACTTTTCGATTCCACTGGGTGACTGGAGCTCCTTGGATAAGTTTAATGTATATGCTAGGAGCATTTGCTGGCATATCCACTAAGCATAGATACCTATGAACAGGGATAAAGATGTCTTTTTTTTTTTTTTTAGGCCAGTGCTCCTCTATGCGGTTTACAACGATACAGTATTTACTTGTACGCAGTATATTGTATTGGGACGTCGTGCGGTATCTAGAGTTGAGCCAGTGTACAGTAAGATTTGCAGAAATCAAATCCATTGAATCAGACATTAATCCATTTAGTTTTGTAAAAGTCAATTCTGCTTTCCAAGTGTTCTGATTCCTAGTATTGTGATTTTGGTGGACAATTCAGTGCTTATTACCAAAATAAATACAGGCCTGGTCTGGCGCTGCTATAGAGGCACTGTGATTGGTATAGGGATATATTAGGTAGTGTTCATATGCGGCGGATAAAATATTTTGACTTTCATATTAAAAATCTGCCATGTATCCCTCAGGTGTGAACATAACCTTAGTGTGCAAGAGAAAACCTCCTGGATTACTGCCACAGGCTCACACATGGTATTTTGGTCTGCATTTTCAGGCAAAACCAGGAGTGGCACTGACACAGGGTGAAAATATATTGGAAAACCTTTACTAGATTTTTTAGGCTAAAACTACTGACCAAAATACTGTGTGTGAACTCAGTCTTATAGATGAAGT
Source organism: Dendropsophus ebraccatus (assembly GCF_027789765.1). Taxonomy (NCBI): domain Eukaryota; kingdom Metazoa; phylum Chordata; class Amphibia; order Anura; family Hylidae; genus Dendropsophus; species Dendropsophus ebraccatus. Next base: position 55,910,688 of record NC_091461.1, read on the forward strand.
CTGAGTTTCTTTCCACAAAATCTTTTTAGATTAGTAGTATACAATGGGCTCCTCCAAAATGGCAGCATAGAAGGAGACAGAAAGGAACGCCTCGTTTGCATGACAACTGACGATCGAGAGAGAGCGCGTCACTTCCTGCCGTGCCTTCCCGCTCTCGAAGAGGGACGGTTTTGACGTCAGCACGCACAGCGTCTCGCCCCACGAGTGGTGTGTGTATGAAAGGAACGCCCGGCGCTCCTCCAGTCTTTCCTCCAGTCTCCACACCGTCCGCTCCCACGTCAGGTAAGTGACTCTCCGGCGGCCTCAGGTGGACTAAAGGGAAGGACCGGGCGCCGCCGCCATCATCATCTCGCTAGTGTCCCGGGTAATAGGGGAAAGCTTTATCGAGGATTTCCGCTCGCTCCGTGTTCGGGCCGTTGGCTGTGTGCTCGTGGTCTCCCCGTGACGCTCAGTATCGGGCTGGGCGCTGCCGTGTGTGTGGCGCAGTGATGTACAGGCCGCAGCCGCCGCCATTTTGTGCTTTCTTGTAGTACAATAGCGGTGACAACGTGTGCGGAGCGCGGGCGGGTGCAGGAGCGGAGGCCGCCGGGCTGCAGACAATGGCGGGGAGGCGGCCTCGCTGCTTCCGGTCACACGGACGGCTTCCCACACTGCCGCACATAGATGTAGTGTGTACACGGGGCTATTATGGCAAAGCGTGACCCTGCTCATCCTCACCGTGCGGGCTCCGCGGGTCACTGTGCGGTTATCATCAGTAACGTGTGAATGGGGCTCAGCGCTGCTGGTGCATCTGGCCGTCTGATAGGCCGATCCTCTGAATTCTGGTATCTGCTTCCCTGAGATGGTGGTTGCGTTTTGTCTGCGGCTTTGGCATTGTTGTGTAGAGATGCGTCTCCAGATGTTGTGATGAGGACACTAGTGTTATAGGACTATGTCGGGAGCTCTGCTCTCTATACTGTGCTCTTACCATGGTACTAGGCCAGCACATGTCTCAGGGTAAGTTCACACCTACAGGATCTGCAGCAGATCTGAAGTTTCAGATTTGCATTGAATCTAATCTGTGCCATCAAATCTTCTGCAGATCCTGTAGTGTGAACACACCCTTAAAGGCGTTATAGGTCCTCAGTGTCTTTGCTGGGGCGGACACCAGGCACTCTTGTAGCAAAAAAGGGAAGTGTGTAGTGCTCCATTTACTTCAATGGGAGCAGAGCCGCAGGAGCCCCCACATATCAATGGCCTGTGCTTAGGATATACCCAGGAAGCCTTCTACAACAGCTGGGACTTAGGTCCCTATTACACCAACACATTATCTGACAGATTTTTTGAGCCAAAGCCAGGAATGGACTATAAACAGAGACCAGGTCATAAAAGGAAAGACTGAGATTTATCCTCTTTTCAAATGCATTTCTGGCTTTGGCTTAAAAAAATCTGTCAGATAATCTGTTGGTGTAATGGGGCCCACTATCCAGAGTAGAGAGCAGCTGCAGAGAGTCCTGTTATACTGGTGCAGGTGGCACTCTGTGTGTTTGGGGACAATGCCACAAGGAAGCTGCAGGCTCCATGCTGTGTGCTGCTCTCCAGGTAGTCACCAATGTTAGGGAGGTTGTCTAGCAGCCGGGGTGGTTGGTGTTGTCTGTGTGATCATTGTTACCACCGCTAATACACAGACTGGATGTGGTGTATGTGGCTGATCTGTGTCTACCCTTTTAACACAGCATCTACATTTGGGGGGGGGGGGGGGGGGGGGTATTTGAAGGGATACTCCAGCTGAATGTAAAAATCCAGGGCGTCAGTGGAAACATAATAAAGTAGTCAAACTTGCCCCTTAAGGTCAGTCGGATCAGCTTTCATATATTAATGAGCTCTGGTTGAAAGCTGAGCTGTGATTCCCTGGGTAACAACCTCTTACTGTACGATGCTATATAGCCCTGCCCATAGCAACCAATCACAGTGCAGCGCTCACTTTACCAGAACAATTGGTGACATGAAAGCTGAGATGCGGTTGGTTCATGTAGGAAAGTCAGCGTTATCGTTTGGAAAATCTGCCAATGTATGCAGGAAACCTGAGGACCTGATCAATGCTCTACACGTCAGGAGCCATCCCAGCGCATATGCAAAATGTAAGCAATGTGCTATGTTTATGTGGCCCACTAAGCCCACAATGGGTGCAAAGTGCAGAGATCCTGCTTCTAATGGTGCATTTACACAGGCAGATTTATCTGTCAGATTTTGGAAGCCAAAGCCAGAAATGGATTTAATAAAAGGAGAAAGCTCAATCTTTCCTTTATGACCTGTTCCCTGTTTATGGTCTGTTCCTGGCTTTGCCTTCAAAAATCTGTCAGACAAATCTGCCTGTGTAAACGCACACCATAAGAATCAAATGGGTATATCCTAGGGGATTATACAGCAGCACTTATAACTCATAATATTGTATTCGCTCGTCAGGATAGTTCTCAGTTCCTCATTTCCTCCTAAGTTGAGGCACTTAAATGTTGCAGTGCTGCCCGGTGAGTAATAAACAGCATTTGCAGCTTTTGTTTTGTAGATCTGCCAGGCAGATGACAGGTGACAAAGCCAAATACTTTAGTGACTTGTTCCTAACATGTACGTTTGTCTTCAGAGCTGTAACCATGTCGGATGAATGCATTGTGAGAGTTCGAGGCCTACCATGGTCCTGCACACGGGAGGAGGTCCTGGAGTTTTTCTCAGGTAACACAATGCGGATGTTTGTTTTGTGAAGGGATTCTTATGCTGTGACTTAATCACTGACATTTTGCTTCAAACTATAATTGTATGGAAAGTATGCAGCCATTGTGTATTCTCGCCAGGGCTTCTAAGTAATCTGTTTTGTGTTTTTTTTTTAAACAAATGTGAAACTATACCCCATCTATACACAGAAGTAATCCATAAAGCTTGCTTTTCTGATCAGAGCAGTGGTTACATTGCACAGCACAAATATAATGTGTGGGTGGCATAGAAGAGGCTGCTATACATATTTTGATAATTTAGTTACTTTTTAAAATTTCTACCTGGGGTTGTCCGGAGCTAAAAAATTATTCACAGAATAACACACATTACAAAGTTATGTCTTTGAATGGCCCCCTTCCCCGTGTCCCACCACCCCCACCCGTGTACCCGGAAGTGTGGTGCGCTATACTCACCTGTCACGTGCCTACCACGGTCTCCGATCCTCAGCATTGACGTCTTCTTCGGGCGGCCGGCGGATCTTCCCGAGTGCCGCCCGCCCTCTGCAGCGTCATCCGAAGCTCAGCCGCGATTGGCTGAGCATAACTGTGCTCAGCCAATCGCAGCTGAGCAGCTGATGACGTGGCCGCGTCATCAGCCGCGATTGGCTGAGCACAGTTATGCTCAGCCAATTGCGTCTGAGCTTCGGATGACGCTGCAGAGGGCGGCCGGCACTCGGGAAGATCCGCCGGCCGCCCGAAGAAGACGTCACTGCTGAGTATCGGAGACCGTGGTCGGCACGTGACAGGTGAGTATAGCGCACCACACTTCCGGGTACACGGGTGGGGTGGGGGGTGGGACACGGGGAAGGGGGCCATTCACAGACATAACATACATTACAAAGTTGTATAACTTTGTAATGTGTGTTATTCTGTGAATAATTTTTTAGCGCCGGACAACCCCTTTAAAATGGTTTCATGCACTTATAGCCTTTTGTTTGATTTGTAGATTGTGGCATTGCTGATGGAGTGGCTGGCATTCATTTCACAATTTCCAAGGAAGGCCGTCCTAGTGGTGAAGCATTCATTGTACTGGAAACAGAAGATGACCTCAAAAAAGCATTGGAGAAAGACCGCAAATACATGGGCCACAGGTACATTGAAGGTAAGAAGCTCACCCTTATTACGGCTCCATAGAGACTCGACCATTTATTGGAGGAGCTTTTAACTCACTCTTACCATTTCAGTTTTCAAGTCAAATAATACAGAGATGGAATGGGTTTTGAAACATAACAGTTCCAGTGAGGCCGAGGCCGACACAGATGGGACTGTGCGACTTCGAGGACTTCCATTTGGCTGCAGCAAGGAAGAAATTGTGCAGTTTTTCTCAGGTACCTGTAGTTCCGTAATACTTGGATTTTTTTTTTTTTCCTAGCTCAGTCTTGAATGTTAATTAGGACCTAAATCTAAACAGCTCTTTATTGTGCAGAATCCATAGTACGGTTATATGCTAAGCAAGAAGCCTAACGTGTCATAAATATGGGAAATGGTTTGAGCGGCTCATTTACACTAGCAGATTACATGTCAGGGTTTTCCTAATTTAAAAACAAGACCTGATCCGAGCAGCAGGAAAAAACTTTTATTTTAAAAAGCTTTACTTCACTGCTGGGATCAGTTTTGTAATGAAGTGAATAAATGACCAAACACTGAGAGGGAATTGCATTGTGTAAATGAGCCCCACATGCTATCATTGCGGGGTGGCGGGAACAAAGCATATATGTGAGCTGATGTTAGGCTATTGGGATTAATAAAGTTGTTAGTATTGTTAAGTTGGGTTTGTTGCAGCCTTTAACACTGTTCCCCTTAATGGGGTTATTTGTCCTTGGGTTAAAGGGTTGAGAATCCTGCCAAATGGGATAACATTGACGATGGACTACCAGGGGAGAAGCACAGGGGAGGCCTTCGTGCAGTTTGCTTCAAAGGAGATAGCAGAAAATGCTCTGGGGAAACACAAGGAAAGAATAGGGCACAGGTGGGGATGGACAGAACGGGATGGTTACATTTCTGTTTTGTTTTATGTTTTATTTATTATTTTTTGGGCTCCATGGTGGTGGGGTGGGGGTTTTTGACTTTGATTTTTATTTTATACTCTTAAATACATCTATTTGCAGTCAATAAAACAATGCAAAGTGGTATCTACTAATTTTCTCTTCAAATGCTTTCTTTGCAAGTTCGCTTTCCGTTTTCTGAGCTCTTAAAACTGTTGAACAGATGCCAAAAATATTGCTATTACATTCAATGGAGCCACTATATAGATATTTATTTATTTATTTTTAGAGGTAGGCTACTTTTTTTTATATTTGAGCCTTACTTACATTATTTTTCTCATACAACTCTGGCATAGATACATTGAAATATTTAAAAGCAGCAGAAGTGAAATTAGATCGTCATATGATCCGCCAAGAAGGATGATGGGACAGCGCCCTGGCCCATACGACAGACCAATGGGAGGCCGTGGGGCCTATTATGGAGCTGGCCGCGGTAACATGTATGACCGCATGCGTGGTAGTGGTGGCTATGGGGGTGGTAAGTAAGAAAAAAGTTGCACTTGCAGTATTACTTCAAAACTACTTTTATTTTCCAATTTCTAACAACTTTAACTAGCCATTTAAAATTGTTATATTGTCTATTATAGGTTATGGTGGATTTGATGAGTACAGTGGATACAACAACTATGGCTATGGAGCAGATGGTTTTGATGATCGGCTCAGAGAAGGCAGAGGTATGAGCAAGATGGCAGTATATATTGTTGAATATGAATGCCATGTTTGAAAATAAATAGCCTGGCTTCAAAGTGACTGCAGAGCAAGGTTTATTGCACATTTATGCAAGACCTATCTATTGACTTCTACTGACTAGGCCTATTGACATACCTTCTCTGTCATTTTATAGCACTTGTAAATCTTTAAAGGTCCCTTCCCCCACCCTCTCTTGAGCCTGACTTTATTGACTGATATCCATACTCTGTGTTAGAAAAAAAAAAGTGTCTCCAGATTTTTCACACACAAACAAACATTTTTTATATTTGCTTTATTCTGGAGAACAGTCTGGTGATCTCCAGTTCTAATGTAGTAATGTTGCTTAATTTTTTAGTGTGTGATATTACAATAGTGCTTTTAGAGAACATTGTGTGCTAAACTCTGCTGTTAACCATAGTGAGGGGCTATGGGTATTTTTTCTAATCTATTACTGAAATTAAGTTTTGTGTATTTCGTTTTTTAGGCATGCCTCAAGGTTACCCTGGAGCTGGGGATGCGGGCTCAGGCTTCCACAGTGGGCACTTTGTTCATATGCGGGGATTACCATTCCGTGCCACTGAAAGTGATATTGCCAATGTAAGTGTGTGTGTGTGTACCTGTTACCGAAAAACTTCAGTCGTGTCACGTTTATCGGCCAGTGTCTGTGTGTTCAGATGGAGAGAACCGTGCTGACCATGAGGCTCTCTTCTCACATGACACCAAGCTAGGGGAGGGTCTGTGCTTCTGGCTCGTTCTAACGATTGGTCACTGTCTGACCATTCAGACCCTGAGTGATCAAAACTGTTTAGATGTCTCTTTTCTGGTGTGGTTTTGCCCAAGTATGTAAAGCAGAAAATGGGGCTTTTAAATTCTCCCAAATGGAAAGCGCCTTTGTTTATAGCAAACAATAGTAAACCATAGGCCACCATCTGATTATCCAAAAGGGGAAAAAATTGTTAGGGTCTTGGACTTGAGCTGTGGAGGGATAAATAAAATATACGGGTGGAGAGTCATGCATTTATGTAGGTAATGGTTTTTTGTTTCTAACAGTCTTTCTCTGTTTTTGTAGTTCTTCTCTCCACTTACACCAATCAGAGTTCATATTGACATTGGAGCAGATGGAAGGGCCACTGGAGAAGCTGATGTTGAATTTGCAACCCATGAAGATGCTGTAGCAGCCATGTCTAAAGACAAAAACAATATGCGTATGTAAAATTATCCATTAAGCATAGGCTAGCTATATAAGCATTTACAGCCCAAATGCTCAGGTTTCTTTTTCCCTTACAGAACATCGGTATATTGAGTTATTCTTGAATTCAACCGCTGGTGGTGGTGCTGGAATGGGTGCTGGAATGGGTGCCGGAATGGGTACAGGAATGGGATGCTATGGTAGAGAGGCACTAGGTAATTTATGTGCCAAACCACTTAAAGTATACAGGTTTTGTGTGTGCCTACAGTTGCTTTATAATTTTTATTTTTTTTCTTTTCAACCGGAGAAGCAGATGGGGCAGGCTATGGTGCTGTCGGAAGAATGGGCATGACGGGAAACTACAGTGGATGTTATGCAAATCCTGATGGTCTCGGTGGATATGGTAATTGTCATTGACTTTTTTTTTTTTTTTTTTTTTTTCAATGTGAAGCTTCTATTTTCATTTTTATGCACTTCAATCTGGAAACTGCGAACTTGTAAAGACATGGCAAAGAAATGTGGATTTTAAGGCCCTTTAAAGACCTTAGGTCCCCTGGCACCATTTGTGTTACAGCAGATAATACTGTGATGAGCACATTAGGCTTTGGATTTCAAACTCTTTGCAAAGGATGGTATTCAATCTGCTACTCATATCACAGGACAGTAGTTGGCAAAGTAGCGACAGTGTCATACATCCCTGCAGTCCCTGTTTATCACTTTAATAAAGGGGTGTACCAGTCCCTAAAACTCCTATCCACAGGATGGGACATAAGTGTCTGCAGTGTCCAACCTCTGGGATCCTCCGCTATCTCCAGAAGGGGCCCTAAATCTCCTGCCTGGGTAGGTCAAGTGGCATACTCTATGCATTTGTCTTTTGGAGTGCCAGAGAAGATAATGTATAGTGCAACACTGTTTAGACTAGATACCAGATCTTTGCCAAATCTGCACTGGAAGTCTGTCAACATCTGACTGGTGGTTTAAAAATCTCATCTACATGTAGTGCACAATCTCTACTTAAAGGGAACCTGTCACCCCCGTGCCGGGGTGACAGGCTCCCGACCCCCCGCTAGAGCCCCCTATACTTATGTGATCGTGCCGGGTCCAGCTTCTTGGTCCGGTGACTGAGATTTCAGCGCCCGAAGCCTGGCGCGTGCGCTCCTGAGAGGAGTCCGATGCCCATAGAGAATGAATGGTGAGTCCAACGCTCCATTCTCTGAGCGCCGGGCTTCGGGCGCTGAAATCTTCGTCACTGGAACGGATCAAGAAGCGGGACCCGGGAACGATCAGGTAAGTATAGGGGGCTCTATGGGGGGTTGGGAGCCTGTCACCCCAGCACGGGGGGTGACAGGTCCTCTTTAAACTAGTGGATGTTGCTAGCCATGACATGCCCTTTCTAACAGAGATGGTGTGGGTTTCCCCTAAAAAAAAAAAAAAAAAAAAAAAAAAAAAAATTTAAGTGGAACATGTTATGTCTTTGGAATTGTTGCTGAAAAAATCTACCAAGTACTTTTAATATATAACTCTTAGGTCAAAGGAATATATCATAAGCCAATATAAAGTGTACCCTGAAAATTAACTGTGCTGCCACCTTGTTGTATGCAGAAAATAGGTTTCAGGTCTGACATGCCTGTCATGTTTTACTTGCAATTTAATGCAAAGCCAGGAATGGATCAGAAAGTGTCAATAGTTTAACTCCTTAGTGATGGCTATGTGGTATCACATCTGCTGGGCAGTGACTGAACCAGGCCTACCTAAAGGGAAAAATAAGAGTTAACACTCACTCTGGCTTTTATACGAAATTCCAGTTAAAAACCTGTGTGCGGGTCTTTTTATTTAAAACACTACCAGCTAGGCATGAGCATACTCACTTGTTCAGCTATGTCCCGATACCTGTTTACTTCATGGGTTAGGCATGGAGGCCAGTGATTGGGCAAGGAGAGTATCACATTTGGTGCTGGAATGGATGTTCTAGGAATTGTTGTTCTAATAATTGTAACTATAACTATAATTGTAACATGTTTACATGATATGTTAAGTAAACTTTTTTTTTTTTTTTTTCCTCCCAGGAAGGGGAAATTCAGGGAACAGCGGAGGCTACTTTGGACAGCACGAGGGCATGGGTACAGCTGGATGGCGTGGATTATATTAAATGCTTTGTTGCAATTACATTTGTGAAAGACGCAGTTTATTAGTTATGTTTTTGTGTTTAGCTCTTGTACAGAATTTGTACAAGGACGTTGATCTTAAATTTTTTAGTGAGCTGAGTACAGTGGACATTGTTACTGTAGGATTTCATTTGTTTGAATGCAAACATTGACTTGGAATAAATTTTTTTTATAATCATGGAGTGTTAAATTAGTGCTTTAAGGTGATGCCTGATACTTTATTTCTATGAATAGTTTACACACTTTTGTGGGACACTTAAAATGGTTATCCAGGTTTAGATAAAACAGCTGTTTTCACTACGTCCAATTATGACAGCACCCATATAACAAAATTATCGGTAAGTCACAATTCCGACACTTGCTCTACAAACAGTGCCAATATTCGTGTGTGTGATGAAAGCATAGTTGTAAATAAATGGAGCTAAGTTCTGATACCCCACACACAAGCTGAGAACAGGTGTGATGACTGTCCAATCCTGAATAACCTTTTTTTAATTCCATTTTTCATTTTTAAACAAGACATTCCAAGTTACACACAACTCAGTAAACAACCCCCCCCCCCCCTCCCGCCCTTCAAATTCTCAAAAATAGAGTAAAAAAGAAACGCAAACATACAGACTGTGGACCCTCCGAGGGGAAAATGTCCCCAAGCCCCATGTCACATATCTTCTCAAATACTCCCCCCCCCCCCCCCCCCCCCCTCACACTTGCAGTCTCCCCAAAGAGCCTCTTTCAGAATAACCCCTTTTAAATGGGGTTACACCAATACAGCAAAAATTCTCCATTTAATGGCAGTGTCATTTGTATGGTTTTATGGTTTCCTAATGGTGGTTTCATACTGCAGACTGAGACAAAAACAAGAAGTGAATTCAAAGTAATGGGTAAAATAAAGGAAGCAAGAATGTGTCCTACCTGTCAGATGCACTTTTGGCTTTGACATGAGTGGCATTTTCCGAAGAAAAAAAGTGTGACTAACCAGACTAAATCTTTATCACAAACTTACAACATATTTAAGTAACCTTTAAAATTGTGACCTTAAAGCAACTATCTCCTATTCATTTGTGGGGGTCTGACAATTAGGGCACCCACTGATCACAAGAACAGAGGTAAAGTGTTCCCCTGAATAAATAGAATGTGCAGCCATTCTGTGGTATGACGAAAATATTACTGAAGTTGGTCAGACGAAACCGTTTGCACAGGTGACTGTACAACTGCTGAAGCTAGTTGGAGCTGTGAAATGCAGCAAATTCTGCCAGCATTGTCACTTTTAGGATATGTTTACTTAACTGTATTTTGGCCAGTGTATATATAAATTTTTTTTTTTTTTTTTTTTTTCACCAAAATCAGTGGGTTGTAAACACAAAATGCAAATCTTTTTGATTTAAAAATGTTCTTTGTCCCACTTCTGATTTTGGCTACATTTACCAAAATACGATGTGTGAATATAGCCTTAGGGTTTATTCAGGTTTACAAGAAACATGGTCGCTTTCTTCCAGAAACAGCACACCTTTTGTCAGTTTTTGGGACAGCGCAACAGGGAATAAATCAAATGTACAATGCCAATTAATTTGAAAATAACAGATTGAATACTAACAAGTTACTCTTGTATTACTATACTATCAGAAACATAGAATAAACATTGCAAACTGTTATAGAATGAGAATATCGAATCTGAGCATATTTGGTTTTAATTGTAAACTATTTGAGGAAAGAAGAAAACCATAGTTACTCACCGGTAATGTAGTTTCCCTGAGTACATGACAGTACCACCAGAGAGAGGGACTCTGCCCCCCAGGGACAGGAAACCTGGAGAATAAAAGGAAAGGCCCTCCTCTCCTCCCTCAGTGAATGAGAGACTTAAAAAGGCTATTTCCCACAAAATTATTTTTGCATTAATACGCTGCCCACCCGTATCTTTCCAATATAAAGTTAGTATGGATTCTGCACAGTTTTGCTGTTATCGAGCTGCATTCACCCCCACTGATTGCATAGAATCATCAGACCTCAGTCCAACCCGACACGCTCCCTGCTCCTGGCCCCCACCCTCCGTGTCGACATCACGTGTCCTCAGTCCCAGCATAGTGAAGTGACTGAGAACACCGATGGGGTGGCTGCTGTTACAGAGGGAGACAGTGATTAGCGGGCAGCTGTGACTGCATCCCTCTCTAACAGCAGCCACCCGCTCACCCCATGTGTTCAGAGCCTCCCGGGCGCACCGTCCAGCACTCACCCGCAGCACACAGCCCCCGCCCCACAACCGACCGCCTCCCCCCCCCCCCCCCCCATCACCCGTGGCATCCCTTACTCACCCACAGCATAGCCTCCGCACTCACCCGCGGCACACCCCCCCTGATCGCCCACAGCAAGCCCCGCCCCCCGCAATCGCCCGCGACTAGCTCTGCCCCGCAATCGCCCGCGACTAGCTCCGCCCCTGCAATTGCCCGTGACTAGCTCCGCCCCTCACAATCGCCCGCATCACCACCAACTCGGCTCTGCTACACCGGCGTCCCCGCCAACTCGGCTCTGCTACACCGGCGTCCCCGTCAACTCGGCTCTGCTACACCGGCGTCCCCGCCAACTCGGCTCTGCTACACCGGCGTCCCCGCCAACTCGGCTCTGCTACACCGGCGTCCCCGCCAACTCGGCTCTGCTACACCGGCGTCCCCGCCAACTCGGCTCTGCTACACCGGCGTCCCCGCCAACTCGGCTCTGCTACACCGGCGTTCCCGCCAACTCGGCTCTGCTACACCGGCGTCCCCGCCAACTCGGCTCTGCTACACCGGCGTCCCCGCCAACTCGGCTCTGCTACACCGGCGTCCCCGCCAACTCGGCTCTGCTACACCGGCGTCCCCGCCAACTCGGCTCTGCTACACCGGCGTCCCCGCCAACTCGGCTCTGCTACACCGGCGTCCCCGCCAACTCGGCTCTGCTACACCGGCGTCCCCGCCAACTCGGCTCTGCTACACCGGCGTCCCCGCCAACTCGGCTCTGCTACACCGGCGTCCCCGCCAACTCGGCTCTGCTACGCCGTCACTTCCAACTCAGCTTTGCTACACCGCCAGCTCAGGCTTGCTACACCGACACCGCCATCTCTACACTGTCTCCTTCATTGTCTCAGCTCTGCTACTTCACCATCATCAGGCATAGGCATTGCATGATGGGAAATGTAGTTTCCTATCTTGGATATAGACCATGTTTTAGAAAAAGTTTGTAACTCAGGAACGGCAACAGCTAGAAAGATGGGAGACGTCTCAAAATACTCAGGGAAACTTGGTGAGTAAGGCCAGCTAGGTTTGGGAGCATTACATTTTTTTAGCTCTTGGGGGGAATACCCCTTTAAAAGAGCCTTATAAGTTTAATCACGCATATGTAAAGAATACAATACCAAGAACATGAAAACATAATTGTATAGCCATCATTTATACATATTACCCGTTAAACAGAAACCCCTATATATTTTACTCCCTATATGTATTATGTTAACTTCTAAAACACCCCTAAGTGATCACCTAGTGAGAAGCAGAATTTTAAAGGGTGGGAATGTAATGGTGCTGTCATGTACTCTGGGAAACTACATTACCGGTGAGTAAGCTTACATTTGAATGATAATGTGTTTTCCCTTAGTCCCCACAGCGTCACAATAATGGGGGTATTCTTGCCCCTGTGTGCTAGGCAGGACTATGGAATTTTTACTAGTACAAATAAAGTTTTAATAATTCAAAGTAATTAGCCCCTCCTCCCTTTAGGATAAGAGGAGGTGAACCCCCAAAGCAGTGAGTTATTTATAAAGTACAGAAAAACAGAAGATATAAAGGGCGGGAAGTTGTGACGCTGTGGGGACTAAGGGAAAACACATTATCATTCAAATGTAAGCTTCCCTTACATCCCACAGCGTCACAATAATGGGGATTTAGCACGTACCCCTAAACCTCTAAGGGTGGGCTTGTTGAAAGGCTGCATTTACTACTGTAGTAGAAAAATCTGAAGTTTCACTTCCCATTCTATAATGTTTGAAAAAGGTTCTTGGCGTAGTCCAAGCTGCTGCCAAACAAATTTGCTCTAAGGGTATGAGAGCCCTTTCAGCCCATCAAGCCGCCATGGCCCTGGTGGAATGAGCTTTGGTAAATTCTGGAGGATCTCTTTCGCTTAAAGCGTAGCGGATGTTGATACATTCCGACATCCATCCCGAGATTGACGGCTTAGAGGCCTTCTTGCCTTTGTTACGTCCCATAAATGCGACAAACATATTTTCCGATTGTCTAAAGTCCTTCGTCTTGTCAAGGTAGATTCGCAGACATCTGACGACATCTAAGGTCTCTAGGTCTGGATCCTCTGCAGTCATCTCAGTCGGAAATCTAGATATGGAAATCATCTGGTTTAAATTGAAGAAGGACGGATACTTAGGAGTAAAATTTGGCAAATATTTTAGAAGCAACTTGTCTTCAAAAGAGGTAGTATAGGGTTCTGTAGGGGCAAACGCCTGCAATTCTCCTACGGTTTTCAAGGTAAGCATCTTAAGAGATGAAGATTGTAGGGGCTCGAAAGGTTCTTTGGTTAAGGCTTTTAATACTAGAGATAAGTCCCACGGATTCACGGGTCTACAGACCCTGGGACGTAACCGGGTAATTGCCCTGGTAAAATTCTTCACTTCTTGAATCTGTAAAAGTTTCTTTTGTAGAAAAACTGATAGCGCTGCCAACTGAACCCTCAGGGTACTGGGTGATAATCCCTTATCGAACCCATCTTGTAGGAACTCGAGGATTTGAGGGACTGAAGGGTTACTGGGGTCTATCTGTCTGGGAGAACACCAAGATTGGAAGATTCTCCTGACTCTAGCATATGATTTATTGGTAGCATCACTTCTAGAATGTGCAAGTGTGTCAACCACTCTGCTAGAAAACCCTTTAGCCCTTAATAAGGACCGATCAGCCTCCATGCAGTCAGGTGAAGAGACCCCAGTTTGCGGCAGCTCTGAGTGCCCTGAGTCAAGCTACGTCTTGATTTAGCTGACCTAGAGATCTGGCTATGATAAGCCAGTCGTCTAGGTAGGGTACAATGGTTATGTTCTGAGTCCTTAGGACTGCCACCACAGAGGACACTACCTTCGTAAATACGAATGGGGCTGAAGTAATTCCAAACGGGAGGACCTTGAACTGAAGATGTACAATGTGACGTCCCATGTGTACTGCAATGCGAAGAAATTTCCTGTGTTCTTTGAAGATTGGAACATGAAAGTATGCGTCTTTCAAATCGAGGGACGCCATATAATCTCCTCTGTTTAAGATCATCTTTACCGATTTTATTGTTTCCATGCGGAACTTGTCTTTTTTCATGAATTTGTTTAAATATCTTAGATCTATGATTAACCTGTTCTTTCCCGATGGCTTTGGGACTAAAAAGACAGGGGAGTAAACCCCTAACCCTTTCTCCTCTGGTGGGACAGGTTCCAAGGCTGACATCCGAATTAGATCCTGTATCGATTGTTCCAACACCTCTTGTTTCCCGGGATAAAGACGAGAGGACACGAGAAATCTTCTCGGTGGCAGAGGCTCTAAGGATAGAAAATAACCTCTCCTGACTACATTTATTACCCATGTGTCTTTTATTAGTTTCTCCCATTCGGGCAAAAAATGCGACAGGCGACCCCCCCACCGGAAGCCTGACGTCAGAAATCCTTTCATTTGGGGGAGGACCTTCCTCCTCTGGAGGAACCTCCCTTTCTGTATCCTCCATATCCTCTGCCTCTTCCTCGAAATCGATATTGTCTATATCTAGGGGGTGACCTTTCCTGTCTGCGACGAAAGGGCTTTTTAACAGGAGGGAGAGATTTTCCTTTCTTATCAGAAAGGTCCATCATTAGGGAATCTAGTTCAGAACCGAAGAGTCGGCCTAGAGAAAACTGCAAATTGCACATATTAAATTTAGATGGGTTATCCCCAGGCCAGGGGCGCAACCACAATGCTCTCCTGGACGCCGATGATAGTGCCATAGACCTTGAGGCAAGTCTGGCTTGATGTGAAGCAGAATCGGAGATGTAATCCATAGCTAAACCGACTTTGTTAAAAGATGATAGGATGCTGTCCCTATCCACTCCTGAATCTATATCGTCCTGAATCTGGTCCAACCATTTCTTCATAGCTTTTGTGACTTCGTGGTTGGAAACTGCTATGGTAGCTTGGGCCACTGCTGCAGAATAGGCTCTCCTTAGAGATGCTTCCACCCTGCGATCCATGGGATCTCTGAGACTTGAACCGTCATCAGAAGGGACTATAATCTTTTTGGACAATTTGGCAATAGCCATGTCCACCTTAGGAGGCTCAGTCCAGGATTCAAATTGTTCTTCATCCACAGGAAAAAGATTCCAGAATCTCTTGCTGATGGAGGGGGCCTTATCAGGCCTCTTCCATTCGGATTTAATCAAATCCGTAATGAATTCATCCATTCTAAACACCTTAGTATTTTTGGAGGAGGAAGGTTCTTCATTATCAGGCCGAGTATATGCCCTGACTAATCTCACTAGCTTGAGAATATTTTCAGAATTGAAAAGGAATTTTTCCTTCTCCTTCTCCTTCTCCTTATCTTCCTCTTCATCTTCATAACCAGAAGAAAACACTTCATCCAAAACTCTATATCCTTCTACAGACATTGAAGGAGATTCATATTCTCTTCTGGGCCTTTTCCTAAAGGCAAAGAAATACCATTACTCTTGGCCCAGCAAGGAGGAAAAATTATAAAAAAAACTCTTTTTTTTTTTTAATACCTGGATTGAGTCAGGGATTCTTTTAGGTTGTTGACAGAATTGTGTACCAGGTCGCTGACCCAAATAATCACATCCTGAATAGTGGGCTCATCTTTCCCTTGGAAGAAAATAATTTTTGTACCTGCTGATGGTGGATTTTCGTCAACAAAGACATATAGTGTCTGTCCTACCTGAATCTTGGGGCGACAAGACTCACAGGTTGTAAATTCGCTGTCATCCGGCAGCGGGGTCTCACATTCTCTACACGCCAGATGGTGCCTTTTAGAGCCGGACTTGCGGGTAGACGATTCTCTAGACATGACTGAAAAACATGTATATAAGAATCTGGATATAACACAAAGGGTTAACAGCATATAACACCTACTGAAAGAGTGCAGTCAGGTTGAGGCCAATCAACACAGTCACAGCAGTGCAATCATCAGCTGGCTCCAAGAAGAGACAGCAAGATGTGAGAGCCTGGTGAGTGTTTAAATACACAGAGAAGGCGCCACTTAGGCTCCGCCCACTGGCGGGTGTACAAAGATTAGATTCCCCACATGAAACACAGGTACCTGAAAGAGAATGTACCTGGAGGGGAAGAAAACCGCACCTCTCACCTGTCTCCCGGACCGAAAACGAACGCCGGGCTAGTTCCGGTCTTGGAGCGCACGCAAGAGGCGGAAATGACGTCACACGCGTCACTTCCGGCCCAGTGGAACGTTCCACAGCACCGGAGCTCTGAAAAACAGAGCTGCAGACACCAAAGCACTCCTCAGGAACAAGAAGCTCCCACAGAGATAAGAAACGAAAACATACACAGAATAATGAAATATAGAAGTGTAGGGAGGGAGGAGGGAAAACAGCCCTGCCATTACAAGGACAAAAAATAACTCACTGCTGTGGGGGGTCCACCTCCTCTTATCCTAGAGGGAGGAGGGGCTAATTACTTAGAATTATTAAAACTTTATTTGTACTAGTAAAAATTCCATAGTCCTGCCTAGCACACACGGGCAAGAATACCCCCATTATTGTGACGCTGTGGGACGTAAGGGAACTACAGTTTTCCCCATTGACATGACAGCACCACCAGAGAGGAATTCAGGTTGGGACTACAGCTTGTAAGACCTTCCTTCCAAAGGAGACATCCGAAGTAGAGGAAAGATCCAAACAGTAGTGCCGAAAGAAAGTGAGAAGACCAGATAACAACCTTACAGATCTGCTCTATAGAAGCATAAAAATCCCCAATATTATCCTGTTCAAACAAGAGTACCACAAATGGATCGATTCCAGGAAGTTGTATTACGTGAACTGGACAAATTATCAGGGGACATAAAGGACACTACTATTCAACATAATCTGACAAAAAAAAACAAAAGAAAGCATATGATGAACTCGGAGAATTGAAAAATATCACAATCAGGAATTCTGATAAAGGGGGACTTATTGTGGTAATGGACGATGAAACATATAACACACAAATAGACAATATGTTAGCGGATAGTACTGTATATCAAAAATTGTCAGGCAATCCCACTGAAAAATATAAAAAAGGTACAGGACCTGTTGAACGATGGTGTGGCACTAAATGTAATTACAGAAAGGGAAGCACAATACCTATGTCCTGACAATCCTATCATGTCTATATTGTATGGTCTACCCAAAACTCAAAAGAATTTGTTTCCTCCCCCTATGAGACCGATTGTGTCTGGCAGGGGCTCTCTGTGTGAGGGGCTGTGCTCCTGGCTTGACCAGCTGCTGCAGCCCCTCGTGCGGAGAGTCCCGGGCTTCCTGCTGGACTAAGTATATTTCTACCCGATAAAATTTTAGCATAGGGTTCAGCAGACGAGAAATGTATCATCTCAATCACCCTCCTAGCTGATGTGATTGCTACCAACAGGGCCGTTTTAAGCGTTATTAACTTTAGTGATGCCTCCGCCAAAGGCTCAAAGGGGGCTTTAGTTAAAGAGGATAGGACTGTATTAGGGTCCCAATGAGCTACTTTGTTAGAAATACTAGGACATAATTTAGCTATGGCCCTGAAAAATCTAATCCATGCATGCTTTGCTAGAGGATGACCGTATAACGCTCCTAGAGTTGAGACCTGTACCTTTAAAGTAGCCGGTTTTAGTCCTTTTTCTAGTCCTCTTTGTAGGAAGTCCAAAATCCCGGCCAGGTTGGGCTTCTCGCCCTATGACAGCACCCATAGAGAGCGTCCACTTCCTTCTCGTCAGACAGGAAACAGTCACCAGGAAATTTCCATAAGTAGGCCAGACTTCCCATCCTCCCCAGTTCAGTTTCCTGTCTGGCGAGCAGGAGATGGCGGTGCAGGAGCACTGCTACATACACCAGGATTATTTTTGAATATAGAGCTGAGGGTCTCCCGTTGGTCCTCTTACCATGTGCCGGGTGATTCCTGTCGGTATAAGTCCTTCATATGAAGGCCGCCGAGTACTGCTGGCCCAGCTCCCCCATTCGCTCGGTCAGTTCCCTCGTTGTTTCCTCCTGTAGGCTGGAGCGGTGGACGGTCGGCTCGCGCGCACGGCAGGCTCTGGGGGTCGGGTGGTGTCAGCGTGTGCGCACGCACGTGATCACGTACTTCCGCCGTGCCATGTCGATGGATGTTTGCACGGCCTTGGGAGTTCCGGGGGGTGTAAGAGGAGACTGGGCCTGCTCCGGTGGGCGGGTGGCGGCAAGGCCGTTGCCTGCTCTCTATGGGGGTAGGCGGCCACTGTGAGGTTGGGGGCGGAGTCGCTTTTTGCTAACTGGTGCGGGGACCATTTAAGGAAGGCGCCAATGGAGTCAAGACCACAGCCAGCTCTCCGTGCCAGCAGCGTTCCCGGTGGCTTTCTTTGCTCTGCTACCCTGCCTGCTGCTCCTTGCTGTATTACCTCAGGATGGAGGACGAGGAATCAGCCCAGTCTTCAGGCGCCCAAGTTCAAACCCAGGAGACCACTACATCAGAGGTGTCTGGTTGGGTGAGAGGGTTTTTTTTTCCCCAGTGGTTTTTTTCTGTGTATGTATATATAGATAGATAGATAGATAGATAGATATACATTGTTTCTAGCTGGAATCTTCTCGCAGTTCGAAGAAGAAGGAATGTTTGTGTAGAAAACCCCTTCTGTCTTATTACTCTTAAGTCCTTATGTAATCAATGTTTAACTAAAGTGATGCAGGAAGAGGCCCCATCCTTTATGAAGAACATTAAGGGGATTATTCGGGATGAGATTAAAGCCAATACCAATCCCATAAAATCCTCTACATCTACTAAAGCTAGTGCTCCCTCTAGATCTACTGATCTAGCTCCTGCTTCTGATTCAGAGGCGGAAGAGGAGGGGGAGTGTTGAAGGTTCGGCTGATTCTTCTCCTGAAGATCTAGCCGGGAAACCCCTATGTGCATTTGAGTCAGTGGATTCATTAGTAAAAGTGCTCAGAACCACTATGGGCATAGAGGAGACTAAAGTAGAACTTTCTACTCAACATAAAATGTTTGCAGGATTAGTTCCTAAAAGTAAAAGAGTGTTTCCGATTCATAAGAACATTTCTGCAATAATTGAAATTGAGTGGAAGAAACATGATCGTAAATTTTTTGTTCCTAAACTACTAAAACGTAAATATTCGTTTAATGAAGACGAAACGATTTGCTGGGATAAAGCCCCGAGTGTGGATCCCCCAGTATCTAAGATATCTAAAAAGACTGCCCTTCCCTTTAACAATACAGGATTATTAAAAGATAGAAGAGCGGAGGGTTTCCTAAAGAAGGGGTGGGAGTCATCGGAGGTCATATTAAAACCTACTGTTGCCGCCACTTCAGTTGCGAGATCTCTTAAGAGTCTGGGTGGAGGAATTAGAGGACCATATCAAGGATGGTACCCCCAGAGAAGAATTATTAGAAGCTTTCTCTACCTTTTACAATGCTGTGGACTTTCTTGCTGACGCTTCTGTTGATGCCGCTAGACTGGCAGCCAGAACCTCTGCCCTCACTAATTCTGCACGCAGGGCTATTTAGCTGAAGGATTGGAATGGGGGAGATGCAACTTCCAAATCTAAGTGTTGTGCCATACCCTGTCAGGGTCAGTTACTCTTTGGTCCCGCCTTGGACGAAATCTTGGAAAAGGCCTCAGACAAAAAGAAATTCCCCAATATTAACCCTCCCCCTAAACGGCCCTTTCGGAGCAAGGGTAAGGGGAAGTTCCAAGAGAGTAGTGGGTCAAAAAGTAGGAACTGGAAACCACAGGGGAAAGGCAAGGGCTTCCTTTTCTCCTCCAAAGTGTCTGACAAGAAGGAAGCTAAACAATGACGTCAGGGGTCCAGTGGGGGGTCGGCTATCTCTGTATCACCACGAATGGGAGAAAATCACCCATTCGTGGGTTAAGTTCATGGTTAAGGGACACAATAAAGCATGCCTTAAAAATACCGGTCCAGGTCACCGGTTTGTGGTTACGGATCTTCGTCAGGATCTGGAAAGATTTGCCGCTCTCCACTGCGAAATCAGTTCTCTCCTCGTCAAGAAGGTGCTGGTTCCGGTTCCTGCTGCGGAAAGGGGGCAGGGATTTTATTCAACATTATTCTTGGTAAGAAAACCCAACAACACCTTTCGCACGATTATAAATTTGAAGTCCTTGAACCAGCACCTTCTTTACGAGAAGTTCAGGATGGAGACGGTTCAGTCCGCTGTCCTAAACCTCTCCCAGGATTGCTTTATGGTGACCTTGGATGTCAAAGATGCGTACTACCATGTGCCAATCTTTGCAGATCATCAGAAGTTCTTGAGAGTGGCAGTTTGGATAGAGGGGGAGATCTGTCATTACCAATTCTGTGCCCTTCCATTCAGCCTCTCTCAAGCCCCAAGGGTATTCACGAAGATCATTGCAGAGGTCATGGCCCATGTGAGGGAACACAAGATTGTCATTGTTCCTTATCTGGACGATTTCCTCATGGTGAGCCAGTCAAAAGAGGAACTAGTCCAGGAGACTCAGATAGTTCAGAGGATATTTTCTCATTTAAGGTTGGAGGTAAATCTAGAAAAATCCTCTCTTGTACCAAGCCAGACTTGTCAGTTTCTAGGGATCATCCTAGATTCAAAAGCCCAGTCCTGTTTCCTTCCCCAACACAAAATAGATCACCTGAGAAAAAGAGTTTTAGCTTTGTTAAAAAAAGGATTTAGTTTCCATCAGATCAGCCATGTCAGTGCTGGGGCTCATGACTTCTACCATTCCGGCAGTAAGTTGGGCCCTATACCACTCTTGCATCCTACAGCATCAGGTTCCTCAGGTTTGGGACAGGAGCAGACAGTCTTTAGATCTTCCCTTTTCTCTTTCTCTGTGCATAAAGAGGTCTCTAAGGTGGTGGATCTCTCTAGAGAATCTTTCAGGAGGGATTCCCTGGGTGAAGAAAAACCTCTTTCTCCTCACCACAGATGCCAGCCCTTCAGGGTGGGGGGCACACGCAGAGTCTCTTCTCCTACAAGGGGTTTGGAATCAGGAAGAGGCCAGGGACCCCCAGAACGCGAGGGAGTTGAGAGCAGTACTTTACGCCTTATGCTAATGTCTCCCTCAGATTCAAGGGAAAGATGTAAGAATCATGTCAGACAACTCCTCTGTGGTGGCCTATCTAAACCATCAAGGGGAAACAAGGTCGAAGATTTTGATGCAGATCAGCCACTTCATTTTTCGATTGGTAGAGGGAAAGGTCAGCTCCCTATTGGCACTCCATTTGAAGGGCTCAGAGAACTTGGCTGCGGATTTCCTCAGCAGAGTTCATCTAAACCAGGGCGAATGGGTTCTGAACAGATCTGTGTTGCTTCAGATAGTGAAACTTTGGGGTTGGCCAGACCTCTTTGCCTCGAGAGAGAACCGTCAGGTAGACAGGTTCTTCTCTCTAAACCCGATAGATTTTCCATCAGGGGTAGATGCTTTGGTCCAGGATTGGAGCAGGGGGCTTCTTTTTTTTTTTTTATAATTGTAATATTTATTGGTTTTTCAAACAGTGAGGTATACACAACTATACCAGAGGTGGTGATTAGAATACAATGACAACTTCAAATACACAAAAGAGAGGTATCACAGCCTTTGGCGCACTTGATGACTAATACAGGTGGCATCAACGGGACACCAACCAACTAGGGGCTAACCATTCAGCAAGCAGTCCGAAATTCTACACAACGGATCAGACGACAAATACTAGAACCACAAGAGACACGACAAGACAAAACACTAACAAAGGGGGGACAGACAGAGGAGTGGAAAGGGAGGAGCAAAGAGGGGGAACATGCTAGATCAGAGAGAAGCACAGCTTAGCATGTATATCCAGACCGAGCACAATATGCATCCCAGGGAGCCCAGATAGAATCGAACAGGGGAAGCTTGTTATTGAGAGAGGCAGTAAGGTGTTCTAGTGAGTGCATCTCTTTTATTCTAGAGATCAGTTCAGTTTGGGACGGGGAAGATGTTTTCTTCCAGTTACGGGCAATCAGGGTCTTGGCCGCCAAGAGAACCTGAAGCGCTAACTTAGTAGGCTTCTTCCCCAACGATTTAGGGGTGAGTTTAAGAAGGTAGACCAGGGGGTCCAAGGGTAAATTTGTACCAAGTACCTCCGTGAGTAAGGAGTTAACTCGTGACCAATAGCCCCGAATGCCCGAACAGGACCAAAAAATGTGGTAAAGAGAGCCTATCGAGCCAACACATCGCCAACAAATAGGGGAGATGGAATTATTAAGTTTGTTCAGTAAGTCAGGGGTATGGTACCACTGCATGATAAGCTTATAATGGACTTCCTTATAGGTGACACAAATGGAAGATTTCGCCGCTCTGCTCCATACAATTTCCCAAGACTCAGGGGATATCGTCCTGGATAGTGTATGTTCCCATTTGTCCATGTATTTGTGCCTGGCCGGCACGTCATCCCCACCAGCCTCCAGAATTCGATATATGTCCGAGATCAGACCCCTGGTGGATGTGCCCGTCCTGCAAAGTTGCTCAAAAACTGTAGGTTTGGAGACCGTGGTAGATCCCATGACCGTCCTCATGAAATGCTGAAGGCATGTATGAGTATAGCCCTCAGAACGGGGGAGGTGCGATCTGTCAGAAAGTCTATCAAAAGGCAATAGTGTACGCGACAACGGATCCACCACGTCAGCAAACTGAAATAACCCCGCATCCCCCCAGACACGTACCACCAGGGATTCCAAGCCAGGAGGAAAGGACGGTGTAAGTAGGAAGGAGACTAACGGGGACGCTTTAGAGTACAACTTAAATTTGTCCGCACAGAGGGACCAAATATGTTTAGTAAATTGGATGGGTCCCAGCAGAGGCCCCACCGGCCAGGCAGGAGGCGAGGAACTCCACAAGAAGGAGTTTGGATGGAAGGGAGCGAGCCAAAGCTTCTCAATCTGCATCCATTTGTTATAAGCATGATATTTTGTCCAACAAGGTATGCGACGGAGGTGTGCTGCCCAATAGTAATGTACTATATTCGGTGTTGCCAGGCCTCCACGGGACTTACTACTCATCATCACTGTCCTAGGGAGCCTATGTCTCTTTGCTGCCCATATAAATTTAAATAAGGCGGACTGAACAGATTTAAGTTCCTTCAGGGGGACTCTAACAGGGAGGGTTTCAAAGTGGTACAATAGCTTTGGGAGTATGGTCATTTTGACCGATGCTATTCGGCCCAGGAGGGAGAGGTAATGCGACTGCCATTTAGAGAGTAGCAACCTAATTTCTCAAAACAGCCGGGTAAAGTTGCCGGCATATAAAGAGGCGTAAGAGGGGGTTAGGTGGATGCCAAGATATTTAATGTGAGTACTCGTCCAACGGTATTTGAAGTTCGCAGCTAGATGAGCCCTCACCCGATCCGGGATGTTCAGTGACATAGCCTCAGTCTTGGAGGTGTTGACCTTGTATCCCGACAGTTCCCCAAAAGAGGTCACAAGGTTGTGTAGATTCGGCAGGGAGGTGAGTGGTTCAGATAAGGTGAGGAGGACGTCATCCGCAAATAACATCAATTGGAACTCTCGGCCTCGGATCAGAACACCCTTGACGTCCGGGCATAACCTAATGGCAGACACCAGGGGCTCTATACACATAACAAACAAAAGGGGTGATAGGGGACACCCCTGGCATGTGCCATTGTGCAGAGTGAACCTATCAGATGTTGAATAGTGTAATTTAATAGCTGCAGTAGGGTTAGAGTACAAACCACGAATTGCCGCTAGGAAGGGACCAGACAGCCCATAGGACTGTAATGCTTCAAAAAGAAAAGGCCAGCCCAAGCGAGCAAACGCCTTTTCCGCGTCGAGGCCGAGTAACAGAGCCTCGTCTGACTGTTTGTTGACGGCATCAATAATATCAATGGCCCTCCTGGTATTATCACCTCCCTGTCGACCCACAACAAAGCCCACCTGGTCTTTATCAATTAAGGAGGGAAGCCAAAGCCCAAGTCTATTTGCTAATATTTTGGTAAACAGCTTAAGATCAGCATTAAGTAGGGCAATCGGTCTATAGCTGGCGCATTCCATGGGGTCTTTGTCGGGCTTAGGAATAAGTGTAATAAAGGAGTGAAGCATAGAATCAGGGATAGCAGCCCCCGTAAGAAAAGAGTTAAAGAGAGCTAGCAGTTTAGAAGAAAGTTCTGGAGCAAAAGTTTTGTAATACAGATAGGTAAAGCCATCAGGACCCGGAGACTTCCCAGCCGGCAGGGATTTAAGAACATCCTGAAGTTCCTCGGCAGAGATCGAGGTATTCAGAGAGTCCAGGGCCTCAGTGGGCAAAGTCGGGAGATGACATGAGGTAAGAAAATCTCGAGTCTCCGGGTCAGAGGGCAAAGAAGATGGAAGTGAATATAAGCGAGAAAAGTATCTAAAAAAGACCGAGGCTATGTCCTTGGGGTGATACCTAATAGTTCCCGTGTGATCTTTTAAGGCCTGTGGAGATTGTGCAGCCACCCGATCCCGTAGCATGCGGGCTAAAATAGTATGGGCTTTATTGCCCTTTTCGTAGAAGCGCTGCTTTGAATATAGGAGCGAACGCTCAACTTTGCGCATCAATAAGTCTCGGAGAAGGGCTCTGGCCGCAATCAATCTACGCAGGGTTCCCACTGTGGTGCGGGATGTCAGTTGACGTTCCAGGTGACGTATGGTTTCCTTAGCGTCAGCAATACGGGCTAGGGTGTCCCGTTTCATTCTGGAGCCTAAGGCAATGCAATGGCCTCTGATCACTGCCTTATGGGCCTCCCAGAGCAAGGACTGGGAATCCACCGTACCTTCGTTCTCCGAAAAGTACGAAGTGATGCATAACTTAATGGAGTCTTTAGATAACTGATTTTTCAGCAGGGACTCATTCAATCGCCAATGACATTGGCGTGTGGGTGAAGTTAAAGATTTTAGGGAGATGGTGATTGGGCTATGATCTGACCAGGAGATGGGTTCAATAGTGGCCTCCCCCAAGAGACGAACCGCAGGAATATTACCGAAGAGGTAATCGATCCTAGTATGTGTTTTATGGGGGTGAGAGTAGAAGGAGTACGATCTCTCCACAGGATGCCCAATACGCCATAGGTCATAAAACTGATAGTGACGGATGAGTTTGCGAAACTCAGTGGATAATCTAAGCAATGCCGGGGCAGGTGAGGTTCCGGCCACGGAGTGTCTATCCATGATGCCCGAGAATGGTAGGTTAAAGTCACCCCCCAGAATTCTAGGTGCATCAGGATAAGCAGCCAGGCGCTTGAGGACCCTGCGAAGAAAAGGTATCTGGGAGCTATTGGGGGCATACAGATTGCAAAAAATTACAAGCCTACCCTGCAGGGTTCCCTCAACAATGACAAACCTCCCTCCTGGGTCCGAATAGGATGAGGTGACCTGGATGGGACAGTGACTCGAAAACAATATGGCAACACCTGCTCGCTTACGACCAAGTGAAGATGAGTATGCCTGTGGGAAAAAATGTCGGGCAAAGCGAAAAGTAGCAGAAGAATCAAAGTGCGTCTCCTGGAGAAATGCCACGTCAGCCTTTAAGGATCTCAGCTCTCGCAACGTCAATCGCCGTTTGGCATCAGAGTTGAGACCCTGGACATTAAGTGAGACTCATTTAACCATTGGGATAAATATAAGGCAGGCTATCTATGTATGTAGACTCACTCATAACCTCAGAAGCTGTAAATGCCATCATAACGGGTCCGGTACACCATTTGCTTGGTGACAGCTGGTTTCCATCTAGCCAGAAACGACTTAGAGTCAAACTGCGGGGAAAAGAGGGAGGGATACAGAGGGGACCACAGAGACAAAACAAACAGAAAAACAAAAACATGGCAAGTACAAAACAAGTAATGGCACTCGGCCTACATCCCGCGCTGCCAGTGCGAGGGAAAGGACTCAGTATAGAAGTAATCAGAACAGAACAATTAGTATAGCAATTAGTCTGAACCATAGAAACATAGGAGAAGCCCTTCCGGGGGAGGAAGAAGCAGGTCAGAGACCAGAAGAACCAAAGTATGATCAACAAACTAGCGTGGAGCTGCTCCACACAGTAAGAATAGAAAAAGAGAATTAACAATTAGAAATGTAGGGAAATATATAGCAGAGTTACATTAGGCAAGTATATTCAAGGGCCCTAACATGGGGAAAATAGGAAACATAGACAATACTACGTTCCACTGCACACATCACGGTGGGGAACGAGGTGAGTCCTGCTGGTGTGGGGAGGACCCCGGCGGTCCCCTGCGTCTGCGTTTTTGGGACACCGGCTGCCACACTTGTGGAGGTGGTGGTGGTGGTGGAGTCACCGTCCAGTCGACAATACGTGGAGCTGGGATGTCGAGGACTTCACAGAAATGTGGAAGGTCAGAAAGATCTCTGAGGACCGCGGAGCGCCCCTCTCTACGAGCGGTCAATGCAAATGGGAAATTCCATCTGTACACGATTTGGTGGTCTCTCAGTAGCGTCAGCAGGGGACGAAGATGGCGTCTCTTCTGGAGGGTGATCCATGAGAGGTCAGGGAAGAGTTGTATAGGAGCTCCGTCAAACTCATAGCTTCTCAAATTCCTTGCTTTAGTCATGATACGCTCTTTCAAGGTGAAGTCATGTACACAACAGATCACGTCACGTGGAGCACCAGAAGAGGGTTTCAGCTTCAGAGCCCGATGCGCCCTGTCGAGCTTGATTTTGTGAGATGAAGGTTCCCCCAAGATACCATTAAAGATCGCTTCCAGTGTGTCCGAAAGGTCCTCTGTCTGAGTGGCCTCGGGTAGGCCCCTGACCCGTATGTTATTACGGCGCCCACGGTTATCAAGATCCTCTACATGGCGCTGTAGCTCACTGAGGGCCGTGGACTGAGAGGAAACAGTCTGTTGTAGCTGGGTGATGTAAGAACGTGTGGAGTCATGTTCATCCTCCAGTGAATCAACACGGTTTGCAATATGCTGGATGTCCTTCCGAACTGCTGAAATTTCAGCTATACAGGCTTCTTTAACTTCAGAAATTAGCGCATGAAAATCGCTTTTAGTAGGCAACCGTGAGAGGAGCTGGTTAACCATATCTTGTGAACAGTCCCCATGTATGCTGAATTCAGGATCAGAGTCTCTGGCAAGGTGTTCAACTCCCAGCTGGTGTGAGGGGATTTGTGAGGAGGAAGCATGAGATGAGGAAGGGTCTGTAGAGTCCCAAGCAGAAGAGGGCACTCGTTTATTAGCCTTTTCCCCCCTCTGAGGCAAAGGGGAAGCAGCCATGTTTAAGGGCAGTGCTGCCGGAGGCAATGCAGGGGTTAACGTGGACGGCAGTACAGGATCCTGAGGAGTTCTCTCAGGGTGGCAGGGTGAGAGATGCTCACTCAGGGCAGGGAACTTGGGAACAGGAATGGGGGACTCGGGTAGGGTCACCTGCTCAGCAAACTGCTCTGCGTCCGGAATCGGTAGTGCCGGTGGCTGACTGGGCTGCCGTCTCACGTCGGGCCGCGCCTCGTGGCAAGATGGCGTCTGCTGCCACTCTCTCCGGGGAGATCAAAAAAGTATCAAATGAAAAGATTCTAAAATATACCTTTTAATAAATATCCGCTAAAAACTTACACGTAAACTACTCACAATACAATAATAACTAAACTGCTCCACATTGGTAGCAGTAGACATAAGTATGCCAAGTGTGGTAGGTAGGCTAGGGCGATCCCTACTGTATGTACCCCAAAAGGAACGTGGGTATGTGTGGATAGGGGAGTCGGGAAGGGGCTCAGGTCAAAGATGAAGGGCAGGACCTGTTACGCCCTATACTACTTACTCCCACTAAACCCTCTCCTAGGCGGAGTGTACGTCCTGATAAGGACGGCCCCGCTCTGGAACCTAACCTACACTCCTATGTGTCCCTATACTGATAAATGAGCTAGGCTGTCTCACTAGAATGAAGGCTATCTAGGCTGATGTGTGCTAGTGATAAAGATAATGCCTACTCCGGAACGGGAAGGATACAATCTTACCACGTGTAGGTGGTAGAGACCAGGAAGGAGAGTAAAATCACCCATATATACATAAGTACTGAAGTGTGAACACCGAAGATAATATATCGGCACCCGGGTCTAAACATATGTATACCTCAGGTGATGTGGATAAGCCTGTCTCCTAGATACGAAGATGTGTGTGTTTAAATAATATAAAACAGATAAGGCGTGACTAGTAGGGATACCAGGAGATAATACACAAGCCCTTCTCCACCAACTACTAAAAAATGGGGCCCACTGAGTTTGATACCATACAAATGCTTTTATACTATTCAGACCGGCACCCTAGCTAGGACCACAATAATGTGGCAAACTGTCACACTAACCGGTCATACGGTCTAGGAGTATATAGATAGTGCCGATGGATACTCTGATGGTATGGATAACTCCAAAAGGTACAGAAAACACTCAGTCACCCCAAAACACAATAACACAGTTTAGGAGACATCATTCCTAGCCATCCAACATAATGGCATAACAAAGTCCTTGATAAGCTAATTGATGCACAAAAAATCACTGATACATCTGGGTATAATAAAACGGCCCATAAGGGCTCTTTATACTCATCAATTCCCCAGATGATGGTCTCAACGCGTTTCAATCCCAAATCGTCAGGAGACCCGATAAAGGAGGTGGATAGTCGTCCGCAGTCAGAGATCACCGCAAGGACATGATAGACGCCGGATGATGATGATGCGTCTACAGCTCTACATTCTTCCTGCTCTGTTTTATAGTGGAGGTACCGCCCTCTCGTGCACGTAGGTGGGCGGCGTCTCGTATCGCGAGACCGCAGTCCGTCTCAACCATAACAATGCCCAAGCCGCGCCTTTTCCTTGCTACGTAATGAAGGGGGAGGAAACATATGGCCGGTGCATCTAAGGGCAGATGCCGTATACCACCAACAAAATGGCGTCCTCCGCTTCGGCGACAGATATCCCACGTGATAAGGGAAGGCTTCTAGAGGAAGCGTCCAAAGGCCGGCACGCCCCTTGGATGAAATAGGAGCGCTACACTAGCCGCCTGATGCCTTATACAACCAACAAAATGGCGTCCTACTCACTGGCGACGGATTCCCAATCCGATGTATAGCGATTCCATCTGTCTTGGGTTGTTGGTATTGATATTATTGTGGACACCCAAGCCCTCCTAGGAGGGGATGATAGGTTGATAAGTTGATCTAACATAGGAAGGGGGAATACCAGACTGGTGGAAACGGTAAAAAGCGGGGGAAGGATATAGAGGTATAGCAAAAGCTATAAAGAGCATGACGCCTGACAAAACGGACAATGTGAATAAGATGAAAGCGGTAATTCAGAAAAGATAAATATAAGGGTGGATAACTGAAGAAACCACCCAGATACACTAATAGATAATCATAGCCCATCCAATTTTGGAGATAGGGCTTGTAGTTAAGTTTAAATAGCACTCTCATGTGCTGATGCCTAGCAGGATAGAAAGTCTATAATTCAGCTAATACAGAATAAATATGTCCAGAACCCTGGGTTGGTCCTGAAGATTGAAGGCAGGTGGATCAGATGAAGCATGCATAAGATAATGCCTCATTTAATCCATTTGGAGACATGGATCTACACTTAAAGATCCACTGACTCTCTTTCTGGAGAAGTTTCCTATCAAAGTCTCCTTTCCTTATTGAAGGTCGAACAATCTCCAGCGCCGCAAAACTGAGTTGTGCGGTATCACCCCCATGTGTCTCCCTCATGTGGCGGGCAACAGGGGTGTTCCTGGCATTTTTAACGTCATTGACATGTTCACACACCCGTCTCCTAAACTCACGGACGGTTTTGCCAATGTAATCCTTAGGGCAGGTGCACTGAGCCAAATACACCAAACCCCTTGAGCGACAGTTTACAAATTCACGTATCTGAAAAATTTGGCCAGTAGCTGATGCCACGTTTGTTTTAGTGCGTCTCATATACGCACAAGCCTTACAACCACTACATCTGAAGTTGCCTATAGTAGAACTATGAAGCCAGCTCGTCTCTGGCTTCGGACGCGTGTAGTGGCTGTGGACCAACCGATCTCCCAGGCTACGGCCCTTCCGGTAGGTAACCAAGGGACGCTCTGGTATCACCTTCTTGAGGCTAGGGTCAGCCCTGAGGATGGGCCAAAATTCCTGTAATACATTGTATATATCGGACGATCTTTCATCGTAAGTCCCGATGATCCTCATAAAACCGTCACCCTCATCCCTGTTCCGTGGGATCAGGAGGTCACTTCTATTGGACTGCCTTGCCTCTCTAAAAGCGTTATTGAGAACCCATTGTGGGTAACCTCGAGACCGGAATCTATTTTGTAATTTCTTTGATTCCCCAAAGAACTGGTCGCTCGAGGAGCAATTACGTTTGACCCTCAAGTACTGTCCCTTGGGGATCCCCTTTTTGAGGGCCTGTGGATGATAGCTTCTCCAATGGAGGAGGCTGTTGGTCGCCGTCTCCTTCCTATGGAGAGTAGTCGACAGTCCCCCATGTCCATTTTTGGATATTTTGACATCTAGGAAGGGTAATGTATCCTCACTGATCTCGAAGGTAAACCGTAAGCCTATATCATTGACATTGAGCCAAGCCACAAAGGAAGTGAACTCCTCCCTGGTACCCGCCCATAACACAAAGACATCGTCAATATAACGATTCCACATTATGATCTTAGAGGTCCATTCAGTATCCTCAGATGGGAAGACCACGATGTCCTCCCACCAGCCCAGGAGGAGATTAGCATATGTGGGGGCACATGGGCTCCCCATTGCTGTCCCCCTGAGCTGGTGGTACGTCTTGCCATCGAACAAGAAAAAATTATGAGTAAGGATGAATTCCAATAATGTAAGAACAAAATTATTGTGTCTATGAAAAAAGGTACCTCTTGTTTGGAGGAAATGATTAACTCCTCTCAGGCCTTTATCATGAGGGATGGAGCTATATAGTGCCTCTACGTCGATACTCGCCAATAAGAAAGGTTCCTCAAGGGACACACCTTCAATTTTATTCAACAGGTCCATTGTATCCCGGATATAGGATGGAAGCGATAACACAAATTGGCGTAAAACCTGATCGACGTAGAGACTGGCCCCCTGACAGATGGAATTGATCCCTGACACAATCGGTCTCCCTTTCAAAGGGGATAAGCCCTTATGAATTTTGGGGAGACTATAAAACGTGGCTATTTGAGGAGAAGTAGGGCACATGAATTTGTACTCTTTTGGTGTAATAAGGCCCTCCTCTTTTGCCTGTTCCAAAATCTCCTTGAGCTGATTGGAGAATAAGGGGGTTGGGTCTACGTCCAGAGTCCTATAGTTGTCTGTAGATGTCAAAATAGCAAGACACATGTTTCTATAGGTCTCATGGTCCATGACCACTAAATTACCCCCCTTGTCTGCCGATTTGAGGATTATGGATTCATCCTTCTCTAGACTCAGTAAGGCCTTTTGTTCCTCCACAGTCAAATTATATTGACGTCTGTGGGGAGTGTTGGATAATTCCTCCAGCTTGTGTAGTACAACTTCTAAGAAGATATCCACACTGGTCGTATCCCCCATAGGTGGAAAGGCAGTGCTTTTGGGCTTGAGATTCGTAAAGGGTCCCAGTCCTGGTTCCCTTTCTCCTGATTCAAGGAGTTCCGTTAGAACCTGAAACCCAGGAAGGTCCTCCTCTGAGATACCCAATTCCAAGCACTGCCGTTGATTGTGAAAATGAAAGAAGCGTTTCCATTTAAGTTTCCTACAAAAAAGATGTAAGTCCTTTGTCCAAGTAAATAGATCAAACCTTGTCACCGGGACAAAGGACAGTCCTTTCTGAAGTACTTGTATTTCTTCAGTTGTGAGGACCCGTGAGGACAGATTTATGACTTCCAGGTCGTTATTGCTCCTCTCTAATTCTTGCCCGGTCGGTTGTGGAGAGGATGTATCGGCATTCCTTTGTCCAAAAAAGGAAGAGGGGGAGGTGGTTGTGAGGAGGGTGAGGAAGAGCCAGATTGTACCTGCCGTGTTGACCATCTTGTTGACCACTCTCTCCGGGGGACTTGGCGCTCTTCCGACTCACCCGCTGGCGGTATCGCAGCGGCAGCAGCCGCGGGCGGCCTCGGGAGTCTCCGGTGTGTATCTGGTGAGTGCCTAGAGAGGCGTCCACCTACCCGGCTCGATCTCCTGGGCGGAGGGTGATGAGGCCGACCGGAGGAGGATGAAGGCGCCGCGGGGTCCCGGAGCAGGAACCGATCCAACGTGGAGGACTACAGACGGGTCGCGGCAGCTGACCGGGTGAGCAGGGACGTCTTCTTCTGAGTTTTCCCCATAAATTGTGGCAAATAGAGCTGTTAGGGCCCGTTATGAGTACTGTGTGGAGCAGGAGCTAGGCTCTCACACGTCTTGCTCCATCGGCTGCTCGCTCCGCCCCCCTAGCAGGGGGCTTCTTAATGCGTTTTCCCCAGTAAGACTCCTTCCCAGAATCCTCATAAATATCAGGGAGGACAGGGCATATGTTATTCTGGTGGCACCCTTCTGGCCCAAAAGGGTATGGTTTTCTTGGCTCCAGAGACTGTCAATAGCCAGGCCGTGGGTTCTTCCGGATCTTCCGAACCTTCTCTCCCAGGGCCCAGTTCTTCATCCTTATTGTCTCAGTGTACACCTGACGGCCTGGCAATTGAGAGGGGGTTGATGTTGGAGCGAGGTTTGTCCGAGCAGGTCATTTTTACCCTCCTAGCTAGAAGAAAGAAGGTTACATCTCAGATTTACCTACGCACCTGGAAAGCTTTTTGTAGATTCATAGGGTCTCCAGTCAATGTTCTAGCACCCCCCAACATTCCTAAGATACTAGAATTTTTGCAGGAAGGGCTAAATAAAAATCTTAGACCAGGTACACTTTAAGTGCAAATTTCGTCCCTTAGTGCTTTGTTCGACCATAAGATTGCGGATCACCTTTGGAGAAAGAGATTTATTAGAGCAGCTTGCAGGTTGCGTCCCACCTTAAGGTCAAGGCTTCCTCCGTGGGATTTAAATCTAGTTCTCAACACACTTACTCTTCCCCCTTTTGAGCCATTAGATGAAACTTCTGATAAAATTCTCTCCCTGAACTTATCCTTCCTCCTGGCTGTTACTTCTGCCAGAAGGGTGGGAGAAATTTCAGCCTTCTCAATTAATGCTTCATACATGTCAGTCATGCAGGATAGAATTATTTTGTCTACTGACCCTGCCTTTCTGCCTAAGGTGGTTACTGATTTCCATCGTTCTCAAAAGGTTATCCTCCCCTCCCTCTGTCCTGATCCTAAAAACGAGGGGGAGGATAGATTTCATCGACTAGACGTTAGACAATGTTTACTTATTTGGATAGATGTGTATTTATAAGCGCCACCGTGGCAGAGTTGTCTGATAAAATTCTAACATTAGAATTCTGCACATAGTCCTTAGAAGTCTTAAGAGCCTCCAACACTGCCGCCAACCCTCGGTAATTTGAAGATCTATCTCTAAATGATCTATCCCATGTACCCTGAAAGACCAGATCCCCTAAATGGGCCCCTCCAACCTCTAGGGCTAGCATCAGTAGTGACTATAAAGTGGGAAAGAACACTCCAACTTAGGCCTACAGTAAGATGTTCCCTATCCAACCACCAGGACAGGCTGTTCAAGACTTCTTGGGGAATGACTGTCTTTCTATCTAGTCCCTTTGGAGACCCATCTTACTCTTCAAGAAGATGAATCTGCAGGGGTCTACCATGGATCTGGGCCCAGGGTACCGCTGGGATGGCTGAAGTAAATAGGCCTAACAGAGACATACCCTTTCTGATGGTTATTCTGGGATTTCTTAACACTGAGGTTACTGCCTCTTCTAGTTTGAGGAACTTTTGTTCTGGCAGCTAGGACTTTTGAGAAGATGAGTTTAAGTTTATTCCTAGAAATCTCTTTTCCTGAGCTGGGAATAAAGAAGATTTTTCGTTATTAACAATCCATCCTAGTTTATCTAATATTCTTAAAGTTCTTGCTATTTGCGCATTCAGCTCTTGCTCTGACCCAGCTACAAGCAAAAAATCATGCAGGTATGGAATGAACAAACCTGGATCCTCTCGAATGTGCGCTGCCATCTCTGCCACAATTTTGGTGAATACTCTTGGTGCTATCGCAATTCCAATTGGAAGAGCCTGGAATTGAAGGTGACACAGGTTGTTATTTATCCTTATAGCAAATTTTTGATAATCTTTATGGATAGGTACATGAAGATATGCGTCCTTTAAATCAATAGAAGCCATAAAACTATTTCTTTGCAACAAGTTTGTTGTAGACTTAATGGTTTCCATCTTAAACCTCTGATTTTTTGAAATTTATTAAGGGGTTTTAAATTAATAATGACCGTAAATGATAAGTCGGGCTTCTGAACCAAAAAAAAGTGTAGAATAAAATCCCTGTTCAATTTCACTTTGTGGTACGGGGGATTAGAACATTTTTACCCATAAGAGAAATAACCTCTTTCTCTAAAGTCTTTTCCCCAATATCTCCCATTTGACTTTTTGTTATTACAAACCATGTGGGGGGTTGGGAGATAGTCAAAGTCCACGCCTTCCTGAATATATTTCAGGACCCAGGAGCTGCCACAAATTTTCTTCCACTCCTGGGAAAAAAAATTCTACCCCCCACCTTAATCCCAGAATTACTGGGCAGAAGATTTTTTGGAGGAATCTGACTTTTGATTGAATAGGTAACCTCTTGTTTTACCGAATGCTCTACCTCTTCCTCCTCTGTCTGATCCTCTTCTGTTAAATCCCCCTCTGCCTTGGGGACAAAAGGACCTATAATGGTTGGACTGAAAGGAGGAAGGGAATCCTTTCTTCTTATCTCCCGCTTTCTCTAGTAAATTGTCCAGGGCACAACCAAACAAAAAATTTCCTTCACACAGAAAACTACATATCTTGGCTTTTGAGGTTGCATCGCCAGACCAGTTCTTAAAGAGGACCTGTCACCCCCCGTGCCGGGGTGACAGGCTCCCGCCCCCCGTTACAGCCCCCTATACTCACCTGATCCCGCCGGGTCCCGCTTTTGGATCCGGTCGGGTCACGGAGATATCAGCTCCCGAAGCCCGGCGCGCGCGCTCACAGGAGAGTCCGACGCTCATAGAGAATGAATGGGGAGTCCGATGCTCCGTCATTCTTTATGGGCATCGGACTCTCCTGTCAGCACGCGCGCCAGGCTTCGGGAGCTGATATCTCCGTGACCCGACCGGATCAGGAAGCGGGATCAGGTGAGTATAGGGGGCTGTAACGGGGGGTCGGGAGCCTGTCACCCCGGCACGGGGGGTGACAGGTCTCCTTTAAGCCAAATCGCCCTTCTGGCAGAGTTTTATGATGCGGCTGATCTTGCTGAAAATCTTAGCGCATCTGCTGAGGCGTCTGCCAAGAAAGCAGTAGATTTTTTTAGTTGAGACAGGGAAGACAAAATATTTTCTTCTGACTCTTTTGCTTTTAGTGCATCCTCGAACTGAGCTATCCAGAATCTCATGGAGCGGGCAACACAAGTGCTGGCTATGTTAGGATTAAATGTACCCGTAGCCGCCTCCCAGGACTTTTTCAGATAACCGTCCGCTTTTTTGTCCATGGGATGTTTTAAGTGTTCCTAAATCTTCAAAAGGTAATGCTGCTTTTTTAGACACCTTGGCAATAGATACATCTATCTTAGGGGGTTGATCCCATGATGGATTATCAGCCTCATCAAACGGATACTTCCTTTTAACTGCCCGCGGAATAAAGCCTTTGCGGTCTGGCTTAGCCCATTCCCTATTAATTAGGGATGACACGGCTTTATGCACAGGAAACACCCTCCTTTTTTTGCACTCTAGGCCAACGAACATAATGTCCTGTATGGACTTAGGTTCTTTCTGTTCCTCAATCTTCATAGTGGAGCGTACTTCCTTAACTAATGCATCCACATCTTCTACTGCAAACAAAGGTTTTCCAGTAGTCTCATCATCTAAATATTCAGCCTCTGTCTCATTAACTGCCCTCTCCTCTGAATCATTTTCTGGAATCACTTCTGTTTCCTGAGAGGTACTCGGAGCAGAGGGATGAGAAGCAGGGGAAGGTGTAGCCACAGGAGGCTCATGCTTAAGGGATTTTTTGATTTCCTCTTTGATCATATCCCTAAGGGAAACAGAAAAAATTCCCTGAGAGTGCTGTTCAAATTAACAGACCACCATATATCCGGCATATATATATATATATATATATATATATATATATATATATATATATATATATATATATATATATATATATACACATAGTAAAAGAAGAAAAAGGCTGTCTCACTTCATTGATGACAAAAAGGAAGACATATTTGGTGTTTCTGCTGTTACCATCTTATTCACACACGATTCACATGTTGGCCGATCATAATCAGTGGGTAGCCTCCCTCTGCAAATCCTACAATCTTTCCTTGCAGACTTAGATTTCCTAGCTTCCTCCTCCTACACAAAACAACATGATCCATCAGTTTAAGCGGTATAGATTAGAACAGAAACAGCTCACCCTCCTGGGATATCAGCCGGTTACCCTGGGTTTTTCAGATGGGCCAGAAGCATCCTTCTTTCCCTCGCTGCTCATGTTGGCTGGCTCCAGGAATGCTGTATGCTGGCCTCTACCTCACCTCCAGAGCACAGTTGCGCATTTGAATATGCTGGGCTGCCCTGCAATGCCGAGCGCCCGGCGTCACTTCCGCCGCACGTGTGCTCCGAGATTCCCGCGGCGCATCACTGAGCGTCATTTCCGGAAATCCTCATGCCGGCTCGATGACTCGCTCCCCGCAGCATCTACAGATTTGGGCGGGGAATGGGCAGGTTGGAGGACTGTGATGAACAGCTGAGGAAAAACATCGCATTCTGGAACCAGTACTGCCTTCTGAGAACTGCTCAACCAGGAAGTACAGAAACACAATACAGAACAAAACCCCCCAAAACAAATGGATTTTTGGTAGTTTGGGATAGATAGGTAAGTAATGCTATATGCTTCTCATTTTTTTACCTCTACCTGGAGTTCCTCTTTAATGACCAGAGAGTGGTGGTCAATGGTTCCTACTCTGAATGGTACCCACTTATAATTGGTGTACCCAGTACTTGGCAAATGTGGATAAATGTAAAGTTATGCACCTGGGTACTAATAACACACATGCATCATATGTCCTAGGGAGAGTCACTGATAGAAAAGCATCTGGGTGTACTTGTAGATAATAGACTACAGAACAGCACACAGTGTCAGTCAGCTGCTTCTAAGTAGAGTTGATCGAACCTCGAGAAATCCTAGGTTCGATCAAACTTGAACATTCACAAACCTGACGCATTTGATTGCTGAAGCCTTCCTGGTTCGTGGGGAAGGAGATGAGTGCCCGAGTACCGCCTGGAATTACGGGATTCAGCCTAGGTAATAGGTTCCCGAGGTTCGATCAACTCTACTAAGGCCAGCTGGATTTTCACATGTATTAATACCACTTTATACAGCTTTGGTGTGGACTTATCTTGAGTACTCTGTTTTGGAATCCGACTTACAGAAAGGATGCCCTAGAGCTGGAAAAGGTACAAAGGCAGGCAACTAAAGAAATGGAATGGAGCATCTTAGTTTTGAAGATAGATTTAAATAATTATTTTCTGTAGTCTTGAAGAGACGTTTAAGATCGAGATATGATCAACTTATAACAGAAAAATGATAATGCAGGTAGAACCTCCTCAGAAATAAGGGGGCACTGCCTCCGCCTGAAGAAAAAAAAGGTTCAATCTCTAGGTGACAAGCCTTTACAGTCTACCCCAGGAGGTGGTCACAGCAAAAAAGTTCTTAGTACAAAATAAATATAAATGGTTATGTATAGAATGTAGACTGTATCCTTGGTTCAACTTGATGGACATGTCTAACTTTAATTTGGCAGACAACCCATGCATGCCGCATCAACTGAAATAGGTATACACAAGTAAGCCCAAGATCATCTTCATTAATACTCTATGCTGCTGTTTAAAGAAACACACTATAGAATTTAATTTCCTTAAAAATATTTCAGCGAACTTCAGTGTCCCTGAAGGAGAACCTATTTGCCCAGATTGCATTGCTATTGCAATGCATTGAATAGATTTTTCTGTGCTCTGCTAGTACGGCTTCTCACAGCAGATCTGGCCTTCAGAAGACCTTGGGCTGCTGTGACAATGGATCAGCTCCCTGCGGTGTATACAGATGTGTATATATACAGTGTAGTATATAAATATGTATTCGAAAACTACACCAGCCAGACCACTGCTTTTAGGGCAGAGTCTTAGAGAAGAAATTGAGCTATCAGCAATAGGAGGGAAAGAACAGCATCAGTAGAAGGCAAGTTTGGTAAATGAATGAGTTTGCAAAAATATTTAAAGGGAAGTATCTAACCTGCTGATATGTCCCTACAGCGCACAGGGTGCTTCATCCTCTGTGTCGTTTCTGTGATATTAGAAGTTTGATCCGTATGGTGTACCAATCTGCCCCCAGCTGGCCTGCTTTGCTGATATTCATTAGAAGAAGTAGGCTGACTGGGGGCAGATCAGTATATTTAGGGCAATAGTCCTGCCCCCAATGCGCCAAACCCCTTATTAGCATAGGGATTCAACTACTTATATCACTGAAGTCTTACTTTTACCCTCAGCTCCCATATCAGAAGAAGAAGGAGATATCAGCAGGTTAGATACTTCTGTTGATGGTGCCCTTTAAAGCACCTGCACCGGCATGAAGAGAGACTACATTTATTGCTGCGGCGGTGAGTCAATCTGGTGTGGCCTAGTGCGTCCGTGCCTTAGGCCTGTGGGCTTCTCAACCCCGCCTCCATCCAGCCCAGGGGCATCCTGAAAGTGAAGGGTGGCAGGGAGAGAGGCCCGCAGGCCTAGGGCACGGATACTCTAGGCCAAGTCAGATTGACTCCCTGCCGCAGCAATAAAAGTATTTTTTCTTTAAAATACCGTCACCGGGAGAATGGGCCGACCCCTGAACTGAACACTGAGGGCCACATGTATCATCCGGCGAACGGATGATTTTCGTCGGAAAGTGCCGATTTGCGTATTTTTTTTATTCGCAAATGGCCGATTTGCGAATAAAATATTCGCAAATCGGCACTTTCCGCCGAGTACGCCAGGGGGGCGGAAAGGGGGTGTGTAGTGGGCGGATTTACCATCCGTTCCGCCCAAATGTACGCCGAAAACCTACTCCAGTCCTCAGCTGGCGTAGGTTTTCGATCTCCGTAGCGCCGGAGCTGCGGGGGCATTTATAAGTCCGGCGTAAAAAACGCCGGACTTAATAAATGCCCCCCTATGTGAGGACCTCTACAACACGGTACCAGTGGTTTGTGGTGGCTACATGCCGGTACAGAGTTGCATTGATATACTCATTCAAAGTACCAAAGCCTGGTCAGCTTTTTTAAAAAAAATATGTTTATAGAATACAAAAATGGGAGTAAAAATAAAGACAAACTCTACAGTATGAAAATACTCTTTAATATGTGAGTTAATTACTAGTTAATACATAATTTCTGTGTACATATACAAATCTCTAACATTCATGTAACAGATATATTAATGTAGTACAAATGTATATAGATAAAACAAGTTCTAGTTACATTTTCCTGCTTTTTATAGTAAAGTATATATGTTTGGTATCATTCGTTATTGATGGTATTATATGCAATGCTAGAATGATATATCTTTAATAAGCTTATAGTGCGGAGCAGATTCTAAGCCTGAGTCCTTCATGTAGGATATCTCAATATTTCTTGGCTTCATTAAAACTTCTTTATTGCTGGTTAGGAAAAAACAAACAATGAATTACTGCAATGAAGATGTATTCTAGTTGTTTTTGTTTGCATAACATATTATATACACTTCAAACTGTTATCATTTTATATTATTTGAATGTCAAGACTGTCTACTTACAAAGCAATATTGGACTTGGGAATGTATCACTTCTTAAAATGTTATTTATAAAAAAAAATATATATTTTTGACATGTCATGCAGTCATATTAGTGCAGAAATCCCTACCACCCTCTAGATATATCTGTGTTTCATCCTTAGGGCCCTAATTCACCAACAGACTATCTGACCAATTTTTACAGCCAGGAATTGATTTGAAAAGAGGAGAAATTTCAGTCTTTCCTTTGTTGCTTGTTCTCTGTTTAAAGTCTGTTACTGGTTTTGGTTGCAAAAATCTGTAAAATAATCTGTAAGATATCTGTTGGTGTAATAGAGCCCTAGGCCACGGCCGTTAGGCACGGGGCTGCCAGTTTAAAAGTAGTTTTTTAGGACAATAACTGCATCACCTGCCGAACGGACCCCAGAACAGATCTCAGATTAAAAGCAGCTATCCAAAGGTACAAGGGGTTTAGGGGGGTCAGATTGTGGGTACAGAGTCGCTTTAACATTTTAGACCATAAGTACAAGTAAGGTAATTCATCATTTCTAATACACGTTTATCTGCGCAGTTTAGTATAGTTTGACCCTTTCCCATAAAAGCACCACAAGAGAGGGACCTCCAAGTCATAGACAGGAAACCTGGATATACAAAAAATCACCTCCTCTCCCCAGTCTAATGGAGAAAGACCTGGTAGAGCTTGATTTTGTTAGCTAGCATGGGATGCAATGCCAATCCTACTCTATAGCTATCCCCTTACTGTTGACTACTATCCTAGTTGCAAACGGATTAGCTCTTTTGGCTTAGTGTTGCTTCACAGTGTTCTGTGCCCTTCAACAAACTAATCCTTGATGTTGTTACATGTGATAGTCCCTGCAGGGCTTATGTAGGTATATATACTATTATATCTTTCTATGTTTATTTTTTCTTGGAGAGGAAAAAAACTCCCATGCAGTACAATATTCTAAAAAGAAGCTGACCCCTTTGTATATCAAGCTGCTTTGCTCTGAATGTACAGAGAAAGTGTAGTGACACTGATTAAAACTATGACCATTTGGGATAATTTGGGATTAATGGGATAACACGTCATCTTCCTTAGGGTCTGATATGTCTACTTTATGGTGTGTTTACACAGAGAGATTTATCTGACAGATCTTTGAAGCCAAAGCCAGCAACAGACTATAAACAGTGAACAGGTCATAAAGGAAAGACTGAGATTTCTCCTCTTTTCGAACACATTCCTGGCTTTGGCTTCAAAAATCTGTAAGATAAATCTTTCTGTGTAAACGAACCATTAGATGAGATCTTTATAGTGGAGAAGTTGACTCTAAAGGTTCTTTTGCATTATATGATTTCTATGTCATGAAGATCAGTGAGATCAGCGCTCATTTGCAGTGCCTTTACATGGCACAAGAAATCATTGTGCTGTCAGTTTCCAGATCACACAGCAGTACATACTTACCTAGTGCGCTGCTGCTGTGATCAAGCCCAATGTTTTCCCATCCATCCGCAGTATGTTCAGACCACCAACTCCTCCAAAATGATTGACAGTTGTAGGAGGTGGTGATCTAAAGATACAGTGGCTGGATGGGAGAGCTGGAGAATAGAGATGATCGAACACCGGAAAAAGTTAGCTTCTATCGAACTCGAACCTTCCGTATTTGATTCCCGATGCCTTCCTGTTCCATGTGGAAGGAGGAGACAGCCTGAGTACCGCCTGAAATTCCGGGATACAGTCTACTACCTAGGCTGTATCCCTGTATTCAAGGCGGTACTCTGGCTGTCTCCTCCTTTCCCAAACAACAGGAAGGCACCGGGAATCAAATGCGGAAGGTTCGACAAGGTTTAAGTTCGATAAAACCTAACTTTTTCCAGTGTTCGATCATCTGTACCAGAGAACAGGATGCACTGCTGTTTTATCTGGAAACTGACAGCACAGAAATATGCATATAAATACAGATATAGGTGAATAAAAAGTGGTTTGGTTTATTCACCCAACATGCAACATTTCAATCTGCTTGACAAAGATCTCATTGAGTAGATTGAAACATTGCATGTTGGGTGAATAAACCAAACCACTTTTTATTCACTTATATCTGGAGTGCCGCCTCATCTCTACATTTCTAGTACCGCCGGGACCTGGGTCAGGGACCGTGAGACTGAGCACCCGAACTTGAGCCATTGAGCCACACAGTGCCGTTCAGCAAACTTTGTGTTGTGCATATAAATACAGATTGTTATACTTTTTTCATTATTTGGTGGTGAGTTTGCCTATTTATATAGTGTCAGCGTTGTCTTTTTGGATTATTCATTGTTGATCTGGACACTGGGCTGCAACCTGATTTGGGACTGCTGTGAGAGTTCCCTTTCATTATAGGAAATCCACCATCATACAATGATGGTGAACTCCCAATAAAACACTTTTTAATAAGATCTGTGAGCCTCTGTCCACCCATTGTAACCTGTTCTGTACATATGGTTATGTGGGTTAGCATACCCTAGTGGTTGCGTGCAGAGACCCAGCACTGGATTTTTCTTAACAATATTGTTGGATTCCTTTCTCAGCTACATATCTGTACCCTCCTATTCACGATTTCAGTTCCCTTCACAGATTTCACAAAGCTGGTGACAGAGCTGGCACTCCACATAAGGGATTTCAATATGCACACTGTTCCGTACTTGGACGGCTTCCTGTTTGCCAGCAATGTCCTAGATTCTTTGTCTCAATAATTAAGCTCATTCCATTTTGCAGAATTTATGAGGGAGATAAACTTAGAAATATGGTCTAATTCCATCAAGCTCACAAATCGTTCTAAGAATTCTTCTACTTTACTGAACTGGATCAATAGTTTTGGGGTCTCCGATGACCCAACAATACCACCACGAGTGGTCAGACTGACACAGTAATGATAGAAAAATGGCCAATGGTTAGAATAAATAGACCTAAAACCTAACACAAGAGCTTCATATCTTGCACTCAGTGGATTTGACACTCTCTTTTTCTCAGCTGTCTTGTAATTCGATCATTTGGGAGACCGATTAATACTATGGAGTCAAGTTTTGATAGTAGTCTTGTGTATAACACTAGTGCTAATAACTTTTTGTAACTGAAATATACTGGCCATATGGTGCATGTGGACTGTCTCTTTTTGGCAAAGAGCGTATTCGCTTTATTAATATATTTGGCAGTATAGGTGCTGCCCATATATGTGGTTCTGCCTTTTGGTACTATTACATACATTCCATGATTTTAGCTGGTTTGCTAAAGTCATTGTTGTCATGCTGAGCCACAGCATGCATGCCTTTTCTCTCCCACACCATCATCAGAACCCTGGCATAGAGCAGAATGGTTTGCA
This sequence comes from Dendropsophus ebraccatus, assembly GCF_027789765.1. Lineage (NCBI taxonomy): Eukaryota > Metazoa > Chordata > Amphibia > Anura > Hylidae > Dendropsophus > Dendropsophus ebraccatus. The sequence goes on from NC_091461.1 coordinate 55,953,995, forward strand.
TCATGATAAGGCGGGTGAAGGCGTCAGCAGTCAAACTTGCTAACTGTCTAGTAAAGGTATGCACTTCATTATATTGGGATAAATGTAGGAGGCTGCCTTCATTTATCCCTGTGTTACACCATACATTATATGCCTCATATATCCCTGCACTGGCCTCGGTATGAGGTGGGCTGTCAGAAAACTACAGCAGTACAGGGATATATAGTATGTGGCATGTACTGTATAATGTAATAATGGGATAAGTGTAGACAGCATCGAGCATCCTGTAGCTGCTTATGTTCTTGGAGTCAGTCAGGGACAGAAGATGAGCAAGTGACATGACTTATTCACTTACTGTCTCCACCTAGTCCCATAAAATCCTCCTTACCACACCATATTGTACTGCTACCCACCAAAATTAAACTGAGGGAAAGTTTTTTTTATCATTCTTGAATTGTAGAATGTCATATGGCTTGCAGCTTGCTCAGCCAATCGGAGCTGAGCGAGCAGAGTCATCTGACAAGGCTGGAGAGGGAGGCTGGATTAACAGGACCTAGAGCAGCCTCCCTCCTGATGACGACATTGTCACAAGATGGCGCCGACAGAAGAGCCTGGGGTCGACAGTAATTAGGTATGCATGAGTTTACTACACTTCCTGGGGGGTGGTCAAGGGGGGAAAGATAGGGAAGGGGGCAAATAAGTGATTGAAGCATATTAAAGAGTTATATAACTTTGTTATGTGTTTCAATTACTGGAAAAAACTTTTATACCGGAGTTGTCCTTTAAAGAAAATAACAAAATAAACTACTGTCAATGCTCATTAATATTGTATATAATGAACCCCTGTAGGAGTAAGGGTATGTGCACACTACTGAAATGCGCGGAAACTGCAAGCGGATTCCGCCGTGCGGCTTCTGCTTGAAGTTCCGCCTGTCCCATATTTGCTGGCGTATTCCGCTGTCCGCCCAAATAATTGACATGTCAATTCTTTGGGTGGATGGTGGAATTCACAGGCAAATATCATTGAGTCTATAGGACAGGTGGAACTTCAAACAGAGGCCGTGCAGCTGAATCCGCTTGAAGTCTATGGGGAAGATTTATCAAACTAGTGTAAAGTAGAATTGTCTTAGTTGCCCCTAGCAACCAATGAGATTCCACTTTGCATTTTTCAAAGAATCTGTGAGGAATGAAAAGTGGAATCTGATTGGTTGCTAGGGGCAACTAAGACAATTCTGCTTTATACCAGTTTGATAAATCTCCCCCTATGTGTGTATTCCTTAGTGTGCACATAATCTAATGCAGTAAAATCATTCCCATTTTTATGAGTTTTCTGGTGTTCTGCAGGAATTTATAGCAATTTTTAAAATCATCTTTTCTTTACTCCTTATACCCTTTTCTGCATTTAGTCTTGTTTGTGGGATTGTCATACTGTCCTGGTGATCATATGCCAGATGACAAACTGCGCTGCAATTAACCATTTAAAGGATTTTTATTGGGCAAAACAAACTGGTGAGCACCCTGCCGATCAGTGACTGATGAGCAGTCCTGGAGATAGCTCATCAGGATGTTTCAGCTGGAAAACCCTTTTAACTGATTTAGCTATAATTGGTTATCTAATTCTTAAAATCACTCCTGTAATTCCTATTGTCATGTAATTGTCTGCCTTTTACAGTGCTTCATATCACCTGAGAATTCTGCTGCAGCTGTACCCATCACTACGTTCCTTTATGTTACTTACCTTGGCTCTTGTGATTTCATGGCAGATGCAGTCTGACTGGACTTCCCATCTAGTCTCTCTTTCACATCTCGTTCTTTGCCATCCTCTTCTGAACTCTGTGTAAACATTTCATGAAAGGGGCAATAAAATTACATTTCATGATAATGATGCTCTCTTGAAATATAAATTATCGAAACTGTACAAATATAAAACATACTGTATGTTTGTGTGTGTGTGTGTGTGTGTGTGTGTGTGTGTGTAGTAGTAGTAGTAGTAGTAGTAGTAGTAGTAGAGTAAGGGTGCCTTTACACAAAGAGATTTATCTGACAGATTTTTTAAGCCAAAGCCAGGAATGGATTTGAAAAGAGGAGAAATTTTTGTGTTTCCTTTATGACATGTTCTCTGTTTATATTCTGTTCCTGGCTTTGGCTTCAAAAATCTGCCATATAAATCTCTCTGTGTAAAGGCACCCTAAGGAGCATTCAGCTCCCACTATCCTATCAGGTAAGTGTCCTTTGGCTTTGTAGAGTGTCTGTAGGTCCGTTTACCCAACCATCAGCCATCAACATGACATGTTGAATTTCTATGAATATGTTGTAGAAAATTCCTGCGCAAACTCTGCTACATATGTGTGGACCCAAGCAGCAGAGGCGCTGTATACTAAATTGCAAAATGTCCCTTTAAGGCTAGGTTCACACAGCGTTTTCAGCATCCGTTTAACGGATCAGTTTTTTGCAAAAAAACGGATTGCAAAAAAACGGATCCATTTGTGTGCATCCGTTTTTGATCCGTTTTTCTATTGACTTCCAATATTAAAAAACTGATCAAAACGGATGCGGGTTTTTTTTTGACGCACAATAAAGTAATGTTGACACTACTTTTTTGACCGTTAAAAAAACCGGATCCGTTAAACGGATGCTGAAAACGCAGTGTGAACCCAGCCTAACATAGGTATATAAATTTTAGCACTATAGAATTCAAATTGTTTTTCCAGGTAAACCCTTTAAATTTCGAAGGCAGCTCTTACAACGATCCATCTACATATTTCCGGTTGATTACATACCTGCTTTTTCTTATACATCTCATAATTAATTGCTTTCACTTCTTGTAGCTGTTCTTTGAGGCCGATGAGAGTATCTTGCTTGTCATGAATATCTTTCTCTAAGAGGTTTACAGCAAATTCTATTTCCTGTTGCACCCTTATTGGCTCAATGTCACTCTCAGGTTCCTGTAATGGTGATAAACAAAATAAATTACATGACCTTTTGATGTTTTGTGGCATGATGGGCTATGGAATGCTGCCAGAATTTGTAAAACAGCTACTGCATTAACATGAATGGCCAGAGGAGGTCACCTAATGACATTTCATTATACTACATGAGGTTGTTCTGTAATTGTACAATGAAAGGCTGTGCAACATTTTAATCATCAAGATCTCTGCTTGCTGTTAAGGAATGGGAACATTTTTGACATAATACTTATCACAGCTTAGAGTTGCTATGATCTAACTTTTCTAACCGAGCAACCAACTCCTACCAGAAAGATATACATAGTTGTAGACATTTATGGGGTCCCAGTGGCCAGACCTCAATCGATAGATTTTATTATGGAAAAATCCCTTAGGGTACGTTCAAATAAAATGAGTTTGCAGAGTATTTCACTCTGCACATATCGCAGCTAATCAGCTGCGATACTCATTAATAAAAATAATAAAGGCACCATGCTTACCCGTTCCCATTCTTCTGGTGTGCTCTCATTGTTTGGTCCTGGCTCACTGACAGTCCGCTCAGCCAATCAGCTGTCAGCCAGTTGGGACCCAAAGAAGCAGATGGGAGCGAGCCAAAGGAACAGGAACGGATAAACATGGTGTCTTTATTATTTTTACCTGCATGGCATGGAAGTAGTTATAGAAAGTTGCCAATACATTCTCGCAGCGGAATTAAAATCAACTGCGAGAATGCAGGGCTATAGATTATAATGGGAACAAGTATCGCAGCGGATTTGCTGCAATATGTGCAGCATGAAATCCACTGCGAACCCATTACGTGTGAATTTACCTTTTGATGTTTTGTAACATTTCACTCAACAATGCTCCAAGTGTACCTGTGCCAGCTGTGATTCGTCATGATGAGTACATATTTCAGTAAAGATCTCGCTCATTCCATGTCTTGAATGTTGTCTGTACATCTGTTCAGCTTCAATTTCAGCTTTGGCTGCCTATACGCAAAGCAATGTAATACAGCTATATGAAACATTTTGTATACGGGTCATTATGGTCTAGGTATGAGAAATATAGAGTAGTTTACCTCAAGATGCTGTGCTCTCATGAAAATCATGGCATTCTCATTCCTTAACTGATGATTTTCTTCCTGAAGTTTGATTATATTATTCTGAGCTATAGCCAACTGCAAGACAAAAACAAAAAAGACTGCAGAGTAGACCATCTATATTCTGATCTCTACAAAGTCTCCACCCTACATATTAGTTCTCCACTACTGTTTCTATCATGTCAGACCACGTTTTACCCCTGATGCACGGACCCCGTAGCCGTTGTGTGGTCTGCCTCCATTGTAGCTACACCTCTGATTACAGGTACGCTGCACATGAGCACTTTATCTGCTCTATATTCTAGTTGATATGGTGACATAGGCATTTTGTATACTCTATACAGTGCTGCATCCACAAAGTTATTCTCCAGTATAAGCTAATAAAGAATAGCTCTATAATGCATTGCTGATGGACCAAGCTACAATGTTGTGTCTGTCAGATTTGTAGAGACTGAACACTACCCAATAGGGTTTGTATTAATACCACAGTATCTTAGTTAGGTTACTTTACCTCTTCAATAAGTTTTGCATTTGACTTCTCCAGTGTGTCAATTCTCACGTGAAGACTGCTCACAGTGCCGCTGCAAGCAAGAGAGAACAACGCGCATGTCACATTGTTTTATTATTAGGATACAGTTGATAAGTAAACCCTTTCCCACACCATGCCATAATAGTATGTTGCCGTGTGTTGCTAGTTCCTACACTATGCTGTATTATTATGCCGTGGGCTCAGGAGACCTGTCCGTGCCATCTGCAGCTGCTGTCACCTTAGCGTACAGCTGACACCACAGCAACAGTCAACCTCTCAGATACTGCAGAAAACACCCGAAATACTAAGATACAATAACAAAATAGTCTTTTTATTGCCCCCCCACAAGACCTCATGCAAATTCTGTGTCTCATAGAGAGTAATCCTAAGTGTGGAATATACCCAGTCCTGTAACATGACAGGCAGAGAAGTAACTTCCGGAAACGGACGGGGAGTGACTCAGGTTGGTCCCACAGGTACTCAGTTTGGTTTACGTATAGGGTATTAGGCCACGGTAGTACATAGTCGTTTTGGTCACGTTCTTCCAACCAATGTCAGCTATTGCAATGTGTCTTTTCAGACAATGCCATCTGCCCCAGGGAAGACAATCATCATGTCTCTATATCAATTTAGAGCGCCTTCCACATGGACGAGTGGACCCAGAGAATGCCAGGGAATCACTGCACTGACAATAACACTGCCACCACCAGCTTATGTTCTTCCAGCAATGGATGCAGGTTGTTTGTTCTCTGATGTATTATGTAATATCCCCTGCTGTTGTATGGGGATCCAGATGAGACAGCACCTTATCTACACTAAAGTGAACTACCACAAACCTATACTCAACCAGGGAGAGAACTGGAGTGGTCCAAAATACAACACAGTAAAATGATAGAAAAAAGTGAAGTGACACTCCCCCTTATTTAAAAATCCATGCTTTTATCCATTGCCCTCAGGTGGAGATGATTAGGATCATTCAGTTGACCCAATTCCTATGGCTTCAGTAAGGTGAACAGTAAAATGGCCGTTGATACCCAGTCAGCTTTGCGGATCCTCATGTTTTCCTGGGGGCAGTTTTGATGGATATAGAATAAATGTATGGATTTTTAAATGTTAGTGAGTGCCACTTCACATTTCCATCATCATACATGACCTTAAATAAAAATTTCTATTACTACAGCTGTTGCCAATATTGCTAGACTTGTGTTTTCTCAGCCTGTAAGACAATAAGTAATCTAAGCACTTAATTAGTATTGACTAAGAAAAAGATTTTCCTCCCTGCTCAGAATCACTACTAGTCATCAGAAAAGACAAAATATAGCAGTCACCATTATACGCATAGCATTATACACATAGCAGTCACCATTAAACACCAAGACATACAAACTGCTCTCTTTAAGTTTATTCTTTAGATGATAGCAGCTTAGCTTGTGAGGGTCACAGCATATGAGATTTATGTTTCTTTCAAGATTTTGTCATCTATACTGAAGGCATCTGGCAGTTGGATGCTGCTTATGTCATACTAAACACTCTACTCACACTACGTTTTTGCAAACCGTTTTTAACGTACACAAAAACATACTTGACCTCATTTTTGTGTACGTTAAAAAAACGGATGCGTTTTGATTAGAGATGAGCGAACCGGGTTCGAGTCCATCCGAACCCGAACGTTCGGCATTTGATTAGCGGGGGCTGCTGAACTTGGATAAAGCTCTAAGGTTGTCTGGAAAACATGGATACAGCCAATGACTATATCCATGATTTCCACATAGCCTTAGGGCTTTATCCAACTTCAGCAGCCACCACTAATCAAATGCCGAACAATCGGGTTCGGATAGACTCGAGCATGCTCCAGGTTCGCTCATCTCTAATTTTGATCCTTTTATTATAACCGAAGTCAACAGAAAAATGGATCAAAACGGATGCACGCAAATGCAAAACGGATAAAAAAAAAAACGATCGCAAAAACGTAGTGTAAATCCCAGCCAAAGCCGGTGACTGCATTTTGGGTGAATGCAGCCAACATTACTCTTCGAAAAGTGTCATCTTGTGTTACCTGAGAATTTATTTTCCTTATGTCTGATGGCAGCACAAGGTTATTCCCAACACAATTCCTACTGTGTCGTTTTTGGCAACATACCACACAGCTGTATGTATAGTGTGTATTTATAATGGTGTATACTAAATCACTGATTACTAAACATCTGTTTTCATTGGCTAGTAATAATCCTGGGCAGGGAGAAAAACCTACTTTGTCTGTGGAAAGAAAAGCTATTGAATTCATACCATTAAAGGGAAACTATCAGCAGGTTTGTATGCACGAAGCTGCTGATAGTTTCCATTTAATGGTATGAATTCAATAGTCTTTTTTTTTTTTTCTAACACGGATATGGTAGGCTTTTCCCCCTTCCCAGGATTGTTATGGTTTCGGGTAGCCACTTACTTTCTATCACCGAAGCGTGTAAGTACTGAGGTTTTGGTAAAATTCGATCTTGTAAAAATATGCAACTTAACACGCCCGCCGACTCAGATGTTCACACCTACTTATTCATATGCTTATGCAGGCTGGAATATGCATCAGGAGGCAAAAGCATATGAGCCGGTGGGCGGGCAGTGCTCCTAATTTGCATATTTTTATTGGATCAAATTTTACCCAAACTGTGGGACTTCAGAAGACCGGTGCTGGTAGGAGGGAGTAAGTGGCTAACGGGAACTATAAGCAAGAACCTGCTGATAGTTTACCTTTAAATATACTGTTCATTCCTGATTATTCTGCAGCACAGACTTTAAATGACTGTCTTTTATGGTCGGACTGCAAGTAAGCAACATATGCCACCATGCATGGTCAGCTACCAAGGACTATGTGATTGGAAAAGGATGAGTATTATTTCTCACACTTACTTAAGTTGTCTGTTAAGTTCTTCAACATAGTTCTTTTGGTCCAGTATTGCAGAAATGTGCACATCCCTGGTATGGAGGAAGATCAGTTATTAAACATAAAAAAGATGAATGCACAGAGCATACAGTATTTACAGTATATATATATATATGTTAATAATGTGGCTCTCTCAAAGTTCTGGTGCTGTGAGGGGAACCAATGTTATAGAACTCCTTACACCACACCAGTCTCATTACATTTCAAGGGGTTGTGTAACACAGGCAACAATATACACAAGTATGTTATACCATTTATTACCTTCCCTCTCTGTTATGATTATCTTCTTCTGATTTTAGATATATAGAGAAATCAATCACTCCAACCTACAAAAGAATATATATAAATAAAATATGATGTTGGGAACTGCTTTCATAAAGCTTCCCTTACATAAGGGTTTTATGAGCATTCAGGACTGTTTTTCTGCATCCAGGTCGTTGTCTGTTATAAAATTGGCTACCCATGACCCCCAATAAAAAAGAACCCTATATGTAGATCCAAAGGCCCACTAGAAGAATTCATTCTGGCGACCCACCTCGCAGTTACTATACATGAACATTTTACCTCACCACTTGCACATGCATGCTATAACCATCATTGATGGAATGGGAACAATGGCAAAGACCTTGCAATCACCATGACAGGAGAGTAAGTCATGGTGTGCCTACTATCTAAGGCCCTTGTGGTACTGTTATGTCAAGGTGTGGAAAGGGGTTGGTTAACACCTTAAGGCCATGTTCACACAACGTATGTTGTGTATAAATCACGTCCCTTGTTGCAATTTGCAACAACGGCCGTGATTAATACACAACATACATTGTATTGCAATGAATGGAATCCTGACCAGAGTGTATACACATAGGGGAACATGTATGAAGCGGCGAAATCGTATTTTTCGGCGGAAAGTGCCCATTTGCGAATAATTTTATTCGCAAATGGCCGTTTTGCGAATAAAATATTCGCAAATGGGCACTTTCCGCCCGGTACAATAGGGGGGCGGGTGTGTGGAGGGGGCGGTACAGGGGGGGGGGTCTACCCTATTTATCTTTAGATTCGCCAAAAAATAAGCAGGAAACCTACTCCAGCTCTCAGCTGGCGTAGGTTTCCTGCCGTGCGCACCGGCGCACAGCCTCTACATAAATCTCCATAGTGCTGGAGCTGCGGGGACATTTTTAATCCCTACAACCACTGGGGTACACATATCTAAATTTACACTAAATCGTCCTTGTTAGTGGAGTGTTAAAAGTGTTTTAGCTAAAAGAATACCATTATATACAGGTAAGAGACAACTGGTATACATTTATGCAACATACTTGTGAGTCCAAGTCTTCCCCTTTGACACAAAGATTGGCGTCAATCACATTTAGTCCAACCAGAAGCCCGACAATAACGGTTCCTTCTTCTTCCATCATTACTGCATGATTTTCATAAAACTCACTGGAAAAAGGGCACAGTGCAGTAAGTAACAATAGGTGATAGCTGTACAGCACAGAGGGGCACAGTGTAGTAAGTAACAATATGTGATAGCTGTACAGCACAGAGGGGCACAGTGTAGTAAGTAACAATAGGTGTTAGCTGTACATCACAGAGGGGCACAGTGCAGTAAGTAACAATAGGTGATAGCTGTACAGCACAGAGGGGCACAGTGTAGTAAGTAACAATATGTGATAGCTGTACAGCACAGAGGGGCACAGTGCAGTAAGTAACAATAGGTGATAGCTGTACAGCAAAGAGGGGCACAGTGCAGTAAGTAACAATAGGTGATAGCTGTACAGCAAAGAGGGGCACAGTGCAGTAAGTAACAATAGGTGATAGCTGTACAGCACAGAGGGGCACAGTGTAGTAAGTAACAATAGGTGATAGCTGTACAGCACAGAGGGGCACAGTGTAGTAAGTAACAATATGTGATAGCTGTACAGCACAGAGGGGCACAGTGTAGTAAGTAACAATAGGTGATAGCTGTACATCACAGAGGGGCACAGTGTTGTAAGTAACAATAGGTGATAGCTGTACATCACAGAGGGGCACAGTGCAGTAAGTAACAATAGGTGATAGCTGTACAGCACAGAGGGGCACAGTGTAGTAAGTAACAATAGGTGATAGCTGTACATCACAGAGGGGCACAGTGCAGTAAGTAACAATATGTGATAGCTGTACATCACAGACGGGCACAGTGCAGTAAGTAACAATAGGTGATAGCTGTACATCACAGAGGGGCACAGTGTAGTAAGTAACAATAGGTGATAGCTGTACATCACAGAGGGGCACAGTGTAGTAAGTAACAATATGTGATAGCTGTACATCACAGAGGGGCACAGTGTAGTAAGTAACAATAGGTGATAGCTGTACAGCACAGAGGGGCACAGTGTAGTAAGTAACAATATGTGATAGCTGTACAGCACAGAGGGGCACAGTGTAGTAAGTAACAATATGTGATAGCTGTACATCACAGAGGGGCACAGTGTAGTAAGTAACAATAGGTGATAGCTGTACATCACAGAGGGGCACAGTGTAGTAAGTAACAATATGTGATAGCTGTCCATCACAGAGGGGCACAGTGTACTAAGTAACAATATGTGATAGCTGTACATCACAGAGGGGCACAGTGTAGTAAGTAACAATATGTGATAGCTGTACAGCACAGAGGGGCACAGTGTAGTAAGTAACAATATGTGATAGCTGTACATCACAGAGGGGCACAGTGTAGTAAGTAACAATATGTGATAGCTGTACATCACAGAGGGGCACAGTGTAGTAAGTAACAATATGTGATAGCTGTACATCACAGAGGGGCACAGTGTAGTAAGTAACAATATGTGATAGCTGTACAGCACAGAGGGGCACAGTGTAGTAAGTAACAATAGGTGATAGCTGTACATCACAGAGGGGCACAGTGTAGTAAGTAACAATATGTGATAGCTGTACATCACAGAGGGGCACAGTGTAGTAAGTAACAATAGGTGATAGCTGTACATCACAGAGGGGCACAGTGTAGTAAGTAACAATATGTGATAGCTGTACATCACAGAGGGGCACAGTGTAGTAAGTAACAATAGGTGATAGCTGTACAGCACAGAGGGGCACAGTGTAGTAAGTAACAATATGTGATAGCTGTACATCACAGACGGGCACAGTGCAGTAAGTAACAATAGGTGATAGCTGTACATCACAGAGGGGCACAGTGTAGTAAGTAACAATAGGTGATAGCTGTACAGCACAGAGGGGCACAGTGTAGTAAGTAACAATATGTGATAGCTGTACATCACAGACGGGCACAGTGCAGTAAGTAACAATAGGTGATAGCTGTGCATCACAGAGGGGCACAGTGTAGTAAGTAACAATAGGTGATAGCTGTACATCACAGAGGGGCACAGTGTAGTAAGTAACAATAGGTGATAGCTGTACAGCACAGAGGGGCACAGTGTAGTAAGTAACAATAGGTGATAGCTGTACATGCAGAGGGGCACAGTGTAGTAAGTAACAATAGGTGATAGCTGTACATCACAGAGGGGCACAGTGTAGTAAGTAACAATAGGTGATAGCTGTGCATCACAGAGGGGCACAGTGCAGTAAGTAACAATAGGTGATAGCTGTGCATCACAGAGGGGCACAGTGCAGTAAGTAACAATAGGTGATAGCTGTGCATCACAGAGGGGCACAGTTCAGAACCTGCAATTTTGCAAATAAAGTGAAAACTGAAATGTACTCTACATAGATAATGCTAACACATTATTTGGATACATCCTGTAAAATAAAGGTAAAATACAGTCATAATTTTGAGGTGAAAATACGGCAGTGTTTTCAATATAATAATGCGCTTAATTAAAGTCAGTGGGAAATTGTCAAGTCACACTGCGGGGGTCCCGATCGGTAAGTGACAGGGGACTCCCCCTGTCACTTACACTTAAACGCCGCAGCCGCGCCATTTCGCAGTGTTTGAGGAGTTAATGTCACACTGTAGCGCGATCGCTGCAGCGTGTCATTAACGGTAAGGTGCCGGCTGCTGATTGCAGCCGGCCCTTACCTGCTATGAAGCGCGCTCCGCTCCGGAGCGTACTTCATAGCTCAGGACGTGCAAGTACGTCCAGGGTCGTCTGGGCACAGACTTCCAGGACGTACCGGTACGCTCTAGGTCATGTAGGGGTTAAAAAAGACTGACAGAAATACATATGTGTGAACATAGCCAAATTCCCCTCAATGGCTTGTCTTAATGGCTCAGTCTTTTTTGAACCAAAACCAGGAATGGGTTAAAAACACAGAAGCTGTGCACATCTTTCCATTATAATTTTGCCCTGCCAGTTCCACTCCTGGTTTTGGTTAAAAAAAGACTGACAGAATTTTTTTTTGCTGTTTCGCGCCCTTTTTTTTGCCAAAACTGTTGTAGTTTTCATAACACGGACACACTTTGGCACCAAAATGACAGCTGTTGTCTCTAGTTCAGGTGGGGTTTGCAATTAAGCTCCATTCACCTTAATAGTACTGAATTATAAGAGTGGTACTGTCTCCGGAAAAAAATGGCCATGTTTTTGTAGCGCTGGATAACCCCTTTAACAAAAGCATACGACAGCTATACTGTGCTACAGATGCTTCATGTACTGAACAATCTAGGGCACATGTATCATTTAGTTTGTGCTGCTATTTTGGCTAATACTGAGATTTTGTGCAAGGCGTATAAATTTATGCAAGGTTTATAAAGGCATTTGCCCTACTTTAGAGCAGTTTACACCAGCTCTGCCTTTTTTTAATGCTCTAATGGGGTGTGGTTTCATATTAGTTACTTTATTAGTCCCATTTATCATGTGGGACTTTTCATTTTTGTGTGCAAAAAACTGCACAGCAATACTCCACTCCCACCATGGCGTTGTTTTTGAGCCAAAAAACTATGCTTAAAAATTGTGCAACATTCATCAAGGGCAGTGTGCCTGGTAAAATTCATGCAAGGTCAGGGAGTTTTTGCATAGCACAGAGAAAAACACAAGGGCGAAAAATTGTGCAGATGACAAATGTGCCCCTCTATCCTATTTTTACATCAGGTTATAGTCAGGCTCTAGTTTAAAGTGTTTGCAGAACTGTTCCTTGAACATTTGAAATCTGTAGCTGAGCTGCTGGAACTACTAACCTTAAAATATCCCTGCGCATGATCAGGCAACGCAGGTAGTCTGCCAGCTTCTTCTGCATCATTGACAACCGCAGCCAGGCTCTGGCTCGACCAAGGGGGGTTCTAAGGCAGAAAAATTAAACAGATAACATTTTTGATACACGGTCAAAGGGAATATGGTAGTAGTAGCAGGCTGCAAAGAAACATGAAACACACACCTGAGTCCTGGTAAATCCCTTACACTGGCAGCAACTTCTTCTGCTTCTGGACATATTTTCTCCACCATCTCCAGGGGACCCCATATTGTTCTGTTAAAGCTGAGGAAGGATTTTCTTACTGCCAAGAAGAACAATTATATTTAGACATATATGCTGTAGTCATGCTTAAGTACATTGTATACATCGCTTGTTTGTGACTATTCTTTCTGCAAATTAGATTAGGATTTCTGGTCTCCTGGAAGCCAGATCAATAAAATTTAATGTAGTTGTACATTTCTTTTATATCATACTTTTATGCACAAGTAAAATCAATTCATGCCACAGGCCCAAAGCGATTGTCCCGGGGAAAAAAAAACACATTCTCCATGGCTGGGGGTATTAAAACAATAATAGCGAAGCTATACTCACCTGTCCTATTCTCTGCCACTGACGCACTGCCCCATGACACCACCGTGGCCACTGACTAGCTGTGTCAGGCAATTCCTGCATTGTTACACTGTCTCAGAAACAAGGAGGACTGGGAAGTTGGCGGGAGGAGCACGTCAGGTGAGTTTGGCTTGTTTATTAATTTTAATAACACACCCAGCCATGGTGTAGATTTTCTTTCCTGTACAACCCCCTGTGCACCACTGCCAGGTTTTAATGACAACATATCATGCTCCTATGGGAACTACTGTGCTGCTTCATGTCAGGCCTAGGACTACCAGACACCAGCCTAATGAAGGCCAACAGCCTGAAATGTTACCACTTTACCACTAATTTGTCTTCACTACATTTCACTATACATTGGTATGCTTCCAGGACAGTACCCCATACTGTAAGATATTTACTGTACCTTTAAGCCCATGCTTGAGGCAATGTTCCATCACAACAAAGAACTGCTGAAGAGGAGGGTAATCTGAATCCAGGGTCCGTCCGTAACTCAGGGCTGATTCAATGAGTCCTTTTATACTTAGCTTAGCCATATTCAGCAAATTAGTCCGCTCCACAACAGCTGGATCTCTTGCTGCTAGTACACAGGTTAATGATAGGATTTAAAAGCCATCATATTACTATGCATGAATTATGCATACATCCGAAACACAGCTAGAAATCAATAGCAATTGTAATTGATGGGTTAATGGTCTCTACTTTCTGATCTGTAATGTGCTCATCTGAGGGAATAAAATTATTTTCACAAATGTGAATATATGATCAGAATCCACATCAGGTATATAGAATGGGGAGGTGAGAACAATGCGGCAAGGGTTGTGTGGGCCACTGGGATGGATCACAATCCATCCCAGTAGCCCAACGGCCATTCCACCATGAACGGTAATTGTTGGAATTAATAATCATGAACATTAATTCCGGCCGTTGCTTTACAACAAAAGCCATTGTTTGTTCTTAACAGTACATAGTGCGAATAGCCTATATCTGATTACTTTTCTCTTACTGAAAAACTTCCTCACACTGAACAAAACATCAGGTTATGAGGAGGTGCACAGACTGACTACTGTCTATGTAGTATCCCCCTTCTCAGTGAAATACAGAATCAAAATGGACTATGTGTTCAGGAATTAGGCATGTCATGAAAGACCCAAATAAAAGGCTATGGAAAGCCACTGCACACAATAGAGCGTGCGGCCGGAGCCGTGCGCTCCATTGTGTGAACTGACAGGGTTTTCTGCGGTCGCTATTGTGTGAATAGCGGCCGCAGAAATGTGATATGTCAGTTTCTCACGGTGCCGCTAGGGATCCCGGCCGAAGTGTATACTATGTGTTTACACTCTGTCCGGGATTCCCTCAGCTTGCAGCACTACGTAAGTACCGCAGAAATCCCTTTACGTAGTGTGAACATAGCCTAAGCAAGATCTAATTCAAAGGGTTCTGGGTCACATTCTGCTGTTCCAAATGAGATGATTTTTTTTTTCAAAATGAGATGAAACTTTTTTGTACAAAAAGTTGTATAAATTGAGGATTTCACAGATGAATGGTTGACCAGCCATTATTTCCGAACCCCATGTTCAGCTTATTGAAGGACTGGGTCTACCATGACAAACCTGCATCAGTGGTAGATGAAGGACGGCATTCACTGGCATGTTGTATCGATTAAAGCTGACTTACTGCGCTCAGCGAAGGAAAACACTGCTTTGCAAATTGTAGCCTTACTTGCATAGCTATCAATACATATTTACATGCTTTGGGGAATCATTGTTATTTAGTCACCTGTTGGAGGGGTTTTGTATGTGGCGCATGTTATCATAACTTACAACAAGCATTTTAAAATTGTAAACAGAGATTTTAACAGTGCTTGTTTTAGGCTTCAATAATAATACCACGACATACACTGTGACCACGATTTAATATGAATGTTGATTCAGAATTTGCCAGAACAGAAGATGCAACTAGTGGCTTCCAGCTCTGGGTCATAGAGGATGGTCCTAAATTAGTGACCCCCCCATAATGTAATGTGAAGGAAATGTGCAATGTAAATAAACCACTAACCTGGCTGGGACACCACAGCGGCTGTGATTTGGGAGACCCAATTAACAGGGTTCCTTGGGGCTCCGAACTGGGTCATGGTGGAAAAGAGAAGTCACTCTGTTTCTTTTACAGTGACCTGTGAAAAATCAAGGTAAAATCATTGTAATCATCCCTGCTTCCCTGAGTATAAAAAATATGACAAATTGTGGTAGACGAGAGAAAAGATGGACCCAAGGCATTAAGCCTGAAGCCTGGACATATCTGCTGGAGGTACAGAGTGGGTAGTCACACATGGGCCCTGCTGCTTCAGGGGTCAGAGTGGCCTCTGTATTCAATCATCTGTATTATAAATGGTACATGGTGGCTACTATACAAAAAAAGCAAATATTTCTGTTCTGATTCCTCATAATTACAAGTTTTCTGTACCATGTGAACTAAAACATTACTATGACATGCAGAAAGAAGCCATACTCAATTTCCTGATTCCCCAAAGCTTCCTTGGTCCCACCAGAATCTGTACTTTTCAGTCCCTCGCTATATGGAAATAGAACTGCTGCAGCCAATCAACGGTGACCACTTACAGTGATTGTCTCCATGCTGAGAGAGACCTGAAAGTGTGAGAATGGGATGGTGGAAGAATGATAAGGAGGAGGTGGCTACTTTTATTTTTTTACTCTGTTCTGAGCCATTTTGGACAATCCCCTTAAAGTGTCACTGTCATTAAAATTTTTATTGCAGAAATCAATAGTACAGATTTTAAGAAACTTTGTAATTGGTTTTATTAGCCGAGAAATGCATTTTTATCATGAAAAAGCAGTTTGAAGCTCTCCCCCTGTCTTCATGGTTTTCCTATGGAGAGAGAAAGTAGAGGCAGCAAAACAGGACAACAAAGAGTTAATTTACATTCACATCAGGGCTCTCTCCTCTGCAGTCACCACTGACCTCTCTGACCTCTGAATAGCACTCTGAATAGCTCCCTGCTGTGTAATCCTTTGTTCTTGGCTCTCAGCTGCCAGCTAATCTCACTCCTTCCTCCTCCCCCTTCCCTCTTCATAGAACAGACAGATCTGACTGATGAAAAACAGTCGAGATTTTCTGATTCTGAGCAGTGGATGACAGAAAGGAGAGGAGGGGGGGACCTGGAAAAAGGCTTTTTACATGCAGATAATGGCAGATTTGGCTAATAAACCCAATTACAAAGTTTCTTAAAATCGCCTGGACTATTGATTTCTGCAAAAAAAAAAAAATTAACGACACTTTAAGTCTATTGGGAGCCACAACCTGATGCTGAATACCAGCAGACACAAGCACATAGGTTACCAGCAGATACACGTTACCAGCGGATACAGACTACCAGCAGATACAGGTTACCAGCAGATACACGTTACCAGCGGATACAGACTACCAGCCGATACAGGCTACCAGCAGGTACGGATAGCAGCAGATACAGGCTACCAGCAGGTATGGATACCAGCAGATACAGGCTACAAGTAGAGATGAGCGAACCTGCCAGATTTCTGGTTCGTACGAACCAGAAATCTCGGCACCTGACTCCCGCTGTCTGCAGGCTCTGTGCAGCGGGTGGATACCGCGTAAGGAACGCCAAGAAAACTGGGATACAGCCTATCCCAGCAGATTCAGATACCAGCAGATACAGGCTACCAGCAGGTACAGCTACTAGCAGATACAGATACCAGCAGATACAGGCTACCAGCAGATACCAGCAGATGGGATACAGCCTATGCCATAGGCTATGTTCACACTACGTAACAGACCGGCCGTCCGGCCGTCCGGCCGCAGAGCTCTGATGCGGGCGCACGCCTGCATCAGAGCTTCCCATAGCACACAGTGAACCAGAAATCCGGCAGGTTCGCTCATCTCTAGCTACAAGCAGGTACGGATACCAGCAGATACAGGCTACCAGCTGATACAGGTTACCAGCAGATACAGGCTACCAGCAGATACAGATTACCAGCAGATACAGGTTACCAGCAGATACGGATACCAGCAGATTTGGATACCAGCAAATTTGGATACCAGCAGATACAGGCTACCAGCTGATATAGGTTACCAGCAGATACAGACTACTAGCAGATACGGATACCAGCAGATACATGCTGTCAGCAGATACGGATACCAGTAGATACATACGGATACCAGGAGATACAGGCTGTCAGCAGATATGGATACCAGCAGATGTTTTAAAACATTTTGGAACCCACTAACAAACCAGGTTGTTGCTGATACAGTCGCAATGTAAACTTCTATAATAAGTTCTGGTTGGATCATAAAGATAAACCTACATTATAAAATACTCCACAAAGATGAGGACCGTGTATGTGGTGCCCTGCAGGTTGCAATATTTCACACGTATCCTCCCTTGGCAAAATAAAATTACAATTGTAAAGCAGAGGAAAGTATTTCAAGGGAATGAGATGACGAAGGCAAGATTCATCTTCTAGAGCATTGTACCTAACACCTCAAGAGCCACAGGTAGGGGGGGGGGGGCGGGGGGCAGTGCTTTTATGAGACAAGAAGAGTCTCTGATCACCTCAGCCTCTTCTCTCTCTTCTGAGCTCCCTCTGCTATGTACTATGTATTATGTGCTATGTACTATGTATTATGTACTATGTATTATGTACTATGTATTATGTGCTATGTACTATGTATTATGTACTATGTATTATGTACTATGTACTAAGTATTATGTACTATGTATTATGTACTATGTACTAAGTATTATGTACTATGTATTATGTACTATGTACTATGTATTATGTACTATGTACTATGTATTATGTACTATGTACTAAGTATTATGTACTATGTATTATGTATTATGTACTATGTATTATGTATTATGTACTATGTACTATGTATTATGTACTATGTATTATGTACTATGTATTATGTACTATGTAATATGTACTATGTATTATGTACTATGTAATATGTATTATGTACTATGTATTATGTACTATGTATTATGTACTATGTATTATGTACTATGTACTATGTATTATGTACTATGTATTATGTACTATGTATTATGTACTATGTATTATGTACTAAGTATTATGTACTATGTACTATGTATTATGTACTATGTATTATGTACTATGTACTATGTATTATGTACTATGTATTATGTACTATGTATTATGTATTAAGTATTATGTACTATGTACTATGTATTATGTACTATGTATTATGTACTATGTAATATGTACTATGTATTATGTACTATGTATTATGTACTATGTATTATGTGCTATGTACTATGTATTATGTGCTATGTACTATGTATTATGTACTATGTACTATGTATTATGTACTGTGTATTATGTACTGTGTATTATGTACTATGTATGATGTAATATGTATTATGTACTATGTATTATGTGAGCGTGACATGTAATGATACACACTGATTATATGTCATGAGGATGGTATTGATACAATGGAACACAATAATAATAGTAAGAATAAGATATAATAAAACGATTGTACAATGAGAAGGCTGATGCTATTTCTTCAGATACACTTGATATGACAGATATGAGATCTATGACAGAGGATATACTATTGCTACGGCTATTGGCAGTGGGTTCCTGAGGGCACACAGGGCATCATGCCCTCCAGCACTGACATAATCTTCTGATAAAATACAATACAAACAATCCCCACCCGGCATTATATACTATTCTCATATGTAGACTATAGAAGCTCTTAGGGATTAACCCACAATGGCCCAACAAGTAGAGGCACTTCCCTGCTCCTGAGTGACAGGCACTGCTGCCCCCTATAAGCCCCTGAGCCGGGCACTGATGCTCCTCACCTCTCAGCAAGATGCAAGACGTCCGCCACCTTCCTTCTGACAGCTGGGAGTCCGCCCAGAGGCTGTGCCATGTGCGCATGCGCAGGTTATCCTTCTCTGGCCCCATCATCCAGCTGGATACTTCTGCGCAGCTTCGGGAATAGCACACTTGCGCACGGCTACATAGGGAGATGCGCAGTTGTAGTTCTAATCCCAGCTGCGTTGACAGAGGAAGTGGGCGGACAGGTCACGCTGATGTGTATCATTGATGCTGTGTTATGTTTCTTCTATTCTGGACGTCAGATAACGGCATTAGCGCCTACAATGATGCTTCCTCGGCCGCAAAGGAGCGCGGTCAGTGAGATCGGCCCTCTTTTGCAGTGTCTACATCATGGCACAATAAATCGAGGGCTGCAGGAACGATCCTTGTATCGGTCCTGCAGCCATAGAAACTCACAGTGCAGATCACACAGCACTGCATACTTACCTAGTTTGCTGCAGCTGTGATCCTGTCAGTTTCCAGGGCTTCACTTACAATGCAAGGATCGTTTGTGCAGCCTGGTCCCTCCATTTTTTGTGCCCTGTAAAGGCACTGCAAATGAGTGCTCATTTGAGGCCCCCACAGCATAGAAGTCTTTTGGTCTAAAGGGACCTTTTGAAGCAGACTTAAAAGAGACAATCAGCCAAGGATCTGGTGTTTTCCACATCCTCAGCTGATTGCTGTCACTTTTAAAGTGTACCTATTATTTAAGAAAACTTGTCATAGGGACATTTCAGAGGTTTGCATTGGTGGGGTACAGGTCAGCAGCGTGTGCCCTGCCCCTTCATCACTGATCTTACTGGTAAAGTATCAGTCAGGGCCGATTACAGGTTGTCCGCCGCCTGAGGCAAACCCTCAGGCGGCCGCCCCATCACGGGACCTCATATGCCCGTCCCTGCAGCATGCTAACTACCCCCCCACAACCCGATCGCCCACTCATCCACCTTTCCGGGCCAGAATCTAACTGCCCGCTGGATCACTAATGTCCCCCGGCGCAACCCCTGACCTCTGGGTACTCACCAAGGAGCAGAGCAGAGGCGAGACATGCGGACATCAGTGAGCGTGGGCGGCGGGACGGCAGGGAGAGAGGTGAGAGGCTGCTGAGCAGGGCTGTGGCTGCTGTCATTTTTGCTAAGTTAAACTCAACAAAAATTACAACAGCAGGGAAGACTTTGCCGCCCCCCCTCAGGGACCGCAAAATTTGCCGCCTCAGGCGGAATACTCATTTCGCCTCATGGCAGAAGCAGCCCTGGTATCAGTGGATGGAATTATAATTTCGTCTACTGTACTTTAGCAGTAAAAGTGGAGATGAAGGGGCAGAGAGCATGCTGCTGAGCTGACATAGCCCTTTTTTCTAGTGATCAGCAGTGGTTTCTGCACCTGGACGTCACAGATACAAACCTCTGACATGTTGCTATGACATCTCGAAAGTTTATTTAAATGATAGGTACACTATAGGAAGCTAGTTGCTTTATGTGTAATAGGTAACATGATCCCTAGTTTCCTTATGGGGCCACAGATATGGGGGCCCAGCTTTACCTGCTCCCTCATAAACCTCTATACAGAACATGGATGATAAAATCTGCAGGAAGTATACTGAAATCAATATTTCTCTCTGTCCCCAGAAGCCGTGTTTTACCAGCTGAAACATTAACTGTGCTATCTATCTATAGCAGAGATGGCACGAGGGTGCAGGGTGGAATTTTTAAAGACTTTGCTGGGTGTCTAATACAGCTTATATGGGCAGTCAAAAAGCTATGTACAGCTATGTATTTATGTACAGTATGTTTAACCGCAAATGTCCACTTACCTATTCATTTCTTAGATGAAGGTTCAAGCATCTGATGCCTTCATGACAACTTCCAGCCAACTTGTCTCTGCACTTTTTGAGCACCCTCCTCACCCTTATATAAATGTCCCTACAGTGAAAATGTCCCATTTTGTGCCCCACACAGTAACAATGCCGCCGCAAAGTCAGTCCCTTTTAATACTCCCACCACACAGTAGGTAACCCCCAATAGTGCTCACACATTTGTTGACCTATTGCTCCAGGTAGTAGTAACCCCTAATATTTCCCGATGTATTTACCCCCTCTAATAATTGCCTTACACAGTACTGATACACAGTAGTTTGTCCCCATACACCAATTTCTCTTACAGTAGTTAAATCTCTCAGTAGTGTCCCTCACATTCCCCCAATAGTGCCCCTATAGGAGTTAGATCCCACAGTTTAGCCCCCTAGGTGAATAGGCTCCGAATAGAGCCCCACACAGTAGTTAGGTGCCCCAATAGGACTTCTCAAAGTATGTATCCCAAATGGTTCCTTGTGTTAGAACCCCAAATAGTAAAAACCCCTCAAAGTAAATACCTCCAAAATAGTGCTCCACACTGTAGATCCCCAAAATACAAAAATATAACTCACCTCACCTCTCCCACAATGGGCCACATGTATTATCCGGCGAACGGATGATTTTTTGCGGAAAGTGCCGATTTGCGTATTTTTTTTATTCGAAAATGGCCGATTTGCGAATAAAATATTCGCAAATCGGCACTTTCCGCCGAGTACGCCAGGGGGGAGGAAAGGGGGCGTGTAGTGGGCGCGGACTCGGAGTCCGCGCGATTTACCATCCGTTCCGCCCAAATGTACGCCGAAAACCTACTCCAGTCCTCAGCTGGCGTAGGTTTTCGGCGGTGCGCACCGGCGCGCAAGGGATTTATGTAGAGGCAGTCCGGAGCTGCGGGGGCATTTATAAGTCCGGCGTAAAAAACGCCGGACTTAATAAATGCCCCCCAATGTGTCTTCAGTGCTAGCAAATTGATGATCTCTGGGGTACAGCATCCTCAGCTGCAGCTAATCCCTTGTAGGCTGAAGGCCTAAACCTGCCTCAGACTCACAGAAAGCAATGCTCACCTGTGAATCCGGGCCACATATTTCAGGAGCAGCGGAATATGGATGGTTTGGACAACCATTGGTCCCCTAGGAGCCTGTGTGTAACAGGAAATGCAGGATTACATTATCAGTAACTTTCAGATCCCCTCCCCACCAAGCTCTACTCTCATTGTACCACTGTATGTGCCTCCATGTAAAGAGTGCTGCAAAAAAGGACATTTCTGTCTAAAGAGACCAGCAGTGCAGTTATATAGTAGATGAGTCTATAACAATGATAAGCTGCAGTTAGAAAGATCAAGGACTCTTCTGTGTGCAGATTCTTCAGTGTGTCCTATGAGATGAAGCCTAGAAAGGCTTTCCTGTTCCAAATTGCTGACGGAGAAAACCCCCTTTACAAGAGGACAGGCTAAAGCTGCGTTTCATATGATACTCTATGGTGTGAATTAGGGTATAACATATATGCCACTGAGACTTTAATCTCTATGTCTCTGCAAAGCCCTCAGCGTCAAGGGAAATGTAGGCTGCATTAGGAAATCCACATTACGGGGGAAATAGGAATCAAGATGGCTTATTTCTATTAACCCCAGGTGAGAAAGAATATAGCTAAGAGCTACTATAAATAGCACTTTAATTCAAAGGGCATCCATCACAGGAAGACGTTAGTCAGACATTGGTGAGAAAAACCTGGAGAGAGATATTTAAAAACTATTTTATAGTGCCCCCCAATAAGCAGAGAATGCGTAGGTGTGAAGACGGGAACACAAGCCTGTTGCCATGGTAACACGGGAACCAGCTGACTCCATAGCAAAGTTCTCAACATATAAAGAAACCGATTTTTCTATCAGAGTAGCCATCTGTATGTGTCTGTGTTAAACCCTTCTAGAGCTGATGTGCACAGGGAAACCATGGTGCATGTTCAGGGACCATGTATGAGGCAGGTTCAGGTTGTGTTTTATAGCTGATATGCCTGCATTAGCTGGGATCAATGATAACTCTTATTCCAACTGTTTAACCCCTCACTTGCCATGGTCAATAGAGACTGCATTATCTGAGCGAATAAACAGAGTGATGAAAACCGTTACATTTTTTTTTTCTTTTAGATGCACTACTAAAATATTATGTTATTAAGCGCATGTCATCAATGTAGAAAAAGAAAAGAAAAATGAATACTGCTGATTTTTGTCTTACCTATCCACATATTAGAATAAAAAGTGATCAAAAAGTCAAACATGCCCAAAATAGTACCAATAAAAACTACAGTGCACCCACAAAATATCCTCTACACAGCTTTGTCAATGGGAAAATGGGAAAGAAAGATTTTAGCAAATCATTTTTTTAGGTTTTAATCTTTTTTGAAAGTATTAAAACTTAGCAAGAACTATAATAGTGTTCCAACAGAATCAAGTTAAAGTTATTTTACTGCAATAGTAAATGCTAAAAAATGTCCCCCCCAAACAAAAAAAACATCATAATAATATTAGGCTGCCAAAAGATAACACCATCAGACAGACTTTTTATTGTTAAAAATAGCAGAAGATAGAAGAGTTACACGCCAGGTCATGGACAGGAAAAAAAGAAAGAGGGTTTTCTGTTTTTGACATTGATGGCCAATGCACAGGATAGGTCATCAATGTCTGATCTGGCACCTCTGACCATCAGCTGTTTGGCCAAGCCACTTCACTGGCAAATATATTCTGTATGGGCCCTATTACATGGAGTGATAATAGGGCAAATCGGGCTGATTTGGACAATTATGACTGTGTAATAGAGAAAATGATCAGCCGATGACATGGATCATCGGCTGATTGCATCTTGTAGTCCTGACCTAAAATCGCCGTCCACATTGCCACGTGTAATTAACTGGCATACATTACCTCTCCATGCTTCCTGAACTGACAGGCTGCTCAGCCAATCACTGGCCGCGGCATTTCCAGCCACTGATTGGATATGCTCTGAAACTGCAGCGGCGACAAGCAGAGGGCAGAAGAACACCGGGAGCGTGGAGAGTTAATGCAAGCAAGTTTAGGGCAAGGGCTGCACGAACATCGCTAACGATATCTGTGCAGCCCTTGCTCAACAATTATCAAGCCTTGCAATATGCTCAATAAATGAGCGCCGATCTAGCAAATTGATTACATTACATTATTGATTGGGCCGTCATCGGTCCTTTCTAATAGGACCCTAAGTGATGAGGAAAGCCCATCAGTAGGAGTTGAGCTACAGTAACCTAGTGCTACACTACACAATAGATGATGCAAGACTTCCTGCACTGCTCATTGTGTAACGGTTCCACTTTAATGGATCATTTAAACAGCTGATCAGCAGGGGTGCCAGTTGTTTGCCCACCGGCTGATCAAACATCCGATCCTGTGGGAAGGCCATCAATGCTAGAAACACAGCTAACCCCTTTAAAGTGATACTGCAGCTTTCAAAAACTTTTGCCATGTCAAAGAGACGTCAAAAGTTTTAATTAGTCCGGTCTGGGTGTTCAGACCACTTATTGCTAGAACAAGCCAAGAGAAGCAATTATTTAAATGTCTGTCTCCCCATGTTGCAGCTTGTTGCATTACACAGGCAGCGAGACATGGAGAGAAGCACTTAGGGCCGTATTACATACTGGTTGTGCTCATCATACACACAGTGGCCCAGATTTACTGGACTGTCTAAGAACAAAAACTGTCTGTTTTTTCCACCAGCAACCAATCACAGCTCAGCTTTCATATTTTGAAATGGAACGGTGAAGAGTATGTATTAGATAGACATAACTTAAAGGGGTAGTGCGGCGCTCAGCAATTATTCACAGAATAACACACGTTACAAAGTTATACAACTTTGTAATGTATGTTATGTCTGTGAATCGCCCCCTTCCCATGTCCCCCCACCCCCGCACGTGTACCCGTGTGGTGCGATATACATACCTGACGCGTGTTGACCCCCCTCTTCCGTCAATGCAATCTTCGGGAGGCCGGCCGACTCGCTGCAGCCGTCCCGCATGCCGGCCCCCCTCTGCAGCATCATCAGCTGCAGAGGGGGGCCGGCAGGAGCGGGTCGGCCGGCCTCCTGAAGATGACGTCTTTGAAGAAGATGGCGGACGTGATTGGGCGACACAGATCAGGTATGTATAGCGCACCACACTTCCAGGTACACTTTCAGGGTGGGGGGGACACAGGAAGGGGGCGCTTCACAGACGTAACATATATTACAAAGTTGTATAACTTTGTAATGTGTGTTATTCTGTGAATAATTGCTGAGCGCCGCACTACCCCTTTAATAAACAAGTTTCACGCTCATACATTATTGAGAAAGTGGCCAACCCTTCAAATCTTTCTTGCAAGATCTACTTATGTATGTGCTTTTATTATGAAGGTAAAAATGTCTTGGAGCAACATGGTATGCAATGGGACATCAGGTGCTGCAACATAAAGTACAGTTGAGCTCAAAAGTTTACATACCCAGGCAGAATTTCAAGGGTTGGCCACTTTCTCAATAATGTATGTGTGTAAAACTTGTTTATAAAGTCATGTCTATCTAATACATACTCTTCACCGCAACACAGTAGTTTGACAATAAATGGCTTCACCCATCCATTAACCATGAGTGGAAAAAAAAGTTTTTTTATTATTATTCATATTCTGTGAAAAAAAAGGACAAGAAAGCGAAAATTATGTAAACTTTTGAGCACAACTGTATATGTTAAAATCATCTCTTGGGTTGTAACACTGCTAAGCTCTAAACTCTGGAAGCAACAGCTAAACAAGAAGTTGTCATGGGACTTTGTGATTTAATAACAAGCAGACATATGCAAATTTTCACAACCATGTGCAATACCAGGCCGCAAGGAGTACTGTGCTAATACCATCACTGAGCTTGTAAGCAGGATGTGGAAATTATTTTTCAGGATTAAGTCAGAGAATTCCAGCATAGGAATCCAGTTATAGACTATACAATGGACAATGTCTGAAAAGCATCTTCAGTATCACCTGTTCATAGCTTGTTAACAATAAAGGTGTTCCACGTCTACTATCTATGTCATCATGCTGCCTGTAAGCTACTTCATATATACCCTGGTTGAATCTGAGAATACTTGATTAGCTAATTTTCTTTGTGCCTTCTTGTCTAACCTGGTAGTCTATTAGGAAAATCTGGGCCTGTGAACCACAGCCCAGGTACAACCAATGCCTCTGCACCCCTAAAGCTATAATCAAGAGTGAACTTGTCAGACATGCTGTCCTCGCTGGAGACAACTACTGTGTATAAAACAAATGCATAGCATCACTTACCTGGATGGCATATACATTTAAAGGTAACCTTTGTCCCATCCACATTTCCCTGTTACATAGTTACATAGTTACATAGTTAATACGGTTGAAAAAAGACACATGTCCATCAAGTTCAACCAAGGAGGGGATGGATACAGGGAAGGGGGAGGGGTGATAGGTTCTATACATATGCATTTATATTATTTTGCTCTAAGAACCTGTCTAGCCCTGTTTTGAAGCCCTCTACTGTTTTTGCTGTGACCAGATCCTGTGGTAGACTGTTCCACAGATTCACAGTTCTCATGGTAAAAAAGGCTTGTCGCCTCCGGAGATTGAACCTTTTTTTCTCCAGGCGGAGGCAATGCCCTCTTGTCCTTTGAGGGGGTTTTACCTGGAACATCTTTTCCCCATATCTCTTGTAGGGGCCATTTATATATTTAAATAAGTTAATCATATCTCCCCTTAAACGTCTCTTCTCCAGACTAAACAAATGTAATTCTTTTAATCTCTCCTCATAACTAAGATGCTCCATTCCCCTTATTAGTTTAGTTGCTCGTCTTTGTACCCTCTCCAGCTCTAGAACATCCTTTTTATGAATCGGGTTCCAAAACTGGACGGCATACTCCAGATGAGGCCGCACCAAAGCTTTATAAAGCGGTAATATTATATCCCTGTCCCGAGAGTCCATGCCTGTTTTAATGCATGACAATTTCCTGCTGGCCTTAGAAGCAGCTGCCTGACATTGTGTGCTGTTCTGTAGTCTATTATCTACAAGTACACCCAGATCCTTCTCTATCAGCGACTCTCCCAGAGTAACTCCCCCCAGGACATATGATGCATGCGGGTTATTAGTACCCAGGTGCATAACTTTACATTTATCCACATTGAACCTCATTTGCCAAGTGGACGCCCAAATACTCAGTGTGTCTAAGTCATCCTGTAACATCTGCACATCCTCCATAGACTGTACTGTACTACAAAGCTTGGTGTCATCTGCAAAGATAGAAACATTGCTGTTAATTCCATTCTCAATATCATTAATAAACAAGTTAAACAGAAGAGGGCCCAGTACTGACCCTTGGGGTACACCACTTATTACCGGGGACCATTCGGAGTAGGAATCATTGACCACCACTCTCTGGGTACGATTATTAAGCCAGTTTTCAATCCAGTTACACATTAAATTTTCCAAATCGATAGACTTTAACTTACCCATCAGACGTCCATGAGGAACTGTGTCAAACACTTTTGCAAAATCCAGGTACACTATATCCACAGCCGCGCCGCCATCCAGGCTTCTACTTACCTCTTCATAGAAACATATGTTGTTTCACCCTTTGCTAGAAAACCACAAAAGTACTATTATACCTTTTATTTGGGGTTTCAAACATCCTGGATAGTCAGGTTTCAGAGAAGGCATCCTACTTTGGTATAGTTACCATGCATGAGTACAGTGAACACGCTTGACCACAGGACACACATTGGAAAACTTTATTGAGTGGATAAATAACTTTAGTGACTCTAATGTGGCATAATATGGTTCTCTGACCTAAACTTAATCCATCAGGCATTTTTTTAACACAGACAGTAAAAACTGAAATTCACACCTTTCTTAACACATCCAATCACAGTGCAACAAAATAGTCAGAAAAATGTGTACAACCTCTCAGATCATGGGAGCCGGTAAGCATAGCACCTACAAAAGTGCCATCCCATAAACAGGTATAGGTTGAACCTGCCTGACATTTTGAACAAAACATACATGTGGAATTGATACATACTAGTAACACAACACTATTCATACAAGCAATGAGAAATGTCACTGGCACCAGATGTACCTGGGCTGTACTGTGCTGTTGGGTATATTCTGTTCACCCTCAGACTGCTGAAACTGACTGCCCTTAGGGGCCCGGACTACATCTATGTGTATAATGCCACCATTAATAAACTGAAGTAACACCCCTAGTACATTGCTGAGTTGCTCTTATGTATGGCTGGTGAGACCCAGTTTTTGGAGACTTAACTGTAAAGATAATAAACTGAATGGGGTAACTGCATGGATAGCTTAACAAAATGATAAATAAAGTATAAAATAATAGAATAAATTATAAACAGACATAAATGGCCTAAACATAGGTGATGTTAGTTGGGGAGTGATACAGACAAGAGGAGTCCAGTAACAGCCAATGCTAGAAATAATACTCCTCCTATGGTGGTCTCCTATTTCCCCATGGGTAAATTCCCAGCTTTGTTACAGTTACTGCTTGAAATGAAAGTGCTGGAAAGGCAGAAAACAACAAGGAAAGATGATCCAATGTTTATTTTTGATCAGCTTCACGGAGCCTACATCCAACAGCAGTGATCAGTGCTGCCCCTTTCCCGCTACCATCTTCTGAGAGGAGGAAGGACACGTTACACTTTGGAGCAAGGTCAGCTACAGTCTGGTGCATTATTCTGGAAAAGCTGCAAACATTAAAAAAAAGGTTTTATTAGTTTCGCAAACTACATTATAACAAAAAAACAACATACACTCATCCATACTGCTTGGAAAAGGGTTACATGAGCCAACACAATATCACAGCTATTAATACCATAATTGAAAGGTGGAATACATTTTAATGCAATTAAAGGGGTAGTTTACAAAAGAATTCATTCAAATCAACTGGCGCCAGAAAGTGACAGAAATTTGTAATCTACTTCTATTAAAAAATCTCAAGTCTTCCAGTCTTCCACCATTGGTGAAAAGGTTGAGAAGAAAGAAAGGCACAGCGCCTTATTGGGTAGCCTCGGCTTGGCTCAGTCATCTCTATTCAGGATGCATCCTGAATGCTTATGTTGAAAAAGAGCCTTAAAGTGTAAGCAGCTTGGAACATGACCTGCAACTGATTTATTAACTTTAAGGCTATGTTCACATATAGTTTTTGGAGTGTATTTTGAGGCATGAAATATGCCTCAAAAATATCCATCTAACATCCATTTTTCCTACTGAGTTTAATTAGAAAATGAGTGCCAGTTCATATGTAGTATAATTCTACAGTTGTAGTTATACCAGACTTAAAAATTAGTGCACTGTACCAATTTGGGACCATTTTAGGTCCTTAACCCCTTCCCGACAGTAACGTGTATATATACGTTCCTACGGCACATACCCCTTGCAGTAGGAATGTATATATACATTCCTGCAATGATGAGGCTTCTGATGTGTGCAGGACCGCTGCCGTGAGAGCGGTCCCACATACATCAGTGTGTCTGGGGCCAGAGGTAATGAGAGGCAGCTGCGATCCCGCAGCTGCGTCTCATTAACCCCTTAAACGCCGCGATCTATAGCAATCACGGCGTTTAAGGTACTCAGTGACAGAATAAGCATCTGTCACTGAATTGGCTGATGAGGAGCGAGGGAGCCTGGAGCTTAACACAGCCATGGCGCAGAGCAGGTAATGTATGCTTCGGGCCGGGGCTGCCTGCTGCGGGTGGCCAGGGGTTAAAGGGGCTGGGTCCCATATCTGCAGCGGAGTGAAAATTCCACTGTGGTTATGGGACCCCATAGAACTTCACTATACATGGATCTGCAGCTGATATCGCCTGAAATCCGCTGCGGATCCGGTACGTGTGAAGCTAACCTAAAAAGCCCCCTTTTGACTGTATATTGCTCACGCTTTATAAGAAAATGAATAAAAAAGGCAGAAAAATACTTTCTGAACATGAAAAATGTAAATCTATAAATACTTTGTCAAAATTTCTTTACTCACTGTGGATGTAATTTGTATAGAGTTCCATCAACACCAACTGTGACCTCCAAATGGTCTAGGCCTCTGTTTTCCCGTATCTTATCCACAACAGCTGCCATACCAGCACCACACAGCTGTGCTGCTCTTCTGGATACAGAACCGCAGACTTCTTTGACGATAATACTGTCATCACAGGTGCTGTTGAGACCCAGCTGCTGGAGGATGGCTCGTACTTGCAGCAATGCTAACCTATCACTGTACGAAAAGAGATACAACATCTTAACCTCTCCATAGTATCATAAATTTCAGATCCCTGATGCACATTTAGCTGGACATAAACTGGGATAAATTTTGACTAAAGAAAACAATTTCAACAGTTTTTCCTGTCAGGCCATAAAAGGTGGACAATGTATTGTGTAAATGACCAATAACCAATATACCAGTATACTCTATTGTAATTATGAACTTGTTTAAATTTCTACTGTGCATGTTGGTGAATGTTTGGACAATGGATTTTTCAGAGGACTACTGTGGACTGTAGCCAGCTTAAAGGGATTGTCCAGGAAAGTGAGAACATAATTTTTGTTTTTCATATCAATCTGAACTTTTTAAAATAAAATCTAAGCATAAAAGATAGTGATTTTTTTTCACTCCCCTATACTTACACCAGTGTTCTGGAGATCTGTACTATCAAACAGCTCAAGGGCGAATGTTAACAATCCTCTTTTGTAGGGTTCATATTAGGTTAATATATTACTTAATATAGGTTCCTATATTAAGTAACTGAGAGACAAGAGACCAGATTTCCTGGATGCTTAGGTCAAAGATGAGGAACCTTCGGCCCTCCAGCTGTTGCCAAACTACAATTCCCATCATGCCTGGACGGCCAAAGCTTTAGCTGTGGCTGTCCAGGCATGATGGGAATTGTAGTTTTGTAACAGCTAGAGGGGCTGAAGGTTCCCCATCTCTGGCTTGGGTGAATGCATTTCATACTCTAGTGTTAAATAGCATATGATCATCCTAGCAGCTAATGTTTCTGTGTACATCCAACTGGCATAGAAACAGGTTGTATTACAGTCACAAAGGAGAGGCTGAAATATTGATCCCTCACATGTGACTTACATGGCAAAGGAACAACGTTTTCAGAAGTATTGGACAACAGTTATTAAAACACCCACGTGCAGAATGTATTCATTTCTTACCTCTCAATCTGTGAAAGGAATTTGGTTTCAAAGATCCCCCTAGTTTTCAGAGCCTCGGAAATCTGCCCACGGAACAAAAAGCCTCGTTTTGTGAAGTCTATTAGAATATTTCTTACAATCTCTCCTAGGTACATTCCACTTATCATTTTCTCATATCTAGAAACAGAATAACAAGTGCAAAACCAGTGTATGAGATCCAGAGATACAAAATATTACTTACTTTTCTATTACTTAGCTTATATGATGGTTCAAGTGTATACCTCTGTTTTCCTGAATTTAGAGACAGTTCATCGACAGCTCTGTCATACTGTGTTCGGATATCATCCAGACACCCATTGTCACCAAATGCTCCCCATTCCATATTTACACACATTCTGCCTTCATCTCCATCCACCATTTCTATGTTCTTTGTCTCTTCCATGTAGCATGCATTACTTCCAGTACCTAACACATAAGAAGATTCGTTTACTGTATAGCTGGGTATTCAAGGTACATCCAGCTGTATAGACAATATATACTTTTAACATTTTGAAAATTATCTACGTGTATAATATAACATACAGACAATATAACATACAGACAATTTCAGCTGCCATGCTGTAGACTGAATCAAATGTGGCAGAGAAATAAAATTCACATTTTTATTATTATTATTATTATTATTATTATTATTATTAGTAGTAGTAGTAATAGTATATAAAGATGCAAAAGGAAATATTGAATTGTATTTATTAGGGTGCACAGTATATTTGCACTGTTTTTCTTTTGCATGTATTCACATATAATTCAGACTTTGCTGTCGCCTCTCTTCTAAGCTGATCAATAACCAGAACGAAGTCAGTTTAGAAGATAAATCAATTTAGAAGCTCAATCAAGAAGAGAGCAAAGCCTTCGCTATATGTGTAAACATGTAGACTGCAGGGGAAAAACTAAGTAAAATGTTTTATGAAATCCTACCTACCTACAATGAGACCGATTTCACAATTTGGATCTTCATATGCACAAGTCATCATTGTCCCAACAGTGTCATTTACTATGGCAACTACATCAAGGTCAAATTCCTGTTTTTAAAAAAAATGACAATGTACTATTAGTCCAGAAATTTGTTTAATGTGATGTCTATTCATTAAACTAAAGTAATTACAGACTGTTTGATATATATATATATATATATATATATATATATATATATATATATATATATATATATATATTTTGTCATACATACCTCTCTCCTCTTGATTCCTTCCCTAAGCAGGTTAACCACATCTTCACCCTCACAGTCAGTTGCCTTAAAGCCCTTGGTCCATGTTAGCAGGATACCCTGTAAATACACAAGTAAAAGTTAGAATTCTGGTCTACCAAAATACTGACCAGTACTTACAACCTGAGCATATTTTACCAAAGCTCTGCTCTTTTTGGGTTCCACATAATCACAAATTATTTCCAGGGAGTATATCCCAGTGCTTTAGGGACAACATCTAACTAGCATGATCTTATATGAGACTATATAATGTCGGTTTATCTTGCATAGCTATGGGGGAAGTTGACCATACACATAAGATGTCCCATGTGTGTGGCCAACTTTAACCTCCAGATCCATTAGCAGACCACAGGTGACCTTTTGAAAGATTCCTACCTGGCTTGTTTTCATCAAAACCCTATGATATATGAAATCCCCTAGCATACTAGTCATATTTACTTTATATATTATACATGTTTGCCCCTCAAAGCCCATAACTCCCATCACCATCATCATCATCCATATGACTCACAGCATCCAAACTGGTTTGCTTGCAGGGGAAGGAAAAGGTGAAACCCAGAGGAAGTCGTGCCCCTTTAATCCCCATATAATCCAGGAAATCAGAGATGCAGTGGACAATGTGGTCAAACAGCTGAAACAAGACAATGATCATATTTGTCAAACGCATTAAACACAGCAAGTAGATCATAAGTGACATCAATTGACAGAAAATACATTTCAAGGGCAAAATTTTGGCTAAGGACTAAGAAGTAAAGATGGCAATGCAGGCAGGACAAGCAATTGCCTTCTATTACACAAGACGATTATATCGGCTTAATATGGCCGATAATCGTTTCATGTAATAGGGCCTTAAGTCTGTAGCTCTTCCTATTAGGATTATTATATATATCTTACCTCATCCCCAGTCCCTTGCATGACATCTGTAGGAATGGCATAGATTTTGTTATGCATTTCCACTGTTCTCCTTTTGCCACTGCGTATTTTGACAAGTAAAACTCTGAAGTTTGTTCCTCCAAGGTCCAGAGCCAGAAAATCACCATTTTCTATGCAAGTACAAAAAGATAAAGCACTTTTTTAGAAAGTTGACTTGTTGACAATGGATAAATCATTGGCACCCTACTAGGGCAGTGAATAGAGGCAAGCTATGTACAGGACTCCCCATGTATTAACCAAAGGGTGGCTGCAATCTTAGCACCCAGGATATCTGTCAGGGACTATTCTAGGAAACAAGTATTGTGAATAAAAGGGTGTTACCTGTCCCTTTCTAACGGGGTTGTATTAATACTTTTTGTCAAAGCAGTGTAGACATACGGCACTACCGGAGGGAGGGAATTACCGCACTGTGTGGACACGTTCTTGGTCCCAAGTCCGCTGGTGGTGCTCAATCAACCCAAACACTTTTCACATAATACTGTCCATAGAGACCAGAATGTCGAGGCACTCACCACAGCTTCTTATCAAGTTTGCTTGCTTTATTCACATGAAACACAGATACATAGATGCAGACAGGTGAACGGGCGACAGCCTGTTTCACGTGCTTAACTCGCACGCTTCCTCTCGGCCCGGAGAGGATAAGAAACTGTGGTGAGTGCCTCGACATTCTGGTCTCTATGGACAGTATTAATACTTTTTGTATTACGTGTAACTTTCTATTATACTTTGTCTTTCACTTTTCAAGCATTGCCAAAATATCTGTAAGACTCCGTACACACGGAGTAAAACTGGAGGAATTCTCTGCCGCAGAATACTGCCAGTCTGCGTGTCATACTGGGAGTCTATGGGAGGCTCGCGCACCTCCTCTCTCCGTGCTGAAGAATTAACATGTCCATTCTTCAGCGTGGAGAGAGGAGACGCGCAAGCTTCCCATAGACTCCCAGTATGACACGCAGGCTGGCAGTATTCTGTGGTGGAGAATTCCGCCAGTTTTACTCCGTGTGAATGGAGCCTTAGTGAATGGAAACTAATACACAGCCAGAAATTGTTATAGAATGTTATAGAATAAATAGAGATGAGCGAACCTCGAGCATGCTCGAGTCCATCCGAACCCGAACTTTTGGCATTTGATTAGCGTTGGCTGCTGAACTTGGATAAAGCCCTAAGGCTATGTGGAAAACATGGATATATACACTCACCGGCCACTTTATTAGGTACACCATGCTAGTAACGGGTTGGACCCCCTTTTGCCTTCAGAACTGCCTCAATTCTTCGTGGCATAGATTCAACAAGGTGCTGGAAGCATTCCTCAGAAATTTTGGTCCATATTGACATGATGGCATCACACAGTTGCCGCAGATTTGTCGGCTGCACATCCATGATGCGAATCTCCCGTTCCACCACATCCCAAAGATGCTCTATTGGATTGAGATCTGGTGACTGTGGAGGCCATTTGAGTACAGTGAACTCATTGTCATGTTCAAGAAACCAGTCTGAGATGATTTTAGCTTTATGACATGGCGCATTACATGGTCATTACATGGTCAGCAACAATACTCAGGTAGGCTGTGGCGTTGCAACGATGCTCAATTGGTACCAAGAGGCCCAAAGAGTGCCAAGAAAATATTCCCCACACCATGACACCACCACCACCAGCCTGAACCATTGATACAAGGCAGGATGGATCCATGCTTTTATGTTGTTGACGCCAAATTCTGACCCTACCATCCGAATGTTGCAGCAGAAATCGAGACTCATCAGACCAGGCAACGTTTTTCCAATCTTCTACTGTCCAATTTCGATGAGCTTGTGCAAATTGTAGCCTCAGTTTCCTGTTCTTAGCTGAAAGGAGTGGCACCCGGTGTGGTCTTCTGCTGCTGTAGCCCATCTGCCTCAAAGTTCGACGTACTGTGCGTTCAGAGATGCTCTTCTGCCCACCTTGGTTGTAACGGTTGGCTATTTGAGTCACTGTTGCCTTTCTATCAGCTCGAACCAGTCTGCCCATTCTCCTCTGACCTCTGGCATCAACAAGGCATTTCCGCCCACAGAACTGCCGCTCACTGGATGTTTTTTCTTTTTCGGACCATTCTCTGTAAACCCTAGAGATGGTTGTGCGTGAAAATCCCAGTAGATCAGCAGTTTCTGAAATACTCAGACCAGCCCTTCTGGCACCAACCATGCCACGTTCAAAGGCACTCAAATCACCTTTCTTCCCCATACTGATACTCGGTTTGAACTTCAGGAGATTGTCTTGACCATGTCTACATGCCTAAATGCACTGAGTTGCCGCCATGTGATTGGCTGATTAGAAATTAAGTGGTAACGTGCAGTTGGACAGGTGTACCTAATAAAGTGGCCGGTGAGTGTATAGTCATTGGCTGTATCCATGTTTTCAAGACAACCTTAGAGCTTTATCCAAGTTCAGCAGCCCCAGCTAATCAAATACCGAACGTTCGGGTTCGGATGGACTCAAACCCGAACCCGCTTCGCTCATCTGTAGTTACAATGTATCACACAAGGACAGGAGAATTACTTGTGTTGCTGCCATTTTCAACCAATACAATATAACACAATATAACAAAGTGTTATGGTTAAATAGGTTATCGACTTCTTTAATCTTTTAAAGGTTGGTGGAATCAAATGATCATCTTATATGTATGAGGAATATCCTAATTCCTTGAGAAATAAGTCACTGCTAGAGGGTTCTATCAGAGCAGGGCTTTGGCTTTGACTTTAGCTTTAGCTATGACTGTCCAGGCATGATGGAAGTTGTAGTTTTGCTGGAGGGCTAATGTTCCCTTCCCCTCTGTTAGAGGCTGATTGCCCATATCCCACTGAAATAAACCATTTTAGATGACTTTGATGAATTTGAGGTTTAGGACCTTGACCATTATTGTATATCAATGGAGGATAACAATGCATGTATGTTCTACGAACAACTTCACAACACAAATTTTAAGTATTATACTCCTTTTTTCATATGTTATATTTAGATAGTGATCATTACCAGAACCATCTGGTGTACTGCGAACAAATGTTGGCAACATTTTAACTTTTGCGACCTCGTGAGTCTTCTTCCTCAATCCATTCTCCATCTCAATCCGCATCCTTCTCTTCGCCTCTAACAACTGTTCATGAGAGAGATTGAATTCCTCAAGTGTCTCATCCATCTGTCTCCTCTGCTCTAGCAGCCGGTAGGCCACCGCTGTCACCATAGCGGCTCCCTTACCGCTGCCACTCTCAGACAACAGAAAGCGCACATCTGAGTCAGGCACCAATCGTCTCACTGTTTTATGTAAGCGTCTGGCGTATCTGCATAAAACACACAGTTTTAGCATGTATTTGTCAGTTATATATAAGCTAAAGTTACACTCTTTGTAGGGATTTTAATATTATATATGTAAAATACCAGGTAAAAAGAAAATTGGGGCTAAGTCTGTGTCATTGTGGGCGGGCAAAGCTATGCCAGCACGGGATGTCCAATAGCTGCATAGAGTCTCTGATATTGTGGAGACACTGTGCAGTCATTGGACGTTGCGTGTGGGCGTGTTTCGCCTGCACGGGAGGATCATGACTTAGTCCCGCCCACGTTTTGGAAGGGAGGAGGGGGTGGAAAAACTGTCAGCTCTGGGGAACAGAAGGCTTTAGCCATCTTCTCCCTGGACATCCCCTTTAAAGTTTGTAAGGCTAACAATAAAACATACAACCATCTAGTTTTGCCTATTGTCATGCAGTGTTGGTCCAGAGGTAAAACCCCCAAAAATTATAAGTCCCTGGATCAACAACCCTTCTGACTGTAACCCAAGTAACTGTGACTGATAATATTTTTATACCCAAGGCCACTTTTGAATTCTTTTAGTGAAGAGGATGAGGAAAAAGCCAATCTATTAATTTATAATAAATAATGTACAGCTTGGAAAGTTCCCATTTAATGTTTTTTGGGGGTGAGCACGTTTGTCCCTGACACTGGTCTCTATATACAAAAAAATGGTGTAATGATACAGTGGACAGAGGGGTGCAGAGAATATATAGATAGCCACCCCTAACACCAAGTGGGGATTTTGGAGGAGGGAGATCGCCAGTCACAATACTTACTGTGGATGCATCTTGTACAAGGATCCATCAATGCCTACTGTGGTGCGCAGTCTGGGAACACCTTTATTGTCCCGAAGACGGGTTAGGATCCCTCCTAGTGTAGCAGCTATGAGGTTAGCAGAGCGGAAGGAAACAATCGTGCAAACGTGCTGGACAGCTATACAATCTTCATGGGAGGGTTCCACCCCCAATCTGGTCAATATGTCTTTGGCTTTACTTAAACCTTCTTTGCTCCTGAATGAGAAATAAAAATTATTTTTAAAAAAGAAAAAAGAATAGAATTGTTCAAATTATTCAATATGCAGAGGTAATGCACAATGTGTGCCATTGTTCTTCTAAGTATTAAAATTGTCTGCTGAAGATTGAGTATCACAAGTTCATCCCATATTCCTCTCTCCTGTATCCTATTCTTCCATGAGGTTAACCCCATAGATCTCTAAGTAGTAACTTACTTCTCTATGGCAGATACATGTTTAGTTTCAAATTTCCCTCTTGTTAGCAGCTCTGGAGTGATTCTTCCTTCGAACAGAAGCCCTTCTTTGGCCATTTTTACCAAGATAAGTCGGACAAGCTCTCCCATGTACATTCCACTCACCATCTTTTCAAAACTGCCGAAAAAAAAGCAAAATACTCAAATTTGTATTCTAAAAAGGGGTTACTAGATAGCAATATGGCATTAGGTGGTCCTGTATAAAGCTTTACCATTGCCAATGATGCCAATTGAAACATTCCTATAGTACATTTAACACACATGTCCATAGTCCTTAGTGCCCATAGTTACATATATTAGGTACTTTGTTGCCCAAACTAATGCTTAGTTAGAAGCTCAGCTACTCCAGTCTTGGCATTAAATAATGCAGCCTATATGCGTGTCACAATTGGCCATCCTTACTATTTGTAATTTGTAAGCCCCCACTTCCAGGTTCAACACCAGGATTAAGACTCTGTGGTGCAGGGCGCTAAGGATCCATTCACTTGTCCATAAAGTAAATCTTTGCATTACTGTACTGACACAGCTGTGTGGCGGATTCGGAGCTCCCAGTATAATAATGAATGCTGATACCGGGAGCACTAAGGTCCGGTTTGCAGAGTACTGTCCGTGCATGGACAATATTTTGCAGACGTGTGAATGGTCCCTTAGGCTGAAGCCACACAAGCAACCGACTGTATGAAACTAAAATGAGTCTATCAACAGTTGCATGACTTTTTGTGACCATTGGCTAGCTAAATTTGGCTACATACAGCTGTCCACTTGTGTGGCCCCAGATTAGACCCTTAAATTATCCATATTGCGAACTTTACAATACTGGATAATTTGAAATTTACTTTTTAATAATTCTCAGATAGTTATGATACTGTTTGTAGCTTACTGGCTAAGTTCACACTATGTGATCTTTCAGCAGTCAATGCCGAAGGCCATCAAAAAACGTCTGATATGTGCTAATGATGGACGTCTATAATGATCTTGATATATGGCCGTTATAAGCACATATCAGGCATCTTGTCTTGCGAACATACCCTAAGGGTGCCTTCACACGTACCATATCTCAGCAGATTTCACGCTGCGAGTTTATCACAATGAAATCTGCTGCAATAATGCATACTATATAACTCAATGGCAATGTATTTCCACAGCAGCGTATTATGTGCGTTTATTTGTACCAATGCAGATTTTGTGTGGGAAATCCGCTGCGATAGGGTACGTGTGAAGGCACGCTTAAAGTGAATTTTGGGTTTAAGCATACATTTTAAGGCTATGTTCACATTACGTGAACATCCGGCCGTTCCGTGACTTAAGTACCAGCCGGATGATCTTTCCGTCCGCGGAGTTCTGTTGCGGGTGCATCAGCGTGCGCTCGCATCAGAGCTTCCCATAGCACACAGTGAAGCAAGCGGCCGGAGCCACTTGCTTCACTGTGTGAACTGACATGTCCTTCTGCCGCAGAAAACTGACCTGTCAATTTTTTCCGGGGCCGCACAGATCCCGGCCAGAGCGTGTACGATGTGTGGACGCTCCGGATGGGATCCCATTGCTTAATAGGCTGTGTCACACACCGCAAAACTACGGCCGTAGTTCTGCGGCAAGAACTACGGATGTAGTTTTACGTAGTGTGAACATAGCCTAACATTGCTGCATGTAGCTGATACCACAGCCACACATTATAGCCAATGGCTGCACAATGTCACCAAAAGCCCCAGCATGTCCACTGCATGGCCACTGGCCACCACATGCTCCACTATACTGTATGTGAGAAATTACTTACAGCTGTTTTCCTGGGTTTAGGGAACCTCTGTCAATCTCTCTATCAAATTCAGTTCTAATGTCTTCCAGAGATCCATCATCCCCAAAAGCTCCCCATTCAGTGTTAATGCACATTCTCCCCTCATCTCCTTCTACTAAATCAATGTGTCTCAGCTCCTCCATGTAGCAGGCATTAGTTCCCGTACCTTAGGAGACAAATCACAGTAAGCCAATTGCTATAGCGTCCATAGTAAGACTTCTACATACAAACAATTGTATCATGTTACCAATGATAATGCCAACTTCACAGCGCTGATCATCAAACCCACAAGTCATCATAGTCCCGACAGTGTCATTTACAACGGCCATAATGTCGGCCTCATAATCCTATGGGACAAAAACAACAAGAAAATGGCTTATTAATCATAAACCTTATTTAATTCATGTGTATAAAATAAAAATCCTTTAAAGGGGTTGTTGACCTTTTTTTTCTTTCAACTGGTGCCAGAAAGTTCCAAGAGATTTATAATTTACTTCTTTTAAAAAATCTCAAGTCTTCCAGTACTTATCAGCAGCTGGATGTCCTGCAGAAAGTGGGGTATTCTCTCCAGTCTGACACAGTGCTCTCTGCTGCCACCTTTGTCCATGTCAGGAACTGTCCAGAGCAGTAGCAAATCCTCACAGAAAACCTCTCCTGCTTTCCAGGACATACAGCAGCTGATAAGTACATTAAGACTTGATATTTTTTAATAAAGGTAAACTACAAATCTCTGGCACTTTCTGGCACCAGTTGATTTAAAAGAAAAATTTTTGGGGGTGAACAAGTCTCTTTAATAGCAAATAAGCCATAAATTGTGAAATTAATGTATCCACTGAATCACTTAAATAGCTTTAAATTTGCGCAAGATAAGCGTTAACATCTTACTGTAGGCACATGTACAATACTTATTCAGCAGAATATTAGTTACCTGTGACCATCTTAAATAACACTATAAAACCTGGCATACTAATAGTAACAAGGAAACATCGATATTCCACCATTTCAATATTCTGTCACTTATTTTCTGCTCAGAGACTTACCCCTCGTTTCTTGATGGCCTTGTTCAGTAGTTTGACCACATCCATCCCCTCAACTCCACTAGCCTTGAATCTCTTGGTCCATGTCAGCAAAACACCCTATAAAACAGTCCTGAGATTAGTGACATATTCCAGCAATATACAAGTAATGTACAATGAGTATTTCTTCTATAGACCTGTAGGACAGTGGGGTGCGATATAGTAATGGTGTTCTACTAATCTACACCCTCCACCTCCAGCTGACCAGCACAGAAATAGAGAGAAAGCTGTCAATGAGTGAACCCATGAACCCACACCTGAATACATGAGATGATGGCCCCAAAGTGCTGTTATCATGCTGCAATAATTGTTTCATGTTTTTTTTTCTCGCCATATATGAGAGCTTGTTTTCTGCAAGAGCAACAGTACTTCATAACAACACCTATCATTTTACTCTAAAATGTGTTGCAGAACCCCGCAAAAATCTCAAGGTGAAATTAAAAAAATGCAATTCAGGGGCTTCATGTGCACACTGTTCACTGTGTGGTAAAACGGACAATTAAACTGTGAATACTGTTCTCCTGACCTGTCAGGTCCCAGGACAGGTGTGTGAGACAGATTCCCTTTAAATTTTTA
Organism: Dendropsophus ebraccatus; assembly: GCF_027789765.1. Taxonomy (NCBI): domain Eukaryota; kingdom Metazoa; phylum Chordata; class Amphibia; order Anura; family Hylidae; genus Dendropsophus; species Dendropsophus ebraccatus. The sequence continues at coordinate 55,995,425 of NC_091461.1, forward strand.
TACTTTTAGGCTATGTTGACACCTTGTAAGAGACCGGCCATTCAGTGGCCCGACCGGGCCACGGAACGGCCAGTCTCAGAAAAGATCATGCGCGCCTGCATCAGAATTCTCCACTGCACACAATGGAGCATGTGTCCGGAGCCGCACGCTCCATAGTGTGCACTGACAGGGTTTTCTGCGGCCACTATTCATGTCAGTTTCTTGCGGCGCCGCTAGGGATCCCAGCCAGAGTATATACCATGTGTATGCACTCCTGCCGGGATTCCCTCAGCCTGCAGCACAACGTAAGTTTCGTACTAATCACGGCCTTTACGACAATGGCCATGATTACTGTGGAACTGGTATGAACATAGCCTTAGGGTGTGTTCACACGTACAGGATCCGCAGCAGATTTGATGGCGCAGATTTGATGCTGTGTTCAGTTATTTAGCTACATTGATATCAAATCTGCTGCGGATCCTGTATGTGTGAATGCACCCTTATAATAATTAAAACTGCTGCCATGACAACTGATTAACTTGTGATTGCACTGCAATGGACACATATCTTTATACTTTGGGGATATGAGCTGTAAATTTACAACAGACCGCCATTCCATACTCCCTGAGTATTATAATTATTCAGGGGACATTGGCAAGGTATTACAGATAGTTTTTTCAGATAGGGCAGCATGAACATGGCGACAGATTTCCTTTAATTATGGAAGAGCTACTCACTATCCATATTTAGGTCATGTTACCTCATCCAATTTTGTCTGACTGCATGGGAAGGAGAAGGTGAATCCAACAGGCAGCTTCTTGTCTTTGATCTGTTTCTTCTCCATGAAATCTCCAAGACATTCAGCGACATGATCAAAAAGCTAATGGAATGAAGAGAAAACATATTACAATACTGTAGGAATAATAGAGAAAAACTAATATACCACATATATAATGAGGCAAGTTATGGGCCAATACAACATATAACAATGTTATTGGCTATTGGCTATTATTACACATTATAATGACACCATAAATCAAGAGGAAGCTATAACATTCTAAAAACATTATTTCTCTCAAATTTCTCTATAGCCTCAAAAATGAGCCTATAGATACTGCCATACAATGCGTAAATAAGTGTCATAAAGCATCCAAACACCAACTCTATACACTCTGACCATCCACGTCAATGTTCACATATCTGACTTGGATGTTGATTTCACCCACAGATATACTCACACCCACTAAGGCTAGGTTCACACTATGACAATGTCTTTCATAATAACGAAGGTCATTTAGCAAATAACGGCCGTTATTTTTTACATAACGGATGTTATTTGCACAATGATAGCCACTGTTATGAAACACTCCATCATCTTTACATAGTGTGAACCTAGCCTTATATTGTGTAATAGTGCTTGAGCGCTGGTGGTGTTGGGTGGCTGATATAAGGGGTTTTCGTGTGCAGAAATGACATATCAAGGCTATGTTCAAACATAGTATTTTCGTCAGTCTTTTAGTCAGTCTTTTTTCGACCAAACCCAGGAGTGGGTTGAAAGAACAAAAATTGTGCAAATCTTTCCATTATAATTTTGCCCTGGAAAAAATACTGACCAAAACTGACAGAAATGCTGTGTGTGAACATAGCCCATATACTGTATCTTTGTAGATTGGCAATATAAAAGTTAGTTGACTGTTCACATTCTAAAGGACTGGAAATAGAGGGGACACCCACTGGGACACAACAATATGATGAGTTTATGCATTTTTTCTTGTGGTTTTCTATGCCATCCATTGATTGGAGTGAGACTGCACAAAAAATTGCCAAATTATTAAATGCATAATAAATTCATCCATGGCACTTAGATAAGGCCCCCTTTACCAAAGTCATACCCATTGGTGGGAAAAATTTGTAAAACGCATAAGAAATGTAGTGTAAAGCATGTGAGCCAGCTGTGCACATTCTTCAATAATACATCTGCCCCATAGAGTGCATAAGTGTTCAGTCATTGTTGGTAAATGCTATGAATGTAATATTTTTCTGACTATTGCCCAAAAAATTCACATGGGTCAGAGCACAAAATATGTCCTCATGCAAGTAAATTTTAGTAGTGACAATCATATGGAATGTCTTTTCGTCAATAGCCCTTTCCAGGGGATAGTAATAGAAGACTATTGATATTCTAAATGGATTGACCAAGGCTCCCATGCATGCCAGTCTTAGTGTCCAGCCTGTGCCATTATCCAGGATGAATGTAGCAGCTGCTAGCTACAATAGGGTGCAGAAAGCTTCATCATCGTAATGACCCGACACAAAAGGGATTGTAATGGTCAGCTGTTTACTGAGGTTTTGTTTCTTAAATATTCCTAAGCAACCCCCTCACCCCTGGATTGACCACTAACAGCCTGACCAGACGTAATTCTTCATTGCTCTTTAGATTCAAAGTCCCTTGACATCAGACATCCCACAACATCTGTCACATGAGGTCACAACATAAAATAAGTAAAATGAAGAAAAGTTGTAAAAGATTCATATTTCTTGTAAGATGTAAGATCTTGTAAGAAGAAGCAGTATTAGGGTACCCATACATATTAGATTATAATTGAGGAAAAAAGATCATTTGAACCAAAACTATAGGGCAAAATTTAAAAGCAATAATCAATCATGCCCAACCCTTCTAGCCCTCATACTCCGTTTACTGTAGGCCAAACCTGCCAGAGGTTCCGCTAACTTTAGTAAAAGGTGTTTGGGAACCTTACGGCTATGTTCCCACAATGTAAAAATAAGCGCAAATAACAACAGACTAACAAAAAAGGGGAAGATGAATTTTGCGGTTGCAGTTTTTGCGGATTGCGGATTCCTAAATATTATATATGGACAATGTGAACAGTGTAATTGAAATCAATGGGCCCTAAATTTAAGGCAAAACAAAACAACCTAATGTGTGAATGAAAAGAGAGCAGAAGTAGAGAGCTCTGTCCACTGTATAGTGGCCAAGATCAGGTACTGCAGATCAGCTCCATTACACTTCACTTGGAAGAAAAGGTAGCATGCATAGAAGGTGTAGATTGTGAAAAAGATTTTTAAGTGTCTATTAAAGGGAACCTGTTTCCCCCCCCGTGCCGGGGTGACAGGCTCCCAACCCCCCGTTAGAGCCCCCTATACTCACCTAATCCCGCCGGGTCCCGCTTCTGGAGGTGGTCGGGTGATGAAGATCTCAGCCGCTGCAGCTCGGAGCGCGCGCTGAGAGATGAGTCCAACGCTCATAGAGAATGACAGGAGAGTCCAGCGCTCCGTCATTCTCTATGAGCGTTGGACTCATCTCTCAGCGCGCGCGCCGGGCTGCAGCGGCTGAGATCTCCGTCACCCGACCACCTCCAGAAGCGGGACCCGGCGGGATTAGGTGAGTATAGGGGGCTCTAACGGGGGGTCGGGAGCCTGTCACCCCGACACGGGGGGTGACAGGTTCCCTTTAATATTAATGAAAGAATCCTTTCCGCACTGAAAATTCCATAACTGCAGTTTAACCATTTGATCATACCCTAAGTGTTCACTATATATGATATAGGGAAGAAATATAGTGCGCAGGAGGACTGAAAAGAGGGGACTGACAATAGGTTATTGAATGTAGAACCCTAGAAAGCCAAGTAAGGGAGGGACATAATCAAAAGCTTTTCATCTCCTCTTAGTTCCTGCTGGTAATGGTCATAAATAACAAGTAAATTAAATGTTAGAGCTTATAACATTATAAAATTGCCGCTGTAGCCATTCTCAAGCACATTCACCAGGCATAAAATTACAATTTAACAAACCAACAACAATGGAAATGGAAGTACAATGCCTCGTTCTTAAGGCCCTAGTCCATCAACAGATCTGACGACAGGTTATCTGCCAAAGATTTGAAGCCAAACCCAGAAACAGACTATAAACAGAGAACAGGTCATACAGGAAAGATTGGGATTTCTCCTCTTTTCAAATCCACTCCTGGGTTTGGCTTCAAATCTTTGGCAGATAATCTGTCGTCAGATCTGTTGGTGGAATAGGGCCTTTAGTCTGGACTTGCATGCTCATATAATTAAATGTATTACCTGCTTCCATGGGACATTCCTATTCTCTGGGCAAGGTCATAAAGTAGAAGTAAGCAAACAATCTAATGGCCCTATTCCACGGGCCGTTTTAGAGGAGCAAACGAGCGCTATTAGCGCTCGTTTGCTCCTCGTTCGCCGCTCGCTGCCGCCGCTATTCAACGCGGCTGCAGCGAGCGGGTGAGTGCGGGAGGGGCGGCGGGGAGCTGCGGGGGGGCTGCTCGGAGGATCGCTGATCGTCCGGGCAGCCCATAGGATATAGCAGCGTCTGCTGCCGATGCTCCTATTCAGCGGAGCGACGGCAGCAGATCGCTGCTATATCAGTCGCTTGTTTTTCAACATGTTGAAAAACAAGCGACTGCAACGATCAGCCGACATGAACGATGTCGGCTGATCGTTGCACTCTATTCCACGGAACGATTATCGTCCGTAGGGGTCGATATCGTCCGAAAATGAACGATAATCGTTCCGTGGAATAGGGCCATTAGATGCATCAGAATACAGCCCGCAGACGGATTGTTTGTAAGTAAATTAAAATGAGAAAGGTATGGCTACAAATACTGGAACCACCCAGAAAATCACATAAGACCAACTTTCAAAATCTAGTTCAGCAGGGAATGTGGAATAAAGTAAGTTTGCAATACTCATGCTGTAAAACAAAGCTATACTTACTTGTATCCAGGTCCAGTCTCCCGAAGACAGATTTTTAGTCTTGTGCTGGTTAAAAAAAGAGACCAAACACAGGAAAGCCAGTACAGAGAGTCACAGCTCAATGCGTCCATCAATCACATGACTGCCTTCTCTCTGTGAGCGCTCAGATGACTTCCTGCATTTGGTCCTTTTTTTAACCAGCACAAGACTAAAAAGATGCCTTCAGGAGACTTTAGATTTAGAGTTTGCAAGTTATAACGACAGTGACACTTTACATTTCAAGACTACACTTGGTGTATGTGCCAGGAGAGCTCTCTCCCTTTTAGGGCCCTACTGACCTGCTGTATGCTTAAGGGACACTATGGCAAGCATGCATCCACAAGCCTCTTTTCATAGTATGTAAATGCTTGATATCCTATCCCTTTTTTTTACAGTTGTATTATATACTGTAGGTGTATAAAATACTGAACCTGCATAGCCTGGCTTGAGCATTGCAAAATACTGTATAATAATATTTACTGCCTGAGACACATACAGTAAAAACGAGGCACAAGATCCCTCACAACAATGCACTATAATTTACTATGAGAGGTTGCAGTGATTCAGAGTTCTAATGAACAGTTGTGAACCAAGTATACAGTCAAGGAAGTGGCTCTCCATTGCTGCTCCCTGCTTCAAGGGGCTTGGGCAGAATGAGACAGCTGAAAAGTTCCCTCAAAGTAGGGAACTTCACATAAAATGTCAGGAGAAAGTTATGAAGAGATTGCTCTCTTGGGTTTAGAGGAACATGTTGGCCAACAGTATAACATTTGTAGCTCTTGCACCAACTGTGCATAGCCTTTAAGGTTAATGCGTTTCTTTTACTCAGATAGTAGGGATTCAGGACTTAGAAGTCTCAAACCAAAATGTTCAAACTTAATCCAGGAAAAAATATATTGTGCTTCCTGCTTTGCCAGTCTCTCTTTTGGCTTGAAACAGCATGGTACCTCCAGCTACAAGAGGCCCCCTCTCATACATATACTTACCTGGCCTAGCGCAGTCCCCCAGCATTCTGTTCCCAGCTCCCCACTTGTGCACAGGGGAGCAGGGAGAATGAAGTAACGTCAGTAGACTGTGCTAGGCTAGGTGAGTATGTGGGAGCATACAGGATTCATGGGGCCCCATGAATCCTAGCTATGGCCCTGCTTCAGAGTATCAACTACCTCTTATGTCAACTAGAGAAAAGTTCTCCAAACTGGCAATTTTGGCAGGATTGGCTTACTCTCTAATGTGTGTCAAAGGAAAGAAGAATCAGCATCTTAGATTCTAACATGTCTGATGCTTTGTTCCTGACAGTGTCCGTCAGTGGCTTATTCCATTCTCCCCACAGAAAACATGTATTCTAGGCACTGTAATAATCACTAATAATGGCAACCACCAAAGAAACCCCGCTTCCCCTTCATACATACAAGACTCTTACCCGTGTTCCAGTGCCATGAATAATGTCCTCAGGTGTGTCATATATCTCACTTTCCATCTGAACCGTCTGCTTCTTTTCATGTGAAACCTTCACCCGCAGAATACGGAAATGTGATCCACCAAGATCCAATGCAATGAAGTCTCCTTTTTCTGTTTGACAAGACGAGAATTGTGCATAACTTTAGTTGATCGTGTTGATACTGTCTGTGATAGGACGATGGCTTCATATAATTATGGACATTTTACAGCACATGTAACAGAATAAACACTATAACAGATGTCTCTTTGTCAAGGCTGAGTGAATCCAGAGCAGCACTTTAACTAAACACTGAATAATTTGCAATGTACATAGAATGCTCACTGCACAGGTAATGTGGTGAAAGTTATCAGATATAAAGTGTAATATAATGAAGCAGTGCAAGCAGTAAAGTAAACCTGATAGATCAGTATACAACAGATATATCTGTACACGATGGTCCACGGAACTCCAGTTCAGTGAAGAAAAAAATCAAATTTAATGTGGATTAAACAATAACATATTGCAACACAGCAATACTCGCACGACGTTTCAGCAGTACGCCCGCCATTTTGAAGTGCATAGAAGTGAATTCCATTACAAAATTACACACGTAAGTAAAAGTGATTGGTTTATAAAAATGTCCATCATGTTCAAAAAGTCCCATGGTGATTTTTTAGACATGATGGACATTTTTGTAAACCAATCACTTTTACTTACAAGTGTATTTAATGTTGTAATGGAGTTCACTTCTATGCACTTGAAAATGGCGGGCGTACAGCTGAAATGTTGTGCGAGTATTGCTGTGTTGCACTATGTTATTGTTTAATCCACCTTAAATTTGATTTTCTTAACTGAACTGGAGTGCCGTGGACCATCGCGTACAATTAGTTATTGAAGGTCTTCGGCCACAGACTACGTCTACTGGAAATCAATAACTGGATCTTGTAGTGCTGCTCTTCATCCTACTCTTATATATATATTTATATATATATATATATATATATATATATATATATATATATATATATATACATACACACAGTGATACCTTGGCTTAAGAGTAACTTGGTTTAAGAGCGTTTTGGTTTAAGAGCTCACAGTTTTTCAAAATTATGACTTGGTTTAAGAGCATTGCTTTGGTTTAAGAGCTCCCTGTACTGGGTGGGAGCGTGAGTGGAGGAGGGACATGGTCTGCATAGCGTGGTCTACAGCACTGTACTCTGACCCAGAAAGACTCCCTCACCTTCCAAATCATAGCATATCAGGCTGGGGCTTGCATCAGGGGACAGGACTGTGGAGGTTATCTCCATAGCTGTAACCCCTCTCTCCCCAGACAGAGAGTGCTGCATGTATTTGCCCACATCTTTCCTGCTCATTCCTTCATACTCCCTGCAGTCTCTGTCCGCCCTTGTGTTTCCCATCCTCTCTATTACTGTACAGTAACTTATAACATCACATATTCTGATGTTTCTGAATGTTTGTTTCATCTATTTTACATGTTATTCAGAATAATAAATAATTATTTTTGGGGTGTGCAACCAATTGTTTGAATATCAATGATTTCTTATGGGAAAATTTGCTTTGGTTTAAGAGTGGATTTGGATTACAAGCATGGTGCCGGAACGAATTATGCTCGTAATCCAAGGCACCACTGTATATATATATATATATATATATATATATATATATATATATATATATATACACACACAGGTAAAACATATATTATTAACACGAGTATGATATGATATGAGTAGCAAATAATGTTGCACATTATTTTTTTATTGCTATTTTTTCTGTTTTAGACAGTGCCTAGGTATCCTATATTTCTTTTGAGACCTGTATTTCCTTCTATGCAGTGGGATGGACATATACTCTACAAGTAATAATCCTTTTAGCAGCTCTATATCTATTATCCAAGATATCCATGAAACAACTGTCTCAAATGACATTAATGCCTTCAAGTGACGGGGGTCATAGAGTTCATATAGGGATCACAAAAGGTGACATGAGTTCTGTAGGACAGACAGCATTAGTAACTGAGACTAATTTACCTCTGTATATATGGTAGATATCTCATGTGACATGCCATTCTTCCTGTTCCTGCCTCATATACCACGTCCAGGGGACCTGCACGTGGTACATGAGGCAATATGGTTTGATCAAATTATATACCAACATCCTGGGGTTGGTCTTTAAATGTAGCAGAGAGGCATTAGTGTCAGCCATAGATGTGAGGTGCAGCACTCCTTTTTCTCCATGGCCGCATTCTTCCTGTTGCTGAGTGGTCGGAAAGGTCACCAATAGATTCCTCTAATTAAAAGATCAAACATTCTGATATTCAAACCCTCCTTTCACCCCAAACCATTGGGCCACCTCCACAGATTATAGGACAGCCCTGTCAATATCAGTGCATTTGGCTATCAATCATGTAAGGGGCATGGCTAGCTGTAGGATAGGCTCATGTACATCTTCTACTTGCTATAATGATATCACTTAGATTGAGCGTTATAATACGCTTGCTTTTACAGAAAGCAGATGAAGGCAGTTGTGATTATCTTGTTTTGCCTGTGCTCTGAAATCTATTTGGAGATACTAGGGAATGCCCATTAAATAATTTAGTCTGAAGACCTTGATGGCAGCAGCCGCTGCTGATATCTCCGCAGACATGCTGTAATCATTGGTGAGATAGTAAGAGGAAGCATGTAGAACAAGCGCCAGTTCTCTGATTACCACTCATTTATACACCAAGATTAATGTATGGCCTAAAAAACAAAGATGGGGGCGCTGTATATCTAAACACCACAGCAGAGGTGAAGCTAGGGGTTCAGCATGGGTAGGGGACAAATCTCAGTCTGGAGTGGGCCCAAAACCTATATAGCTAATATTTACAACTGCATCCTAAAAAGTAGCCAGTCCAGAAGACCAATGAGACTTTTTTCAGCCACAACTATTCTATGAAGAATTTGCTACCAAGACACATTTGGCTGGTTCTTGTTCTTCTCCTGGTGCCCTAATAACTAATGTTATCCTTCTAAAAAAAATAGTGCAAATATAAAGTGCCCCAAGTAGTAATAGGCCCCTACACAACAATAGTGTACACCTTTGTGCTCTACAAAGTATTAGTGCCCCCTAAGGCCATATTACACACAGCGATATTGAGGAGGAAGTGATTGCCAACCAGTCAAGTCAGCGCTTGCTTCCTTTTTGTTGTCCGCTCACTCTCTGTGCTATTACACACAGAGACAGCGATCAGGGAGGAGTGTGTGTGTGTGTGGGGGGGGGGGGGGGGGAATACGGGGAGCAATGGGAGAAGACACGGGGAGCTGTGGGAGAGGCTGCCCGGACAATCCTTTGTGCCCTTTCACATTTATTGTACCCACTTACTACCTCTTCACAGTAATAGTGCCCCTAAATGCCTTCGTCAAAGTAACAGTGCCCACTTAGTGCCCCCATAGAGAAAAGTTGTCTCTACACAGTGATAGTGCCCCTTACAATCTCTTAAAGGTACATCTATTAAATTTTTTTACATGAATAAACCGGCGCGGAGATGATGGTGTCGCCATCCCTTTTTTTGAACTGCGTACTGGTTCCAAGCATCCATAACAAAAGACAAGATGTCCAGGTGCCACAGGCAGGCAGACCTTTAATCTGAACCACTCTGTCCATCTCATTTTGTTAGCACCCTGTATTTTTAACCATCCTGTTGGTCAGCTGTCATTGCCTCCAGGCTAAATATAGGAAGACAAGAAACCAGAGACACAGACAACACTGGCCAGAAATGTCACAGAGCAAATATCATCAAACTGCTCAAATAAGCAAACCACCCAAACAGGTTAAAGTGTCCATGTGGGTTAAATCTTAGCTTTGTCTCCCTGCTGGCTGTGCAATAGAAAAGGTCAATTATAATGGAATTGTTAGAAGTGTTAAGAACTGGAATAGCAGGAGGGATGTCCTCTTGGTCTCAAAACTATCGATATTGATGTCTAGAGAGGAAGCAGATAGGTTTTAAGGTCCCCATACACCTTAGGCCCTATTACACACACAGATATCTGACAGATTTTTTAAGCCAAAGCCAGGACAGACTATAAACAGAGAACAGGTCATAAAGGAAAGACTGAGATTTCTCCTCTTTTCAAATCCATTTCTGGCTTTGGCTTCAATAACCTGTCAGATATCTGTGTGTGTAAAAGGACCCTTAGCATTCGGCCACCTTAGGCTACGCTATAAGCTGTATAAGGCCATCTAGAACAATTGCTGAAGATGATGTGGGTGGATGAGGTTGGTGGTGATTAAAGAGGACCTGTCACCCCCAGTGCCAGGGTGACAGGCTCCCGACCCCCCGCTAGAGCCCCTCATAGTTACTTGATCTCGCCGGGTCCCGCTTCTTCGGCCGGTCCCGGGAAGGAGATATCCCCGCGGGAAGGCCTGTGCGTGCGCCGCTGAGATGAGCCCAACGCTCATAGAGAATGAATGGAGCGTCAGACTCACCATTCATTCTCTATGAGCATCGGACTCATCTCTGCGGCGGCGCAATCAAGTAAGTATGAGGGGCTCTAGCCTGGGAGCCTGTCACCCCGACACCGGGGGTGACAGGTCCTCTTTAAGTATTAAGTATAATTCTGGGCATAGTAGGAAAGATATGGCTGAAGTGGCGGAGGTGCAGAGGAGGACAACCAAGGTGATTAAAGGAATGAGTGGACTGCAATACCAAGAGCGTTTTTGTCTTCCTTTGGATCAACCCAGTAGGGTTACAGGTTGAACTTGATGAATTCTTGTCTTTTTTTTCAACCTTACCGACTATGAAACTAAACCGTAAAAAGAAGTCTGATTGTAAGTTGGATCCTCCGTGTTGCAAGAACTGGCATGCATAATCCCTTTAGCTAAAAAACAAGTCATTCATGCGTTGTCCTGCTCTATTGAAAGTCCACTTTCTCTGAGATACACCACATAACATTTGAAAGGTTTAGCAGGTGATCCTTGACATTTGATAACCAGTTGTCACATTATCAGCAAGTGTTGTAAGGGAGAGTGTTTCTATATGCCTAATAGTGAATGATATTGTATTCAGGATGACTGTCTACAATGTCTACTGTTTGGGGGGGGGGGGGGCAAGGATTGGGCATGTTGGGGCTATAAAGGTCCTGGACTGTTGAAAGAAAAGGCAGAGAGGTTACACATAACTACCAGGTTTGGAGAGGAAAACAATGATATGAATGATATGAATGCTTACTATGGCAATATCCTCCATTCTTCATCCAGACTCTTAAAATGCTGAGATTATTAAAGTGTCACCTTCCATGGCTTGGGAACTTTACAGTCAGCGTAACAATCTATTCCCAGAGTTGAAGCATTTTGTTTCCCTTTCACAAGCTTGTAACCTTTGAAGGCTATTAGTGTAATGTTCTTCTCTGTAATGTGAATTAGGCAGTTAAGACCTATAAACACAGAGCTTCTGATCCAAGACAACCTAAGGCAACTATCAGTCTGCTGGTCATCACTCCGTGTAATAGGAGCGACGGCAGCAGACCGCCACTGACATCAATGGGCAGGCCGGACGATCTAAGGATCGTATAGGCAGCCCCTCCCGCTGCTCCCCTGATGATTGACAGGCAGAGATGCCACTAATGTCAATCATCCCTGCAGAGTGTGCTGACAGGCAAAGAGTCATGACTAGTGACAGGCGACTCTCCACCCAGATAAATAGTTACGGCCCCTTTCCCAACCAGCTACGATTGCAGATGCGGCTGGTAGCCTCAGGGAGCTGCATAGTAGATCTATACATTGCTGCTGGGAACCATATCAGCACAATCCTGCTGATTGGTTCCCTTTAAGACGCACCCCACAACCATTGTAAGGGAAAAGAAAATGTTAGAACTAGATAGCTCATTATGTTCTCAGCTACTTGCCCTACAAGATGTCCCGAAACTGGAGATATATTATATATCCTTTTTTTGTCATTTAATCTTTTCCTTCCCCCCTTCATGTGTGGCTTGTTGGGCACATATGATTTATGAGCTGTATAGTTATGTCGGAACAGCTCTCTTCCTCACTGTATTTTTAGATTCATGATATATGCTTTTGATCACTTTTTAGATATATGTTTACACAACTATTGTTTGACACTGATTGTAATTACCATTATTCAATTGTTCTCCAGTTCTTGATAAGCATGTTGTGCCATGTTACATCCATGCACAATGCTTATGAAGTTAACACATTATCTATGGCTTGTAAAACCTTCTTAATAAACAACACCTTTTTAATAAACAATGTTGGAAGTAGAAGTGGAAGTAAGTAGTCTATATAAATATCACAAAGTATGTCAATGACCATTAAGCCCCACTGCCAATCAGAAATGCCTTCAAATGCAATTCTGCATGATGCATCCTTGCAGGATTTAGGATGTGGATTTATTGCAGAATGTTGTATTTTTCACCCACTGATATGAATTGGGAAGAAATAAGACCACAATGAAAAGGACTGCTTGTAATGAGCATATCTGTGACATGGTTCCAGTATAACTAGCTAAGCATAGGAAAGACAAGAATTAACTATGTACATGGGCATTATCCTGGAGCTTTTAGAACCACTCTTGCTGTTCTGGTACTAATATAATCCCACATGATATTACATTGGTACCGGTGTGATGAAATGAGTCAGAAGTACTGGAATCCTGCCCAGGATTAGTAAACTATACGTATCACCTTTTGCTGTGAATCTGTGGGAAGTCTGCTGCATTTAACATTTTACCCTGATAACAGGTACATGGATACCAATAGTATCCTTAAAGAGGTTGTCCATAAAAATTAAACTTTTCCCTATCCACAGGATAGGGGAAAAGTAGGGGGTCACGGGGGGTCCAACCTCTGCCGATCTCCGTATTGGGCCCCGCTATGAATAGAGCCACAGGTATGGCACGGGGCCCCATACAGAGATTGGCAGGGGGTACAGAGTTTGGACCCCTGTGACCTTCTACTTTTCCCCTATGCTGTGGATAGGGGACAAGTAAATTTTTCCTGGACAACCTCATTAATAATTTTAGCCATCAAACAATAATTTATGAGTCCTTTTTACTTTGTATTAGATTTATTGACCCCGTTGAAAGGACAGAGATGTAAATGATCTACTGTGTACAGCCTTAAAACGCTGTAGTCAGGCAACATATACACTAATAGCACTAGCCCAATGCACCTAGTAAAGGAGATTAGCTACTGTTTCAAAGGCCCTAGCTCTAGCTACTTAGGAAGAAAGGAGAAAGTGGGTCAGTCCAGCCTGGATAAGGTCAAAGAATGCAGCTATTCAAATACTTACTGTAACTAGAAGCAGCTACACAGGCCAAACTATAAATAGTATGCACAAAGCTGTGTCTGTCTACACATATAACAGTAACAGCATGCTACAGGTACCTGGGCTTTTAGCAAATACAAGTTTTAATGTCTGGGTAATAAGAAGCAATCAGAGGTAAATAGGAAGGACACAGCTGAACTGGAGCGGGTGCAGAGAAGGACCACAAAAGTCACTAAGGGAATGGGTGGATTACAGTACTAAGGTTATCAAGCTTGGGGCTATTTAGTTTAGAAAAAAGACGTCTTAGGGGTGATTTGATTACAATGTACAAATATATGAATGGACAGTACAGAGATCTGTCTAGTGATCTTTTTACTCCTAGGTCTGTAACCATGACAAGGGGGTATTCTCTACGTCTAGAGGAAAGAAGATTTCACCATGAGCACAGATGCAGATTCTTTACTGTACGAGCGGTAAGACTGTGGAACTCTCTGCCACATGATTTTTTCATGGCTGATTCATTAAAGGGGTTATCCAGCGCTACAAAAACATGGCCACTTTTCCTCCTCTCTTGTCTCCAGTTCAGGTGTGGTTTGCAATTAAGCTCCATTTACTTCAATAGAAATGAGTCCCAAACCCCACCCAATCTGGAGACAAGAGAGGGGGGAAAGTGGCCATGCTTTTGTAGTGCTGGATTACCCTTTTAAATAAGTTCAAGGGAGGCCTGGATGCTTTTCTTGAAAAATATAATATTACAAGTTATGGGCATTAGATTTCCGGTGATACGGTGATCCAGCGATTATTCTGATTGCCATTGGAGTAGGGAATTTTCTCCCTGTGATGAGGCAATTGTCATTTGCCTCATAGGGGTTTCTGCCTTCCTCTGGATCAACACAGTAGGGTTTTACTAGGTTGAACCTGATGAACTCTAGTCTTCTTTCAACCTTAGGGGCTCAAAGGCCCATCTGCCTTATACACATAATTGGGGGACCTGTTAAAGATATTGCAATGGAGTTCTGTATAAATATTTCCCCTTGGTACCAGGATGATCATCCTCTCTACAGCTAGTCAGCACCCTGCTAAGTACTGATGAGGGGAAACAGCTGTCTAGAGATGGGTAACTTACTATTTTTGGGAGTTTCCGGATTGGCTTATTAAATCCATGTCATGTTCTAAGGCTTCTAGTTAGATACTGTCTTGAAGAGAAAACTACCTCCAAAAGTGATTTCAGATAGCTGCTTTGCATATCTTTCTTCCTAGAATTCCTAGTGGAGCATTAGTAGCCTAAATCTACACACGTTGGTAATAGAGATGAGCGAACCTCGAGCATGCTTGAGTCGATCCAAACCCGAAATTTCGGCATTTGATTAGCGGTGGCTGCTGAACTAGGATAAAGCCCTAAGGCTATGTGGAAATCATGGATATAGTCATTGGCTGTATCCATGTTTTCCAGACAACCTTAGAGCTTTATCCAAGTTCAGCAGCCACCGCTAATCTAATGCCGGATCGACTCAAACCCGAACCCGGTTCGCTCACCTCTAGTTGGTAACTCTCCTCTTAAAGAGAAACACAACCCCTTCGGCCCCAAGAGATTTAAAGGGGTATTCTTAACTCAACAAAGATAGTTGTATCCCTTGTCAATGTAAATATTTTTGCAAATGCATTCATTTAGCATACTTGTCTCTTTCTCCTGATAGGATATATCTTCCCTCTCTTTGGTGACAGCTTGTTATCTAGGTTACCAACTGCTCTAAAAGCAATAACGCTACAATGTGCTTTTATAAACTTTTATCACCCAGAATAGAGCAAAAACACAGGCTAAAAATCTACACCAGCTCTAAGCTCTCATAGATTCTTACACCTGCTGTGCAGCAGCCTTTGCTATTTATCAAGATAAATCCAGTGGCGGGCAACCAGCAAAATTAGCAAAAAAAAAAAACAAAACCTGCAGATTGATATCTGGGTGGTTAATATCTGGGTGTTTAATCCTCATACAGTAACATTTGCAGCTCTTATTTTTGTGTCTCTTCGTTGATCCTTTCTTTTTTTTAATGGAAGTGAATGGAGAACCATTGCATCTGTTTTTGAACCCCTTTTTTTTCCAATTAAACAGATCAGTTAAATGGACTGCACACTCCCCCCGTGTCCTGCCGTGTCTCTGCCTCACTGCTGACCGCTGCCACTGCAGACACTTCCAAACCTGTTTCTGCAGTGACAGCCCGCTTAGTCAATCACTGACCACAGCGCTGTCCTGTCTCAGTCAGTGATTGGCTGAGTGGGCTGTCACTGTAGAGACGGTTTGGAAGTGGCTGTGGTCAGTGGGGGAGGCAGAGATGTGGCAGTAGGACACCGGGGGAGTATAGCTTCTTTATCAAAAATAGAGGTGAGGGGTCACCTAGGTAATAGTGACTATAACATAGTAATCTTTCAATTATCCTTCAATAAAATGATTAGTAGAGGGGCTACAAAAACATTAAATTTCAGGAAGGCTAATTTCCAAAAACTAAGAAAGGACCTTGGGAACATAGACTGGGACAATGCCTTCAGAAATAAAAGTACACAAGAGAAATGGGACATATTTAAGAGCATCCTGGGTAAATCGTGTGAACGACACATACCATATGGGAATAAAAGTAGTAGAAATAAGAGATATCCAATGTGGTTAACTTCAGCTGTAAGGGGTGCAATAAATGATACAAAACAAGCATTCAGACTACTAAAACAAGAAGGTAGTGGGGAAGCATTGAGCAACTATAGACAGAAGAATAGAATGTGTAAAAAGCAAATAAAAGAAGCAAAAATAGCAACAGAAAGAAGGATAGCCACAGAAAGTAAAACGAATCCCAAAATGTTCTTCACCTATATAAACAACAAAAGACTTAAAACCGAAAATGTTGGTCCCCTCAAAAATATTCTGGGTGTAATGGTGGAGGGGGAAGAGGAAAAGGCCAATCTACTAAATACATTCTTCTCTACTGTATTCACAGAGGATAATCTCATAACAGAGGACATGACTAGGGATAATATAAATCCTCTCATAAATCTCACCTGCCTAACACAACAAGAAGTGGGGAGACGCCTTAAAAACATTAAAATCCATAAGTCACCGGGCCCAGAAGGTATCCATCCTAGAGTTTTGCAAGAATTAAATACTGTGTTAGACAGACTGTTATTCCTAATATTTAAAGATTCTATTACGACAGGGATTGTTCCACATGACTGGCGCATAGCTAATGTGGTACCAATATTCAAGAAGGGGTCAAAGAGTGATCCTGGAAACTACAGGCCCGTAAGTCTAACATCTATAGTAGGTAAAGTATTTGAGGGGTTTGTAAGAGATGCTATACTGGTGTATCTTAATGAAAATAATCTTATGACGCAGCACCAGCATGGATTTATGAGGGATCAGTCCTGTCAGACTAATCTGATCGGCTTCTATGAAGAGGTAAGTTATAGACTGGACCTGGGGGAGGCTGTGGATGTTGTGTATCTGGACTTTTCAAAGGCATTTGATACTGTGCCGCATGAAAGGTTGGTCTACAAAATGAGGATGCTGGGACTCAGGGAAAACGTATGCAAATGGGTAAGTAACTGGTTGTGTGATAGAAAACAGAGGGTGGTCATTGATGGAACATATTCAGATTGGGTTTTAGTTACTAGTGGGGTACCACAGGGGTCAGTGTTGGGTCCACTTCTTTTTAATATTTTTATTAATGATCTTGTAGAGGGGCTACAGAGTAGAATCTCCATTTTTGCAGATGATACTAAACTGGGTAAAGTAATCAGTACGGAGGAGAATAATATCATATTACAGAGGGATTTGGAGAAGCTAGAGGCTTGGGCGGTGAAATGGCAAATGAAGTTTAATGTGGATAAATGTAAGGTTATGCACTTGGGCCGTAGAAATAATAAGTACAGTTACGTGCTAAATAATAAAACACTGGGTAAAACTACTTCCGAAAAGAAACCGGTGGGTGTTGGTGGACAGTAAACTCAACTTTAGTGATCAGTGCCAGGCAGCAGCTGCCAAGGCTAATAAAATAATGGGATGCATCAAAAGAGGTATAGATGCTAAAGATGAGAACATAGTTTTGCCTCTTTATAAATCACTGGTCAGACCACACATGGAATACTGTGTACAGTTTTGGGCACCGGTATATAAGAAGGACACAGCTGAATTGGAGCGGGTGCAGAGGAGGGCAACAAAGGTCATTAAGGGAATGGGTGGGTTACAGTACCAGGACAGGTTATCAAGCTTGGGGTTATTTACGCTAAAAAAAAGATGTCTTTGGGGCGATCTGATCACAATGTACAAATATATGAATGGACAGTACAAAGGTCTTTGCAGTGATCTTTTTACTCCTAGGTCTGTAACCATGACAAGGGGGCATCCTCTACGTCTACAGGAAAGAAGATTTCATCATCAGCATCGACGCGGGTTCTTTACTGTACGAGCGGTAAGACTGTGGAAATCTCTGCCACATGATGTTGTCATGGCCGATTCATTAAATAAGTTCAAGGGAGGCCTGGATGCTCTTCTTGAACAATATAATATTACAAGTTATGGGCATTAGATTTCCGGTGATAAGTTGATCCAGGGATTGTTCTGGTTGCCATTGGAGTCGGGGGGGAGTTTTCTCCCTGTGGTGGGGCAATTGTCATCTGCCTCATGGGGGGTTTTGCCTTCCTGGATCAACACAGTAGGAT
Source organism: Dendropsophus ebraccatus (assembly GCF_027789765.1). Taxonomy (NCBI): domain Eukaryota; kingdom Metazoa; phylum Chordata; class Amphibia; order Anura; family Hylidae; genus Dendropsophus; species Dendropsophus ebraccatus. Next base: position 56,013,614 of record NC_091461.1, read on the forward strand.
TTCCCTAGGTTGAACCTGATGGACTCTTGTCTTCTTTCAACCTTATTTACTATGTATATACTGAGTCAGCCGTCGTTCATGTATCAGCTGTTACATGGAACAATACGGAGCTGGCTGCCAATGATTTTTTGACATGCAGAAAGCCAACAATCGACAACAAGCTAATGTTTGTTCTCTCCTCGGCTGAACATTGTCTTTATTACATAGAGAGATATCTGCCCAATTCGGCCTGATTCAGCAGATTATCGCCCCATGTAATAGCGCTTTTACTGTTCCTTCTTGACAGGTTTTTGTTTCATGTTTCTGTTCTTCAGTTTTTTGTTTGCTAAACACACACCTCAAGATAATGATTCTTTATCTCATTGCATAGTCAAATGCTATCTGTAGAACTGCTGTCATACGCTTTATTGTATGTACCTCACATATCTGAGCAACTATCTATGTAATATTTCACTTTAATAAATATTAACTTTTAAATAAAAACATGCCAGAAAGCAATTAATCCTTTTATTTTCAAATTGTATATAACTGTGAGTCAAGTTTAACTGTTTTCTATAAAGGAAATAAGAGGCAGAGAGAGGCATGTAAGTTGTGTATGGTTTCCTATCCTAACACAGGTCTGATTCCATAAGGAGCACATGATGGGCAGGACAACCCTCAAGCTGTGCCGACCAGATATTAAGTGGTGCTAGTGCTGATTTATCTGCACATCCAGAATCTACTGACATATCACCGTCACCAGGGCCGCCATCAGGAATTTCGGGGCCCCATACAACCAAAGTGTCTGGGCCCCCCACATTAATAAAAAAAAAAAAAATTGTGTGTTCGACCCACGCCTTGCTGGGAGGTATAATTTGGTTCAGATCAATTCTAGAGAACTGGCTCATATACCCCATTTTCCCCAGTGGCTTAAAATGTAACCTCTGTTATACAGTTATAAAATTATAGAAATTAAATGTGAACAAGGTGCAATTCAAACAGACACTTACTTGTATAGCTGCCTCTTGTGATCTGTATGCAGTGCATTATATTGACCCCTGCAATGTACAATTTATAGCGTGTCTACAAGCCCAGCGGGGCTCATTATGATGGAGACTAAAACTTATACAAGAGTGGGGTAGGGGTTCCCCTGTATTCGGAATGCTGTTGAGTACTAGGCAATGCCCCGTTTGGGGTTATTGAATTTCGAGGGTCTGGGGGGGGCTGTTTGATTTGTATATGTTCACCAATATCCCCCCCCCCCCCCCCCCCCCCCGGTATGCTCACTAACATAGAATATGTTGATAAGGCTAATATAATGAGGCTGTTCTATGTTAGTGAGCATATACAAATCACCCCCCCCCCTTGGCAGACTAGTTTAGCTCACCCAAGCCAGTGATAGCGAATACATGGCGGTGAGAACGCTTTCTAGGAGATCCTGTTTGTGCAGCAGAGGTGTCTTTATCCTGCTCTGCATAGACCCTCGAAAATTCAATAATCCCAGATGGGGCATTGCCGAGCACTCAACAGCATTCTGAATACAGGGGAACCCCTACCCCACTCTTGTATAAGTTTTAGTCTCCATTATAATGAGCCCCGCTGGACTTGTAGACACGCTATAAATTGTACGTTGCAAGGGTGAGTATAATGCACTGCATACAGAGCACAAGAGACAGCTATACAAGCAAGTGTCTATTTGAATTGCACCTTGTTCACATTTAGGTTCTACAATTCTATAACTGTATAACAGAGGTTACATTTTAAGCCACTGGGGAAAATGGGATATATGAGCCAGTTCTCTAGAATTTATCTCACACACAGACACCAGCACACATGTATACAGACACCAGCACACATGTATACACACATACAGACACCAGCACACCAGGGCACGATGAAGTTTGAACTTCTGCAACCTGGAGAAATCACCTGATATCACCTGCAGTCCTATGTAACACCACATAACACAGTGGTATCTCTGAGTACAGATAATGTAGTAGATTTCACCTCCAGTCCTATGTAACAGCACAGATAACACAGTGATATCTCTGAGTATAGATCATGTAGTAGATGTCACCTGCAGTCCTATGTAACAGCACAGATAACACAGTGATATCCCTCTGAGTACAGATAATGTAGATGTCACCTGCAGTCCTATGTAACACCACAGATAACACAGTGATATCTCTGAGTACAGATAATGTAGTAGTCACCTGCAGTCCTATGTAACACCACAGATAACACAGTGATATCTCTGAGTACAGATAATGTAGTAGCTGTCACCTGCAGTCCTATGTAACACCACAGATAACACAGTGATATCTCTGAGTACAGATAATGTAGTAGTCACCTGCAGTCCTATGTAACACAACAGATAACACAGTGATATCTCTGAGTACAGATAATGTAGTAGCTGTCACCTCGGGGCGCCCCTACTAAATGATGTTCTACAAAATAAGAAAAGTGTCATACAGGGACTCACAGGTGACGTCTTCTTTGATCTGAGGCGTTACTTTCCCTTTTCCTCTCCATCCGGCCCAGACCTCCATGATGATTCCTTCCAGATATGTTTCATCCCCTTAGAACCTGCGAGACAAACAATTTAGGCTCCGCACATTTCTAGCAACTTCCTTTCCTTTCTCCCCCCTGTAGGCTCCCATAGTAACTGCGCTGTGTGGGATGCCCCCTGTATGTAGGATTCCCAGCTGTGCCCCCATGAGCTAATAATGCCCCTAGAGGTGGCCCCCATGAACTAATAATGCCCCCAGAGGTACCCCCATGCACTAATAATGCCCCCAGAGATGCCCCCATGAGTTAATAATGCTCCCAGAGGTGCCCCCATGAACTAATAATGCCCCCAGAGGTGCCCCCATATACTAATAATGCCCCCAGAGGTGCCCCCATATACTAATAATACCCCCAGAGGTGCCCCCATGAGCTAATAATGCCCCCAGAGGTGCCCCCATATACTAATAATGCCCCCAGAGGTGCCCCCATATACTAATAATGCCCCCAGAGGTGCCCCCATACACTAATAATGCCCCTAGAGGTGCCCCCATGAACTAATAATGCCCCCAGAGGTGCCCCCATACACTAATAATGCCCCCAGAGGTGCCCCCATGAACTAATAATACCCCCAGAGGTGCCCCCATATACTAATAATGCCCCCAGAGGTGCCCCCATGAACTAATAATGCCCCCAGAGGTGCCCCCCATATACTAATAATGCCCCCAGAGGTGCCCCCCATATACTAATAATGTCCCCAGAGGTGCGCCCATACACTAATAATGCCCCCAGAGGTGCCCCCATATACTAATAATGCCCCCAGAGGTGCCCCCATATACTAATAATGCCCCCAGAGGTGCCCCCATATACTAATAATGCCCCCAGAGGTGCCCCCATATACTAATAATGCCCCCAGAGGTGCCCCCATACACTAATAATGCCCCCAGAGGTGCCCCCATACACTAATAATGCCCCCAGAGGTGCCCCCATATACTAATAATGCCCCCAGAGGTGCCCCCATATACTAATAATGCCCCCAGAGGTGCCCCCATATACTAATAATGCCCCCAGAGGTGTCCCCATATACTAATAATGCCCCCAGAGGTGCCCCCATACACTAATAATGCCCCCACAGGTGCCCCCATACACTAATAATGCCCCCAGAGGTGCCCCCATACACTAATAATGCCCCCAGAGGTGCCCCCATATACTAATAATGCCCCCAGAGGTGCCCCCATACACTAATAATGCCCCCAGAGGTGCCCCCATATACTAATAATGCCCCCAGAGGTGCCCCCATATACTAATAATGCCCCCAGAGGTGCCCCCATATACTAATAATGCCCCCAGAGGTGCCCCCATACACTAATAATGCCCCCAGAGGTGCCCCCATATACTAATAATGCCCCCAGAGGTGCCCCCATATACTAATAATGCCCCCAGAGGTGCCCCCATATACTAATAATGCCCCCAGAGGTGCCCCTAAAAAAAACAAACATCCTACTCACCTAATCCGCGCTGTGCAGGCAGCAGCTCTTCCTCCTCCTCTTCGGGCTCCATCTTGCGAGCCGCAGGGACGGGACTTCCGGCAGACGTGATGACGTCACATCATCACGCCTGCCGGAGGGGCACATGATCACGGCCCGGCCTCCCATAGGCTGCTGGTATGAAGTGTCGGCAGCCTATGGGAGGGAATACAGGAGGAGGACGCTGACAGGTCCTTCTCCTGTATTCTGATCGCTTTAATGTTCCGCCCGCTGTGCGGGCGGAACATTAAAGCGATCAGTGCATCCCGAGAAGCTGCGTGGCCGCAGCTTTTCGGGATGCTCAAAAACAGGTGGCAAGGGGGGCCGTGCGGACCCCCCTAGCGTAGCGGTCGGGGGGCGGCGGCCGGCGGGCCCGCTGGGCCCCCCCCTGTGTCTCTTAGGGTCCGGGCCCCATACGGCAGTACCAGTTGTACTGCCCTATCGGCGGCCCTGACCGTCACCTTATAAGCAGAAGATTTTTTTTTTATAAATAATCTCATTCCTAACAGTTGAAATAAAGAGAAAAATAATCATCCATAAATCTGCTAAATCCTATAATCTGGACATAACCTGAGTGTGGGCGACTAGGAAAGCATAATAATTTCATTCATATTACTGTACCTGTTCCATCAGGAATCGATCTCACGAATGTTGGAAGCATCTTGACAATTGCTGTTGGGTTTGTGTCCCGTGACAGACCATCTTCCATTTCTTTTTTGAATCGGGACATAATATCCAATAATGTTTCATCTGAAAGTCGCATTGCATACAGGTACTTATCAATCTGTGAAGAGAAGAAAAAATTTCCTGAATTGGCAAGGCTGAAAGGACATGAAAATATTATATGGAAAGGGGAGTACATTATCATACTGTCTGTACGATATTTTGCTGATGTTCAGTGCAGACTTGCAATGTTAAAGGGGTACACAGGCGAAAATCTTTTTCTTTCAGATGAACTGATTTAAGAAAGTTATATAGATTTGTTATTTACTTCTATTTAAAAATTTCTAATATTTCCATACTTATCAGCTGCTGAATGCCCTGCAGAAAGTGGTGTATTCTTTTCAGTCTAAAATAGTGCTCTCTGCTGACATCTCTGTCCATGACAGGAACTGCCCAGAGCAGGAGAGGTTTTCTATTTGGATTTGCTACTGCTCTGGACAGTTCCTGTCATAGACAGAGGTGGCAGCAGTGTGGCAGGCAACTGTGTCAGACTGGATAGAATACACCACTTACTGCAGGACATACAGCAGGTGATAAGTAATGGAAGACTGGAGATTTTTTAAATAGAAGTAAATTACAAATCTGTATAACTTTCTGAAACCAGTTGATATGAAAGAAATTGCAGGATTTTGTAACACTGACAATGATAGCACCAAGAGAACTGTTTCTATTCTGCAAAAGGATTCTGGTACAATTGTGGCGAATGGTGTTTCATCTTAAGACACCCCCATTTTATTTTAATGCCACACCCCTTTGCAAAAAAAATGGCAAATGCTGGTTTCACACATGGCAGGTTTTTTTTTTTTTTTTTTTTAGAAAACAGCCACTGCATTAAAATGCAAAAAAAAAACAGAAAGCCACTTCTGGCTTTGGCACAAAAACTGAAGTGGCATTTAAAAAAAACAAAAAAAAAACTGCCGTGTGTGAAATTAGCGTGAAACACAAATGTGGTGCACAGCATGTCAGCCAGTTTTTTTGGGGGAAAATGTGGGACACTTCAGGAAGGGCACGGAGCGGGAGGCGCAGACCTAGCGGAGGCCCAGCATGACTAGGTTAGCTGGGAATGTAGTTTAAGGGGTTAAGTGGGGCAGTAAGGGGTTAAGTGTGAGCCAGTTGGGAGGGGGTGAGGGGTTTGAGGAGAAAATGCGGGAGTTGCTAGGTGAGTCACTTACCAACGGACGCGGTGTTATAAGAAGAGGAGGAAGAGGTGGAGCTACAGTTCTTGCCGGACCCGATTCAGCCCGCCCGCCCTATTACAGGCTTTTGGTGTTCGGGTGTGGGCTTTGGGTGCTTTCTTTGTCATGACAGCCTGCGGTAGGGAGTTCTTGCAGGGCACGTTAAGGTGGTAATTCGGATGGGGACCCATAAGAGGGATGATACTCCCCGCTTGTTTGGTGGCTTGTGGATGGAAAATGGTGCAGTGCCAGATGACAGATTTGTCAGCCCCTGAGTCGGCGCGGTGCGGCTGGGGGGATAGCCAGGAATACTGGTGCTGCTGCAGGGTGCTCTGCCAGACCTCCCTAGTCATAATGGGTTAACTAATGTTATTGTTATTATTGTTATTTATTTTTATGTTTGTTAATTATTGGAAGCACTTTTAATAAAGAGGCTGTTATGGCCAATTTTTTCCAACGTTAAAGGAGGTGTCCTCAAATAATGGGTCAAAGGGGGGAGGGTGTGTGTGGAATAAGGGGTTTTAGTGGGGGGGGGTAGTGGTCGGTAGGGGATAGACGAAGGGACTCAGCAATACCTTAAGTCATGGTGTATTTTAAATGGTAAATCTGCCCCCAATGTATTTGCTTCGCTCAGATTGTTTCTTTACAAATGTAATTTTAGTAAAATGGAAAAATGATGGATGTTCTTGTGGATAGCTCATAGCTGTAAGGATAACAAAACTAGAAAAAAGTAAAAGTAGATCGAATGTATCTTTAAAGCAAGTTGTTTGCTAATGCTGTGTTTTCCAGCCAGGGTTCTATGTTAGTACTTGAATACAGTTTCTATGACTTTGTTATACAAGTTATTTTAAAGATAACAGGAATTTTAGAGAAGTAACATGCAGGAATGAACATGTCTTATAACATGGAACAAGAACAAACCGCTGGCTTATGTCATGTAAAAATTGGTAGCTTTTACAATGTGTGTACAGGCAGACATTTTTCTATAGACTTTAATTTAGAATATTATTAAGTTACATATGTAGTGCCCAGGACCGTGTGCCACTGCGGTATATACATGTATGTAGGTCACTGATGTTTTTTGTATTTCAGGGTAATTTGTGGATAAAATTAATATAGTGCATTTTTGTCTTTAGGTGTCTCCATTTTCTCCCATAGCGAACACATGCTGAAGAAACTAGAGGGGTTTAGTGCCCATGTGACAGTCTGTATGTACTTGATAGGAAGTTTGCCAGTGACTTCCCTGCCTCTGGGCCTATCACAGCCCTGTAAAGGTTTTGCTCCCTAACATGGTACCCTAACATGGAGCCTGCTCCACTAATAGAAAACTAACCCAGTCCTTAGCTTATAAGTCTGGTGGAGAGGGCCATGTGCTCAGTTTGGTTGGTGTTTAGTGCAGTGTGAAAAGAGCACAAAAGACCAAAGAGTCCTAAAAGTGTCCTTTCCAGGGCCTAGCCCTATGGCCAGTACCTGAAGTAACAAAAAATCTGAGATTCTTATTTCTACAAGTTCCTGAAAGCCAGGCTATGGACTGCTAAAGCCAAAATGGATTAACTACTACAGGCAAGGGGATTCCACCTGTCCATGTTACGTGGGACTGTTACACTTATGTCTCCTTCAAGTCCTACCAGTCTGAACAAGGACTTATCTCAAGTGGTTGGAGAAGTGCTATGGGCCGACATGCCCTGCTGTCTTTTGCTCAGCTTTCTTGGCTAATGCTAAGGTTCCAGCTCTACCCAGTCATGTAAACCTGGGGCCCAGCAGAGTGATGTGCGTATATGGACAGGTCCACTTCAGGTATTCCCCCTCACCACAAGTACAAGTTTTCTTAATAAACTCCCAGAGACTTTTCCAGAAACCTCAATTATAATCTATTTTCAGTCTAATTGCTAAGGCAGAATTCTCCAAAACTTCTTAATGGGAACTTACTGGCAAAACTACCTCTCAGGCGCAAAATGCACCTTGTGTATATGGTCATGGAAACTACTGTACTGCATCTTTAAGAGACTGCCAAATAAACACTACAGTTATTCTTAAGTGTGTTTGTTCCTATACTGCACCACCACACTACAGAGGGGTCACCAATTTCACCTTTAATAGGCATGTGTTGGTGCAAAGCGAGAACTACTACTACTCCAAGCCCTGTAAAAAGTGTAGTACTGCAACACCAAGCCCTGCATGTAATATCCTGCACCCCTGGGTTACCATAGATATACTGCCATATTGTGCCTTATCTTATAGCTTTATTTTACTTCTATTTTACTGTGTGTAAACCAAACATAACAGCACAGCTAAAGAGTGGTTTCATACATGCCATCAACTTTTCCAGCCCCTGCTGGCAGGGAGAGAAAGGGGACGTCTCTGAACTGGATCTGGGTTATGTCTTTCATAACGATTTTTTGTTGTTGTTATTTCTCTACAAAAAAGTTTGTGAGAGGACGAGAGGGACATGGACAGGGGTGTAACTATAGAGGCTGCTGTTAAGAAGTTGTACTTGACAGAGTCCAAAAGTTTCCTTGACTCATATTAGGAAACCAGTCCTATAAGTTACATGCTATAGTCAGGGGGCCTGTTTACAATTTTGCACTGCGACCCAGAAGCTTCAGGTTACGCCTCTGGATGAGCTCACAAAGCTAAAGGGTAAATGTCACTTCACGTAGGATGTGCTGTCCTTTGTGTACATGCACTAGCATTGGCCAAGCTGTCACTTATACATGGTATTTTCCCCCTGGTTACCACTCTGCAAACTCCATCCCTGTGCCTGCTTTCCATATGCTCACCTCCAGAGTAGATGGCTTCTATATACTATATATACACTAAAAATGGGATCCTGCAATCCCACCTCACTGTAGCAAACCTTCAGAAGTTCCCAGACCAGTACTAACAGTCTAACCTGTGATTCTAATAATTTCTCTGTCCAGAAGCCCTGCATCCCAACCCCTGTATACTAACATACAGGATATATGAACTGGACCCTGAAGTTGCTTAATGAATTGGCGTTGGCGTGGGGATACCGGTGGGGCATTCCTTTTTTTGAACCGCTGCCCAGTCTTTTTGAGAGTACCGGCCCGCTCCAAGACACTGGGGGACAGGCCCGCCGGCCCCTGGTGTGACGATCTCCCCTCTGTGATGCAGCTCCATTTAGATATTACCAGCCAGATAAACTGCCTAAAGAAATTCGGAAACACACTTGGGTAAGCCTGTAATATGAAGCGTCTGTGATTTTTGAGCTTCCATTGAGAGATTCCTGTGCATTGTGCAAAAGAATGCTGTAAAACAGGTCTCCATTGTTTACACACACACACATTTGCTATGTAATCTTTACAGTGAAATCTGTGATTATATATTTTCTCAACAAACGTAATTTTAAAAAATCTATAAAATTCAAACTATATATGTATATTAATCAATGGTCATCACCTACTGTATCTGTAGCTTATCTTCTGTCAATATAGACTGCCCAGAGAATGTATGGATATCATAACTAGGTCTATAATTAACATTCACTTTTACAAACTTTATACTGTAGGATCTTACATAACTGTAGAGGATGTAGAGGTTGCAATTTTACCGAGGCCCTGGTGTTATAAGGGATTCGTATGTCTCTCTGTCACATAGAAGATACTAGTACTACACATAAAACAAGATAGTTGAAGAGGCCTATTATGTCTATAGACCTTTCATTTAGTGCCACTTTATGGGGAGTCCTCCAAAGATTTCCAGTCTAATAATAAATATACAATATATTTTCACTAATTATTCAATTGTCTTAGGGGTATAGAACCTTCCAGATGCAGGAACGTTTCTAGATAATCTTATATTTCTTATCTCCGGTAATCCAGATGCTTTGATGGAGTCATCAGGACTATGACAGCAGTGTGGGAGTGAATGAACAGGTGTGTGTATAGGTGTGTCTGTGCAGGAGGACGACTGTCACTACTACAAAGACTGAAGGGGAACAAAGGAGGAGAGAGCATGTCTATTACTAGAGTGCTGTCCTGTCTATTGCTAACTTATGGACATTAACATCAGGTTGGAACTCTTATAACAAACGTATGTATATAAGGCCTTCTGAATCTCATCTGGTGGCAGAAGTATTGTGGGTTCAACATTTCAAGGTGCCCATCTTATCTTCCTATGGGATATAAGCTATGGAGTAGTCTGGCAGAAAATTAGTCCTCTCTATCAATGGAAAGAAATATGCTCCATGTTCATGGTGGAGAAAAGCATAATAGCTAATGGCACAACATGCTTAAAGGGGTATTCCAAAGAAAATAAACTACTTTCAAATCAACTGGTGACAGAATGTTATACAGATTTGTCAACTACCCCTATTTGTAGAATATTCTATCCTTAGGGTAGCTTCACATGTACCGTATGGCAGCGGATTTGATGTAGCAGATCCGCAGCAGATTTGATCTAAATAACTGAACACAGCATCAAATCTGCTATACATATAGTACATATTAGCTGCCATATGTCCCAGAGGACATATGCAGTTCTTTTCAGTCTGACATAGCACTCCCTTGTGGTAACCCTGTACATGTCAGGAACTGTGCAGATAGGGGGAGTTTGCGCTGGGGGTTTCCCAACATAGACAGAGGTGGCAGCAGGGATTGCAGATTTTTTTAGATTGAGGTTATTTATAAATCTCAATAAGGCTGCATTCCCACGTTCCGTGATCCTGACAGATCACGGACGTGGAATGCATGTACCGGAGTCCTCCCGCACCCGGACAGCATCTGTAATTAGATGCTGGGAGCGGGGGAGACTGTATTCATAAGCGCCGCGCTGTAGTAACAGCACCGCGCGGCTGATTCATTACAGCGCGGCGCTTATGAATACAGTCTCCCCCGCTCCCATAATCTAATTACAGATGCTGTCCGGGCGCGGGGGGGCTCCAGTACATGCATTCCACGTCCGTGATCCGTCAGGATCACGGAACGTGGGAATGCAGCCTAACTTTTTGGCACTAGGTGAGTTGAATTTTTTTTTTTTCCTTTTCAAAATACCCCTTAAAGAATCTCCACATATATTAGGTAATATTCAACAGACCTGATCAGAAAACCCACTATATAATCAGAAGGACACTCAGTTTGAAGGGCATACATATACAGAAATCTATGTGGTATTAACACTCCTCAACTCATAGACTCCCTTCAATCCTCACTGTCCCCAGTCTCATCCCTCACCTGCCCAAACACAGCCACACAACACTACCACAACACCCTTAAAACTACCCTAGACTCTGTAGCTCCCCCTACTCTCCGCACACCCCGCCACAGATGCCGGCAGCCCTGGCACACCCCGGAAACTCGCTTTCTTCGGCGGTGCTCCAGGACGGCCGAACGTCTGTGGAGGAAATCGAGAACCTCCGCTGATTTCATTCATTACAAATTCACCCTCAAATCTTATTACTCTGCCCTCCACCTTGCCAAACAGGCTTACTTTACCTCTCTCATCTCTTCCCTCTCCAACAATCCAAAACACCTCTTCAACACTCTACAACAACTCTCTTCTTAAGCCCAAAGTTCAGACACCCATTACTGACCTCTGCGCTGAAGACCTGGCCTCCTTCTTTAAAACCAAAATTGACACTCTCCGCTCCGACATCACCTCCCAGACCCAAAGTCCCATAGCTCCTATTACTTCTCCCATAGGTCCCCTTCCCTCTCCCCCTTCCCTCTCAGCCTTTGACCCAGTGACAGAGGAAGAAGTCTCCAAGCTCCTCTCCTCCTCTCGTCCTACTACCTGCCCTAGTGACCCTATTCCCTCGCACCTCCTCCAGTCCCTCTCTCCTGCTGTCACTGCTCACCTCACCAAAATATTCAACCTCTCCCTCTCCTCTGGTATCTTTCCCTCCTCATTCAAACACTCTATTATAACCCCACTGCTGAAAAAACCTTCTTTAGATCCATCCTGTGCAGCCAACTATCGGCCTGTCTCCAATCTCCTCCTGGAACGTCTTGTCTACTCTCGCCTAACCCGCTATCTCTCTGATAACTCTCTTCTTGACCCTCTACAGCAGGGGTCCTCAACTGGCGGACCGCGGTCCGAACCCGGACCGCGGAGGCCAGCTGTCCGGACCCCTGGTCAGACCTCCTAACTGCCCCGGATCCGGTCCGTCCCGCTCCCCACCGCACTGCCTCCCGCCCCATAGGCGTACTGTCCTTAGATGTCAGTACGCCTGTGGGGCTGGGGGCAGTGTCGGTCCGGCCCCCGGCTGATACGAGCTCTCTGGGGATGTCCCGGGGATTCCCCAGCAGAGCGCGCACCACAGACCTCAGTGTACGCTGCCGGCCTGTCCTTCCCGGAAGTGCAGGCGGGCGGCGTACGCTGAGGTCACTGATGCGCGCTCTGCTGGGGAATCCCCGGGACATCCCTACAGAGCGCGTATCAGCCGGGGGCCGGACCGACGGGAAGAGACGAAGACAGCCGCTGCGGGGAACGAGGTGCTAGGTGAGTTGTTTTTGTTATTTTTTTTTTCTGTCTGGGGGGCATCTACAAGGGGAGAGCGCACAGGTGGACTATATACTACAGGGGGGACCTCACAGGGGGCTATATATTACTGGGGGGAGCGCACAGGGGACTATATACTACAGGGGGGACCTCACAGGGGGCTATATACTACAGGGGGGACCTCACAGGGGGCTATATACTACTGAGGGGGCTATATACTACTGGGGGGAGCGCACAGGGGGTTATATACTACAGGGGGGACCTCACAGGGGCTATATACTACAGGGGGAAAGCACAAGGGGGGCTATATACTACTGGGGGGACCTCACAGGGGGCTATATACTACTGGGGGGAGCTCACAGGGGGCTATATACTACTGGGGGGAGAGCACAGGGGCGCTATATACTACTGAGGGGAGCTCACAGGGGGCTATACACTACAGGGGGACAGCGCACGGGGGGGCTATATACTACAGGGGGAGCTCACAGGGGGCTATATACTACAGGGGGGAGCTCACAGGGGGGCTATATACTACTTGGGGGAGCTCACGGGGGCTATATACTACTGGGGGGAGCTCACAGGGGGCTATATACTACAGGGGGAGAGCACAGGGGGGCTATATACTACAGGGGGGAACTCACAGGGGGCTATATACTACTGGGGGACAGCGCACAGGGAGCTATATACTACAGGGGGAGAGCGCACAGGGGGGGGCTATGGGGCTATATACTACTGGGTGGAGCTCACAGGGGGCTATATTCTACAGGGGGAGAGCGCACCGGGAGGCTATATACTACTGGGGGGAGCTCACAGGGGGCTATATACTACAGGGGGAGAGCGCACAGGGGGGCTATATACTACTGGGGGAGCAACAGGGGGCTATATACTACTGAGGGAGAGCGCACAGGGGGGGCTATACACTACTGGGGGAGCAACAGGGGGGCTATATACTACCAGGGCAGTCACCCCCTTTGTACCTAATATCAAAGGCCTGGTGAGAGAGAAAAAAATGCCAGTTTTCCCGCTAATAAGCAGCAATTCTGTATGTAAATAGTTGAACGTTTGTGACAAAGTAACAAAACACGTTTCCTACTGATGTTCAGCTCGGACCTTCACCTGACAATAGACCCCGGTAAGTGGACCTTCACTAAAAGCTGTTGAGTACCCCTGCTCTACAGTCTGGTTTCCGACCCCTTCACTCCACTGAAACTGCTCTCACCAAAGTGTCAAACGACCTCCTGAAGGCCAAGTCACAAGGAAACTATTCCTTGCTGATTCTCCTGGATCTCTCAGCAGCGTTTGACACTGTGGACCACCAGCTTCTCCTCTCCATGCTCAGCTCTCTTGGCCTCAAGGACTCTGCTCTCTCTTGGTTCTCTTCCTACCTCTCTGACCGCTCCTTCAGTGTATCCTTCTCTGGCTCTACTTCCAGTCCCCTACCTCTTACTGTTGGGGTTCCCCAGGGGTCAGTCCTGGGTCCCCTCCTCTTCTCCCTCTATACAGCCCCCATCGGACAGACCATCAGCAGGTTTGGTTTCCAATACCATCTTTATGCTGATGACACCCAGTTATACACTTCTTCCCGTGACCTCTCCCCTGCCTTCCTGCAAAATACTAGTGACTGCCTATCCGCTCTCTCTAACACTATGACCTCTCTGTTTCTCAAACTTAATCTCTCTAAAACTGAACTTCTTGTATTTCCTCCCTCTAACAAACCTAAACCCGACATCTCCCTCTCAGTCTGTGGTACTAGCATCACTCCTGTGCATCAGGCTCGATGTCTGGGGGTTTTGTTGGACTCCAATCTATCCTTTACTCCCTATATCCAAGTTCTTACACGCTCCTGTCATCTCCATCTCAAAAACATCTCCAGAATCCGCCCATTCCTCACCACTGACACTGCTCAGACTCTGACTGTCGCCCTGATCCACTCCCGTCTTGACTACTGTAACTCCCTACTAATCGGTCTTCCTCTGTCTAAGCTCTCCCCTCTCCAGTCTATCCTGAACGCAGCAGCCAGACTCATCTTCCTCTCCAGCCGCTATACCGATGTCTCTCCTCTGTGCCAGTCACTGCACTGGTTACCCATCAAATCCAGAATCCACTTCAAGCTCCTCACCCTCACCCATAAAGCTCTCCACAACTCTACCCCTCCATACATCTCCTCCCTCATCTCCACCTACCATCCTTCCCGTGCTCTGCGCTCTGCAAATGATCTAACCTTAACATCTTCCATAATCAGAACCTCTCATTCCCGCCTCCAAGACTTCTCTCGTGCTGCACCAATTTTCTGGAATGCCCTACCCAAACACATCAGACTCATAACCAATACCCACAGTTTCAAGCGTGCCCTGAAGACTCATCTCTTCAGGCTCGCTTATAACGTTCCCTAAACTGTTTCCCCCTTCTGTTTCCCTTGCTCTATTTCTCTGACTGTTCCTGCACTTTATATGTTTACCTGCATCAGACATTGGCGTTGTTACTGGCTCATCCTGTAATTCTAATTATGTACAATGGCTGGACCATGGACAAATAAAGCACTTATGCCTGGTGTCTATGAAAATTAGTCTGTAAGCTCCAACGAGCAGGTCTCGTCTATATATTTTTATTAACTATGTACTTATTTATTCCAATTTAACTGCGTATTATGTACCTCTGTACTGTATGCATAGAAAAAAAGCGCTGCGGAATCTGTTGGCGCTATACAAATAAATGTATTATTATTATTATTATTATTATTATGTGTTGAACAAAAAAAGAACTAAAGCATATTCCAGCCAATGAGATCAAAATAATACATATATGTCAGGCTCAGTTTTGACACTCCAGCTCATTTGGTCTAGCCATTAGAGGGGATCCCATCTTTGCATCAAGCCATTCTTATGACAGTAAAGACCCTTTAAATTTTACATCACTTTTTAGGGGTCTACAGTAAAGCAGTGCAAACATCCTATCTTTATTAGAATAGGTTTATACAGTCTGTGTTTTTATCACTATAGCAGTACAGCAGTGTCACTGATCAGTAAGCTGATGCATTATATAGATGTATACGTACACTCCCATGAGTGCACAGCACGCGTTACTGCTTCCTGTCACACCTTCTGGGTGTTGCCATGGTTACAACACAGTTCAGGAAGCCCTCTAGTGAGCTTCTGTGTTGTGTGATCAAGTGAGCCGGTTATAAACATGACAATAATAGGTAACAATTCAACTGTATTAACTGTAAAAGATGACTCCTAGTAATTGTTACCTCTGTGCAACTAAAACAGTCCGATCATTCATAGAACAAGGAAGCATATGCACAGCTACAAACATGAGCAACAGCCACAGCGGTGGCCTTGCATACTGCAGATATCTTGTAATGTGTGATACACTTTAATGATCAACAGTAATGAAACATATAAGGTGGGCAGGATCAGGGAATATTCCTCCAGTCTATGCCCTTCACACAGGTCAATGGCGTGATCATTCACCCAGCCCTTTAATTTAGTCGTTGTCAGGCACACATCACATTTACATGGGGAAATGTGTGCCCGATAAGGATAACTAAAATAATTGCATTCTCTTATTGAGGCAAAAGAGCTAACTTTACAGGCACTGCCACTTTAATAACATATATGATATTAACCTAAGCACATAGTAAATTCAAATTTCTAAAGATAAAATAAATCACCAGACAAATCTAGCCCTTTAAACTTTTACTAAACTGCTTAAAATTGTATCCTGCCATTATTATTATGGGCTATGAAGCATCCATGATACAACATGGGTTGCAATATGCCATGTTGCAATGTTTTCTCATGGATTTAGTAGAATTGTGAAAAAACCCTTTCTGAGAAGCTCTGTATAAAACCAAGAGGCACTAATGTATAGTATGGGCCCATAGCAGCCATATTACAGATCCATGTAACAAACATCAGTAACATGGCTGTGTGCATGGGCCTTTAGTTTGTGTTTTTATTATGCAGTAATATATTTTCTATTACTATATGGCTCTCAAGTTAGTTTCTCATTGTAACCATAGGATGTCTGATGGTGATGTGACCCCTGAGCCCTTCTTAGGAAACCAAGAGACCATTAGAACTATGAATGGCACTTTAGAAAAGCAGAATGATAACCTTTGGGGAAGCCTTACTGGCTATCACCGATATTTCCTAATAGTGATATAACTAAGAAACAGCCGAATGCATAGCATACAGGGAATAAACTATTGTTGTTTCCTCTAACAGGTCAGTCGTCTTGTGTCATAGAATCTTATTTTATACTTATTTTTATAACGTAGATCACATCATCCATAATAGTGGTTTTCTTATTCCAGTGTTTCTTATTTGGAGGACACTTTCCTCTAGTCAGTGGATGTATTGGCTTATACAAGGTCACAAAAAGAACGGATAGGATGCACTCAGCCACTTGAAATTCCACGCCTAGTCCTGTGATACACGTCCATCCAAAAGTATACAAATCTATTAAAGGTTCCATGCAGAAGTTCTAGATCTCTGTATACCGGGCCTGAGATTCTCAGTATTACATCCTATGTCATTTTTATACACAAACCCATAAGGCATAGGGGACACAATAAATATACAGTAAAGTGATCTTCTTTCCTGTATTTTGCATCATCTTATAACCTAGCGACTGCCTAACACTAGGATATGTGTTACAATTTATTTCTAGAACAATAACGTATGTCAAAGAGGAATGGAAAGCAAAAACTTCCAACTAATGAGTGTAATGGCTGACTTGTATTAAATGATCCAAGTGGTTTGACCTCCCCTCTGGGTATTCCTCGTATATGTACACAGCAGCAGAGGTCAAATGCCTGAACCATGTCATTTCCGAGGTGCCGGTGACTCAGTAACACTATAGTGGTATAGACTGGTTTAATGCTGTGAGTGATGCTGAAGGAGGAGAGGTGACCTGCCATGTCCAAGGTGTGTCCTCGTAGATAAATCCAACCTTCCGTATGTAGAGGATTAGCAGGGACACAGTTAACTAAGGAAATTGCCTGCTACCATTACACTGACTTGTTACCTTCAGCCAGCTCATCCAAGCAGTATATGAATTCTTAATACCAAGTGATGACAAGCATTATACTGTGCTTCAGAATATGTCATTGAGTCTACGACAATCATACTAGGAAGCAGATAAAATTAGAATAAGTAAGGAGACTAAAACCCAGGCACCAGGCATCATTATGTTAGACGGTGCATTTCTAATACAGCTGTAAAGGTTGTGCATCACGTCCGCTTTTGTACAGTTACACAAGGTGTTGCAGGTAACACTACTCCAAGTCATTTTCTCAGCCCATCACCACGGTGCACAGGATCTACAGGAAGGCCTGATCATAGAGTAGCAGACATGAAATGTCTTCCACATCCTGCCTCAAGGACACTGCAGCCCACACCAAAGATACAATGTTCTTTCCCTCTTACATCCTGTACCTGTAGCCTATTGATACAGGCTACATGTCGTACGTGCTAATGAATGAATATATATGCATGGGTTTTGCATTACAGTAAGCGATGTCTAAATGTCAATTGTATCATGGGGATGTAGTAGGGGTAGGTCTCACCTTTTTGACCTGATCATCTTTGAGCTCTGTGAAGTAATAGGCCAGGAGCTGGGCAGCTATCATCCTGCGGACTGGCTTCTGTAGAGTCTTAGCCCCTTGCTGTTTTGCGAAATGGCCCAAATGTGCAGTCTCAATGTGCTGTGCAGAAATTCCCTGATAGCAGCAGTGCTCTGTCTCTCCTTCTCACTGCCCTACAAGCTCAGAGATGTAGATGTGTTTTTTTTTTTTCCTTTCCTCTCCTACAGTGACATGTTAGATCCAACCCACTTCCTGCTCAGGGATTGGCTGTAACATGTGGACTTGCTGCATTGAGGAGAGAGCAGCTTGATGATCATCAATAGGGGGCTGAGAGAGCAGAGCTGGGGGTGTGTAGGCACTGTTCCTTCTACGCTCTGCACTCTAGAAATCATGGTCTTAATAATTAAAAACCATGTCGGTTGTATAGGTATTATTATTATTTAGGACGGAGACCTCCTGAGAATGCGCCTTTAACTGCTTCCTTCCTCTGTGTGTGCTCAGTACTATTGAGATGGTGTGTGACTGTGTACAGAATACTGTGTAGGGGGAAGGGTGTGCAAGACACTAGTCTACACTGCACAGGGAGGGAGTGACAGGCTCCTGCATAGTAGGAAAAGGCTGAGAAGGATGCAACTTGAGAGAGAAAGGCGGTCTGTGTCATCTACTTAATATGTGATTATGGCACGTTCACCACGTACTGCTACAGTGATGCCCACTGCCTACTCCCCATCACTTCCTGTGCATGTACCAAAGGCATTGGCTACGAAATTCAGCCCATCTAAAGCCACCAATGCGATATGGTTTTTATATATTATACATACGTACTTTCCTACTACGACATGTGACCCTGATGACATTGTAAGGCTTTGGTATTAATAAAGAAGGACCTGATTCAGGACAGCGTGTACTGTATTCAGTATACAGATCACAGGGGGGGGGGATTAGTTGCTTAGGAGAGAGGATGCATTCTTTATGTATTAGTAAGTCATGGTGGCGTTTCACAACCTGTGATGACACAGCAACCCTTCCCCCCTGCATTTGCCAGGCTACCATTTTATTTAACATGCCCCAGGTGCAGTTGTTAAGAACGCTAGATAAGAGGAGAACAGACAGAGTAAATTAGATTAAACGCTGCATCATGTTACATGTACTACAATGTAAAGCTGCACCGAGATATTAATATGGGGAGGTGAGAATTGAATGAAAGACGGTATGTAACTGATGTAATGCTGAATTGACGGAAGAACAATTAAATAAAAATATTTTTACTTCATACTTATAACCTTTCAACTACATTACTGCTTAAAGAAGAACTCTGGCCTATATCCACTGAGAGTCCTGGGGAACAGCAGGGGGAACCATCTTGCCTGCCTCCTAGCACTGAACAAGGCATTCATGTGAATGTAGGTGATCTCAAGGTTGAAAGTCCCTGATGCTTGTATACAACTGCAATGGCTCAAAGCCTGTCCCTGGTAACACCTGAACTCAATAAAAACATTTCTTATTATACCCTAACAATGATGGGGAAGGGGGTGGCAAGAATTTGCCCTGTGGCCTCCTCCAGCGTTCAGTGCCACAGCGCCAATCTACTATGCAAGGTCTATAACGCAGCATATATCCAAGAGGAGTGGGTACCACATTAGTGTTGAATCAAGAGGGAACAGCTAGTGCCTGGCATGAAGGCCCAAGGTCCCTCTACGAGATGGCCATATGTGTTCTACCACCAGCCTTGAGCTGTTAAATTCTCTAGTCTGGCAGAAGAAGTGGCAGTCTCGGCGCCCAAAGAGATAATAACTGCAAGAAGAATTATGGTAGGAGAGACCTGTAATGCAGCCATATGTGATGTCCTGCCCCTTGATGCTAAATATCTAAATGGTTCAAATCTGGATCACTTATTCTTATGAATAGGTCTGTGCAAATGTGAACAGTTATGGATGCACATCTGAAGTCCTATTCATAGTTGTGGGGCCGCGGCTATGGACAGAACTATAATAAGTGTGTGTGGTGTCCCACTGTGGGCGTTGTTATTCTTTACACCCCTCGTAAAAGTCTGTACTTGTCTGTGATTTTGCTATAGCTGTTGTGTTACTGAAGATGACCACTAGATATCGCTATGGTGTGTAACTACGGTCTAGAAGCTGCACGGCTGAAGTAAACTAAAGGGTTATTGTTTGTGTATACACCAGATTCTGTTATCCGGTAGGATTTCTCCTCTCTTCTGCCCTATTGTCTTTTTTCTATCCCATTTCCCTATTGCACTCTTTCCACCCAACCACAACACAGCACACGTGCTGGACAGGAAGAAAGCTCCAAGTCACAAGTTAGTTTTAGTCAGTGTCCCGCATGGGTAGGACGCAAAACAGACAGCTCACACAACCCTCTTTCTTGAAGCACCAAACACGCTGGATGATGCACTGCTGGGCCCTTCAGGAGAGATACAGATAAAATCAACCCACGCCGAGGACAAGGAGTCAGTACAGTGTAGGAAAGTCTCCGCAGAAAAGCCAAAGAGCTAGGAACTGGTCCGGGTGGAGCAAAGTTACTAGAAAGGCGATGAACTCCATCTTGCAGAGCGGGTGTACTTAGGAACTCTTACCATTCCTCTCCTCCGAGGTAACAGGGTCTGGGGCCTGTGTCACCCATCAGTACGGTTCAGCCAAAGCTAGTGGGCAGAAGGCGGTGTAAAGACTATAGGGAAGGTCAAAACACAGGCACAGGTTATTTCTTCTTCTTTTACAAGTATTTTTCTAAGCACTCCAACCTCCTGGCAGAGGTCATTACTACTTGGGTTGAGACTCTCACGGCATCCTCCTCTCTACTACCTCAGTACAACCTTATCAACTCTACTACATCCTACTCAGCACTTATCCCACAGATCTGGTGGTTCTATGTATGTGTATTTATTGGAACTGTATCAAGTGTACCTGAAGATTCGTTGTATTACCTGCTGCACATTTACAAAGAGTAAAGTAAGTCAACGTTATTAGTGGGTCTGTGATTACTGGCTACCACCTGCACAGCACTACACCTCAACCTTGGGACATTTCCCCTGTCTGTGGGTGGCGGGTCCTACCACTATTCGGGAGCATTACTACAATGCTCTGACCACCTGTGACATAATCCCAAGTGACCCTGCAGCAACCCGACAGGACACCCACGACGGGGGAGAAGGGTACAACCGGCCTTACATTATAAGGCTAAGTTCACACTGCGTAAAATAAGGCCAAAATAATTTTGATTCCTACCATGATTATAAACAGGATGAAACAGGTCATTTACTTTAACCCTTTGGGGACCAGGCCCAAAATGACCCAGTGGACCGCACAAATTTTGATCTTAGTGTTTCCGGTTTTCGCTCCTCCCCTTCTAGGAGCTCTAGCACTCTCAGTTTTCTATCTACAAGCCATGTAAGTGCTTGTTTTTTACAGGAATAGTTGTACTGTGTAATGGCGTCTTTCATTTTACCATAACATATATGACGGAATCCCAAATATATTATTTATGAAGATATAAATTGGTGAAATCGTAAAAAAGAATGCAATATGGTAACGTTTGGGGAGTTCCTGTGTCTACGTAATACACTATATGGTAAAAGCGACATGATACAATTATTCTATAGGTCAGTCCGAACACAACCATATGCAGGTTACACAGATTCTCTAATGTTATATATGTATTTTTTAAATGAAATCCTTTTTTTTGGCAATTAATTATAAATAAAATGGGCCTATTGTGACGCTTACAACGGTTTTAGTTTTTCACCTACGGGCTGTATGGGGTGTCATTTTTTCCGCCATGATCTCTAGTTTTTACTAATACTATATTTGTGAAGATCGGACGTTTTGATCACTTTTTATTAATTTTTTTTATCAATAATGTAACATTAAATCGGTAATCCGCGCACTTTTTTCCCTCTTTTCGTGTATGCCGTTTACGATTCGCAATGACGCTTATTATATTTTAATAGATTGGACAATTACGCACACTATGGTATATTATATGTTTATTTGTTTATTTATTTTTATATGTTTTATTTATATAATGGGAAAGGGGGGTGATTTCAACTTTTATTGGGGGAGGGGCTTTGGGATAGTGTGTTAGTGTTTTTAACTTTTTTTTTTACACATTTGAAGTCCTTTTGGGGGACTTTTACATACACTAGTGTGATTTTTACACTGATCATTGCTATGCCTATGGCATAGCATTGATCAGTGTTATCAGCGATCTGCTCATTGAGCCTGCCTGTGCAGGCTCAGTGCAGCAGATCGCCAATCGGACCGCACGGAGGCAGGTGAGAGACCTCCGGTGGTGCGTTTTAACTATCGGGACCCCCGCAGTGTGACTGCGGGGGTCCTGATAGTTAAAACGCACCGCCGGAGGTCTCTCACCTTCCTCCGTGAGGTCCGATCAGCGATCTGCTGCACTGAGCAGCACCGATCTGCTGCACCGATCTGCTGCACCGATCGGTAAGTGACAGTGCGGCGTTTAGGAGTTAATGACACGCGGCAGCACGTGTCATTACCGGTGAGGTCCCGGCTGCTGATTGCAACCGGCCCCCAACTGCTATGAAGCGCGCTCCGCTCCGGAGCACGCTTCATAGCCGGAGAAACACCCAGGACGTATAGTTACGCCCTAGGTCGTCTGGGGACAGACTTCCATGGTGTAACTATACGCCCTGGGTCGTCTAAAGGTTAACTGCGCCCAGCGCGAGAAACCGCTCCGAAATTTTTTTACATCAAAATCAAGTTTAATTCGGCAGATATAAGTTTTATGTTCGCGGACGCATTGAAATCCACGGCCGTTGTTGCAGTATTACCGGCCGGAAATAATTGACATGTTCATTTATCACGGGGCCGTATAAACAACGGCCGTTATCTGATACGTAGTGTTAATTCAATGGCCGTAGATACATTACATTGCAGTCATTATAGGGAACCTCAAAACAACGGCCGTAGTTTTGCGGCACGGACAACGGCCGTTATTTTACGTAGTGTGAACATAGCCTAAAAACATGCATGCCATCACACCTGTGTGCCCACTAGGCACTGGCGTCACGTGACAAAACCCCAAAGGTCCGGCTGTATCTCGGCCATCCACCACAAGTAGTGTTGTCACACTTCAACCTAGCAAGTGACCGGTCGTCCCACCGCTACAACATCATCCGGGGGCTCACCACATGTGAATCGGGCATAGGGGCCCTATTACACAGGGTGATGAGCGCACGCTTGCCCCCTCGTTTCCTGCTCGCTGCCGCCGCTATTACGCCCATAGGAGATAGCGGCAGTCTGCCACCGTCTCCTATTGACGACCAGCAGACCATCGTTATCGTTCTAAAATTTTTCAACATGTTGAAAGACAAGGATCAGCTGACTTTTAACAGGAGGTATTACACCAAGTGATTATGGACCGTAATTTCTACTGTGTAGCGTTTCACTTTGCTGAACCCAGGAAAGGAACATGTGAATGCTCTTATATGGTTGCTATAACCAAATGTTTATCAAGGGTGGGGCTTTGCTTAAGTAAACATTTTGCACATCTCTATGGAGGACAAGCCAATGACGTACCTTACACATATTTTCATTTTGGTAGCAAAGAGATGCCTATTGGCCAAGTGGTTGCAGCCTTCCTTCAATCTCAGAGATATTAGGCCAAGGAAAATATTACCTTAGATTGGACCAACTAGACACTGAACAACAGAAAGACAAGAAGGAACGGAGTAGCACGTAAAAGCAGACTTGGCTAGTACATGGGGGAAATTGGGGGGTCCGCTGGCAAGAATGGGTGGGGGGAGGGAGGGAATGTTTTCTTTTATTTACTCAGATGGAGTTTTATTATTCTCTATAAGGACTTTGTATTACTGTACTGTGATCTGTAGACCTTAGCCTGTGAGAGGGCCGTTCCTCACAACTGAGCTGTAATTTTTCACATCTAGCATTCATTTATTTAGGTGGGCCATTATTAGGTTTTCACCTGTAAATAGATGCAAAGACACCGGCACTGCTCGCTCCTACAGCTTGAATGTGTGAGTATCGCCAATAAAGTGAACCAAAAATTCACTTTAGATCACTGGTTGGAGCTCACTATGATAGTTAGCAGATACATACAGTCCACGCCAAAAGAAAAACAGATGATGATCTTTTCTTTTTTTCGTTGCGTGCATGTTAAAAACTTGAGGACATCCTGGGCCACATGCACTTACGAAGCAGGGTGGTAACAGCTAATTTGCTGGTACCGAAACAGCTGTTACCACCCTGCTTCGTAAGTGCTTGGCGTATACTATGTGGCCCAGGATGTCCTCAAGTTTTTAACATGCACGCAACGAAAAAGAGAAAAAAGATCACGTTATCTGGTGAGTGCCCTCATCTGTTTTTCTTTTGACATGGACATTATTAGGCTTTATTTTCTTGTATAAGACTGCTGTCTACTCTATTTTAATTGCTTGTATCACAAAAAAAAAAAGTGTGAAAATTGAATAAAAATATATTTAAAAAAAGAAAACATTTTGACTTTAAATATTCTTATTGTATGTGCATAACATAATTGATTAACATAGGCTCTATTAACAGCTGCACTGTGGTTTTCTTTCCATTTTGTTGTTTCTGTGTGGATGTCTTATGGCTTTGAGTCTTTAGAGTCTGCAAGAACTTAGGCTGGGGTCACAGTGAGCAAAACTAGCAGAATTCTGCGGCGGAATGCCGTTAGCCTCCCTCTCATAATGTCAGTCTATGGTTGGCACCCGCTGCTGTTCTCACAGCGTCTATCCGCGCTGAAGAATGAAAATGTTAATTCTTCAGCGCGGACAGAGCAGGAGCGCACGCCTCCCATAGACTCCCATTATGAGAGGGAGGCTAGTTTTGCTCAGTGTGAACCCGGCCTTAGTATGAGTGCCACTGTGCCAAAATGTTCATTGCAGGTGGTATGGGAGGGAAGTGACTGACCCAATGGGGTCAATACTGGTTTAAACAAGAGAATAGCCTGTAAACATACCTCACCACCTTTTTGGACCTGCCAAAGAGGGACACTTGTGGTTCACTATAGCAAAATTTTACAGACATTTCTATGCTTTTTAATTCAAGGATGCAATCACACATACAGGATCTGCTGCAGATTGATGCATTTAGTTACATTGATATCTGCAAATCTGCAGCAGATCCTGTATGTGTGGATGCATCCTTAGGTCCCATTCACACATCAGTAACCTTGTATGTAACTGCAGACCCACAACTGCGGACAGGATTATGAATGTTTTTCAGTAACTGTCCGCATTTACAAGGACCTACTGATTAAAATAGGTGACAGGGACGCGCAATGGCTTAATCATTTATTTGCTGCACGGATCGTGTCCCCAAAACGGATCCCTAACATCTACAGATGTGATGGGGCCATAGAAATTAATGAGTCTGCAGGTGTAAAATGATGCGTGAAAGGGGCCATAATGTCACATGATTCATGCGAATATAACAATTTTTAAGATCCAACTTGCTGCACATGATGAATAATATGCAAGTTTGGGTCTATAATAAAGTAAGAAACCAGACACTTTCTAGAGCACTTGCAATGCAAATCTAATTTCTAGGTCAAAAAGAGGGACATGCAAGAGGAAAAGAGGGACAAAAGTAGGGACATGGGAGGTATGTGTATTTATTACAAGGAACAGAGAAAATTTAAAGGGGAACTGTCAACTAGAAAGGACACCCCAAACTGGCTACATAACTAGATACGGAGTGTAAAAAGACATGGATGGGCCCTATAGAAAACTTTTTAATGGGCCCCCACCATCTGACCACTAAGCCGGCAAGTGTAGTCACAATTGCATAACTGCAAGCACTCTTGACGAGTGCTTGCACTTAAAAGGACATTTGTAGAACCCAGGAGGCCTGTTCAGCCACTGGGTGCTGCATTGATGATGGCTCAGGGGGCCCAGTGTATTGCAGGAGCGGCCACCAGGCCCCCCAATGCAGCAGGCCCCATAGCAGCTGCTATGGCTGCTACGGTGGAAGTTACACCCCTGAGCTAGACCATCAATACCTTTATTGTAGTTGTTCGAGGCTGAAAAAAATGCTTTTTATTTCTACTCACCACATGTCTATAACATTTAACCCCTTAAGGACAGAGCCTGAAATGGCCTTAATGACAGAGACAAATTTTATGAATATGACCAGTGTCACTTTATTCATTAATAACTTCGGGATGCTTTTACCTATCCGGCTGATTCTGAGATTGTTTTCTCGTGACATATTGTACTTTACATTTCTGGTAAATTGGAGTCGATAATCATAACAAATCTTTATGAAAAAAACCCAAATAATGTGAAAAAATGTGAAAAACTGCATTTTTCCAACTTTGAAACTTCTTTGCGTATACAGAAAGTGGTTATACCACATAAATTATATATTAAATAGCATTAGCAACATGTCTACTTTATGTTGGCGGCATTTATTAAACGATCTTTAATTTTTTTTAGACAATAGGAAGCTTAAAACATTAGCAGCAAATTTCCAAATTTTCAGTAAAATTTCAAAATCAGATATTTTTAGGGACCTGTTCAGGTTTAAAGTGTATTTGAGGGGCCTGTATGTTAGAAAGCCCCACAAAGCACCCCATTTCAGAAACTGCACCCCCCACACTCTGCAAAAGCATATCCATAAAGTGTTTTAACCCTTTAGGGGAGTCACAGAAATAAAAGCTAAGTGTGTAAGAAATTTGAAAATTTTAATTTTCTGTGCAGAGATTTTATTGTAATCCAATATTTTTCATAATTATAAACCTATTACCAGAGAAATGCACCCCAATAATTATTGCCCCGTTTCTGCAGTTTATAGAAATACCCCATATGTGGGCCTATTGCGCTATTTGACGCAACCACAAGCCTCAGATATAAGGGAGCGCCTAGTGAATTTCAACGCCTCCGTTATATTTGGTCATTTCTGACTGTACCACTTCAGGTTGGCAGAGGCTCTGGGGTGCCAAAACCTAAAAAACACCCCTAAAGGGACACCATTTAGAAAACTACACCCCTCAAGGAATGTAACAAGGGGTGCGGTGAGCATTTGGACCCCACAGGTGCTTCACAGATTTTCCGAACAATATGGCGTGAAAAAAGAAAAATGTATTTTTTACACTAAAACGTTGTTCTAGCCTTCAATTTTTCATTTTCTTAAAGGGATAAGAGGAAAAAAAAGACACAAAATGTGTAGCGCAGTTTCTCCCGAGTACGGAAATACCCCACATGTGGCGATAAAGTGCCAAGGGGGCGCAGGACGAGCCTCCAAAGGGAAGGAGCGCCAATTGGCTTTTGGAAGCTGAATTTCACTGGAAAGGATTTCAAGGGCCATGTCGCATTTACAGAGCCCTCGTGCTGCCAAGACACTGGAAACCCCCCACAAGTGACCCCATTCTGGAAACTACACCCCTCAAGGAATCTAACAAGGGGCACAGTGAGCATATGGACCCCACTGGTGACGGGCACAAATGTGGAACAATGTGACGTAAAAGTAAAAAATTTCATTTTTTCACTTTCATGGCACAAATGTGCCCGTCATCAAGGGGTCCATATCCTCACTGCACCCCTTGTTAGATTCCTTGAGGGGTGCAGTTTCCAGAATGGGGTCACTTGTGGGGGGTTTCCAGTGTTTTGGCAGCACGAGGGCTCTGTAAATGCGACATGGCGTTCATCATCCATTCTAGCCAAATCCAACCTCCAAAATCCAAATGGCGCTCCTTCCCTTTGGAGGCTTGCCCTGCGCCCACATGGCGCTTTATGTCCACATGTGGGGTATTTACGGACTCGGGGGAAATTGCTCTACACAAATTGTGTGTTTTTTTCTCTTTTAACCCCTTGTGAAAATGATAAATTCAAGGCTAAACCAACATTATAGTGTAAAAAATGTAATATTTCATTTTCACGCCACATTGTTCCACATTTGTGCCCGTCACCAGTGGGGTCCATATGCTCACTACACCCCTTGTTACATTCCTTGAGGGGTGTAGTTTCCATAATGGGGTCACTTGTGGGGGGGTTCAACTGTCTTGGCAACACAGAGGCCTTTTGAATGCAACATGGCCCCTTAAAATCCATTCCATCCAAATCCAGCCTTCAAAAACGAAATGGCGCTCCTTCCCTTCGGAGGCTTACCCTGCACCCGCATGGCGCTTTATGTCCACATGTGGGGTATTTTCGTACTCAGGGGAAATTGCTCTACACATTTAGTGGTTTTTTTTATCTTTTAGCCCCTTGTGAAAATGAAAAAATCATGACAAGATTAATGATTTAGAGTAAAAATTTTACAAAAATTACACTAAATGTTGGTCTAGCCTTGATTTTTTCCATTTCCACAAGGGGTTAAAAAAGAAAATTAACACAAAACGTGTAGGGTAGTTTCCCCTGATTACGAAAATACCCCATATGTGGGCATAATGTGCCATATGGGCACAGGGCAAGCCACCAAAGGGATAGAGCGCCATTTAGAGGCTGGAATGGAGGATGGAGGCCATGTCGCAATTACAAAGCTCCTGTGCTGCCAGGTCAGTAGAAACCCCCGACAAGTGACCCCATTCTGGAAACTACACCCCATAAGGAATCTAACAAGGGGTGCAGTGAGCATATGGACCCCACTGGTGACAGGCACTTACGTAGAACATGTGCCGAGAAAATAAAAAATACAATTTTTTTCATTTTCACGTCCCAAATGTGGCCGTCACCAGGGGGCCATATCCCCGCTGCCCCCCTTGTTAGATTCCTTATGGGGTGTAGTTTCCAGAATGGGGTCACTTGTGGGGGGTTTCTACTGTCCTGGCCGCACAGAGGCTTTGTAATTGCATCATGGCATCCTCTAATGGGAATGGCGGCCATACCTATTTAGCTGGGAAAAAGGGACAATTCTAATTTATTTGGGGGTATTAGGCCAATTATTAGTTTATAAGGTTGGAAATGACAGGTGTCCATCAAACTCAACCTGTGTTGATCCAGAGGAAGGGAAAAAACCCTCGTAAGGCAGACGACAGTAGCCTCATCACAGGGAAAAATTCCTTCCTGACTCCATAATGGCGATCAGAATAACCCTGGACCAACGTGACCCCTGAAATAGGAATAAGGGACAGAATTTAGACAATGTAGAACCCCAATGACGTGTGGTGCGCCTTGGAGCGATCCTGTATGCAGAGGCCGGGGTGATCAGGACAGGTGTCACACTGGAAAATGTTGTCCTTCCTGATCCCCCTGTTACGCCACACTTCTTCTGGGGTCTCCCTTTCTCCAGTGTGGGGGGCGTCACCTGGAAAATGTTGCCCTGGTGCGATACGGGGTCCTTCATATCCAGAAGCGCTGGGTCCGCTCCATGGCTGCTAAATATTAGGGCTCTATTACTACTTCTGATATGTTCGGATCGTGCCGCAAGCTACAGGGCAGCGAGGGACCGGAAGAGGGGGTGCTGGTATAAAAGTTATCCCCGTACAGGTGGTGACCTTTATCCAGCAGTGGGAAGATCAGTTCCCGGACGATCTTCCCACTTGTTCCGAGGATGGGGGGGGGGGAGGGGGCATCTGGGGGCTGGATTCGGGTGTCCCTTCCTACATACACTCTAAGGGTACATGCACACTGCGGAATCGCGACAGATAACCCTTCGTGCATTCCACAGCTGGCACCCACCGGCGGACTGATGCAGGCGCACGTCTCCACACGTGTCATAGACTCCATTCTATGCACGGGCGGATTCCGCTCTCCGTCCAACGTGTTCATTCTTTGGATGGACGACGGAATCCGCCCGTGCATAACATGGAGTCTATGACACGGGCGGAGACGCGCCCCTGCATCAGTCCGCCAGCGGGTGCCAGCTGCGGAATGCACAAAGGGTTATCCTTCGCCATTCCGCAGTGTGCATGTACCCTAAATCTGTAAGTGAACCCTGAGGTACTCTCACAGAGTTTGTAGAATTTCACACCATACCGTGATCTCTTATTGGGACGGTACTGGCGGAAAAGACGTGTCTGGGGGGCAGCGTACGCTACGCTACCCCCAGACACGTCACTGGATGATGAGGATGAATGGAGGAAAGAACGATCCCCCCCATTCATCCTCACTGGCTGTTTTGGTGTCGGAGGCAATAACGTATTCCTCTGACGCCGAAAACACCCTGGGGGCCATCTTTATATGGGAACTAGTATATGGGGTATGTAGTGGTGTAGTGTCAAACTTTATTCAATGTAGTGTGGTGTAATGTAGTGTTTTTTACGTGTTTTTTTTACAGTAAGTATAAAAAAAATCTACGCCAACAAAGGAGTTGCGGATAAATGCCGCACTTATGTGCGGCACTTATAAGCAGACCGTGGCAGTAGAATATAGAAAAAAAACACCCTACGCCAAAAAGGAGGAGTTGCTGATTAGCAGCGCACTTTCGTGCGATGCTGATCAACACTCAGCGGCGATAGGGTGCGGAAAATAGAAAAAAAAAAATTTGGGAAAAAAAAAAAAAAAATTTTATATTCTGAATATCCCTGTAGCTGCTGATAAGTGTATTACACTTATCAGCCGCTAGGGGGCAGCAGAGCGCAAAATCCGGAAAATGACGAGGCTGGAGCCGAAAATAGCCGAAAGAAGACGACGAGGACCGCCGGAAAGACCCGAAGACCGAACGGAATGACGGAGGACGCCGCGAACCCGGAAGCCGCCGATCAGGAGCCCGGGACAGGTGAGTAATGTACAAATACCTGCTCTGGACCCCTCGGCTACCTAGCTGAGGGGTCCAGGGCAGGTATTTACTATTTTGTGGGACTCTGATCGCCGTGCCACCGGCCCGATCGCCGTGAACGGCCGGCCGTTCACGGCGATCGGGCCGGTGGCACGGCGATCAACATTACTTTTTACAGTAATGGCGGTCGGTGCCGTCCTCGGACAGCACCGACCGCCATTTTTTTCCGGGTCATCGGGTCACTGATGACCCGGAAAGGTTCCGATCGCCGCTATTGGCTGATCTGAATTGATCAGCCTATAGCAGCGATCGTAAGCACGGGGGGTGTTAACCACCCCCCGTGCCGAGAAGCTATGATGGCCTGCTATGATTTATAGCAGGCCATCTTCCCCGACCGCTGTGTGTGAACACGCAGCGATCGGGGAAACATCGGGCGTAAATTTACGCCCTGATGCGCTAAGTACCATGGCGCCAGGGCGTAAATTTACGCCCGATGTCGTTAAGGGGTTAAGAGCATCGGGAAGAGCGGAGAAAATAATTTCTATCTACAACAGACTTGACTGTATTTTACAGTTATGGCGATTAGTTAAAGTCAAGATGCTACGCCCCCTCCTGACAACCTGGTTGACAACCTAAATACTCTTTGAAATAAAAAATATAACAGAAATGCTATGATAATATTTTGTGGGAAATACTGAAACATTTCATATAATACTTATATATGAACAACTTCACTTACTGTAGACTAGAAAATACAGTGTTACACTATAGGTCAGCATGTAATAAGGAAGCATGGTGATTATTATTGTGGTTTTGAAGGATGTCTGGGTTAAATGGGAAGTCTGAAGAGTATGATATTCCTGCTGCTACTGTAACCTTTCCTCTATTTAGAACAGCCTCTCATATCCATATTCCTGTTAGTGTTGTTTCTTCCTAAATGCAAACACATGTAGCCATTTTTTATTCTAGTTTTTTCAGTTTTTAAGGTTCTCAATAAAGATGAAGTAGTAGACAAGTATATAGTGGTACCTTGGTTTAAGAGTAACTTCGTTTAAGAGCTTTTTGGTTTAAGAGCTCACAGTTTTTCAAAATTCTGACTTGGTTTAAGAGCATTGCTTTGGTTTAAGAGCTCCCTGTCCTGGGTGTGAGCGCAAGTGGGGGAGGGGCATGGTCTATAGCACTGTACTCTGACCCAGGAAGTCTCCCTCACCTTCCAAATCATAGCAGATCCACTTCAGGCTGGGGCTTACATCAGGGGACAGGACTGTGGAGGTAATCTCTTCATAGCTGTAACCCCTCTCTTCCCAGGCAGAGAATGCTGCTATACTGTGGCCACATCTGCCCTGCTCATTCCTTTATGCTCCCTGCAGTCTCTGTCAGTCCTTGTGTTTCCCATCCTCTCCATTACTGTACAGTAACTTATAATATCACATATCCTGCTGTTTCTGAATGTTTGTTTCATTTGTTCTACATGTTTTTCAGAATAATAAATCATTATTTTGGGGTGTGGAACCAATTGTCTGCATTTCTATGATTTCTTATGGGAAAATTTGCTTTGGTTTAAGAGTAGATTTGGATTACAAGCACGGTCCCGGAACAAATTATGCTCAATTATGCTGTAGTTCAATTCTTCTAAGGTTGTAAAATAGCAAGAATGAAGTATCTCAGATATAAGTATGAAATATTCCTTTAGTACCTCTAGAAAAGTAAAAACTTCTCAGTGATTTTGAATGCTTTTTTTCAGTATTTTGTATGTTAATGTAAATGATGTTATTATAAAATACAAATGGCCATGCACAAAACAACCCTTATATGGCTCTGTAGAAGAAAAAATAAAAGTTTAAAATAAAAAGTTATGAGCGGCAGGGTGTGTGTGTGTGTGTGTGTGTGTGTGTTTGTTTAGGGACACTATGCGCCCCCTAGTGTCATAAATATTACACAGTCAGATAAAGTACTGTGATGCAAAGACACGTACATACAATATTGTAGGATGTGTATGACAATTGAGAATAGTTGTGTTTTCTAAAAGCACGCATCAAATCATCACAATGCGTCCTTACTGCCAATGTCACTTGACACAATGTCACAAAACTATCTGTACCAGTAATTGTTGGTCACTGAATTATGCATGAATGGAATATTGACTTAGTGCCAATTGTCAAAATCAATAAAAGAAGGGAAATCGAGTTGTGTAATCATAGAGTTTTAAATAATAAAAAAACATTACAGTAACTGTATAAATCACGTCAACCACATGGACTCGGCCCAGGGAAACATCACCTTTAGTGTACTTATTGATGTGTATTTATAAAATTATGTGACACAGTTTGGCACCTTGTTTTTTGTCCCTAACCATAACCCGGTGTCATATAAGCATGTTACATACAGA
This sequence comes from Dendropsophus ebraccatus, assembly GCF_027789765.1. Classification (NCBI taxonomy): domain Eukaryota; kingdom Metazoa; phylum Chordata; class Amphibia; order Anura; family Hylidae; genus Dendropsophus; species Dendropsophus ebraccatus. The sequence goes on from NC_091461.1 coordinate 56,046,646, forward strand.
TAACAACTTTTTGTTTCTGGCATGGTTACACATGTAGTTGTGACCTTGATTAACCATGATAAAGGGCATGACATAGGTTGTTACCTGAATGTACTGTGCTTTTATGAGACCTTAATAAGGGACCTGAGACTGCATTCCGGGTAGCTGGACCCTTTTGTCTTGTTTGCAAACATGAAATGAGCCATGACCAGACTTGTCTGTGAAAATAGTGGCGGCACTAGGTCAGATGGGGTGAGCTGGTTTCTCTTTTATTGCTTGCTGAAAACATAGTCACTTTGGGTTTTTGGTGCACATTCAACCTATACATCAAACATGCCCATAGAGATATGTGGACCTAGCATATGCCAAAAAAAAGGATCCTTTGGGCGATATCTGTGCTGTACAAATATTTGTCATTAGTTGGAATATTGCCAAACACCGTTTCTATTCAATACGTTTGGATGGGGGAGTAGATTTGGGCTTATCTGTCACCATTGGATTCACATATGTTGGTTTGGGTGTTTGTGAGGGTTGGAAGCTGAATTGATATAATGTATTCAGACTAATGTCTATAGGAAGTGCATGAAAGCTGTATGCCTCTTTAAAGTGTACATTCAATGTTGGTTTTCCATCCATTCTACAAGGATTGGTGACGGGAGATACCGCTCACACTGCCAGTACAGTTGCCAAGGTAATGGTCTGACAGACAGCAAGTTCTGGGCATAAGTTCTGTTAAACAAAAAAAGGGCCCAAGCACAGAATTTGCTGGGTGTCTGATGGTTGCCTTGGCAACGCGAAGTAGAGAAGTAAAAAATTAAGTAGAGATGTAAAAAAAATTTAGCTAACCATCTCAAGTGAAGTCCAGAGAACTCCAGCTCCAAGGGAATCTGTCACTAGGTTTATGCCGTCTTAGATGAGGGCAGTATAAACTAGTGACAGAAATGCTGAACAGATCGTTATATTAGTATATTATAAATTAATAGGATTCTTGCCGCACCCCTCCCCCTGCTGATTGACAGGTGACTGCCTATACACAGCATGGATAGATAACTGCCAATCAGCAGCTAGTGGGCGGAGTTTTCTGCTTCTTATCTATAATGAGGTCCACTGGGCTCATGTACACTACCGTTCAAAAATGGGGTCACATTGAAATGTCCTCATTTTTGAAGGAAAAACACTGTACTTTTCAATGAGGATAACTTTAAACTAGTCCTAACTTTAAACAAATACACTCTATACATTGCTAATGTGGTAAATGACTATTCTAGCTGCAAATGTCTGTTTTTTGGTGCAATATCTACATAGGTGTATAAAGGCCCATTTCCAGCAACTATCACTCCTGTGTTCTAATGGTACAATGTGTTTGCTCATTGGCTCAGAAGGCTAATTGATGATTAGAAAACCCTTGTGCAATCATGTTCACACATCTGAAAACAGTCTAGATTGTTACAGAAGCTACAAAACTGACCTTCCTTTGAGCAGTTTGTGTTTCTGGAGCATCACATTTGTGGGGTCAATTAAACGCTCAAAATGGCCAGAAAAAGAGAACTTTCATCTGAAACTCGACAGTCTATTCTTGTTCTTAAAAATGAAGGCTATTCCATGCGAGAAATTGCTAAGAAATTGAAGATTTCCTACAACGGTGTGTACTACTCCCTTAAGAGGTGGCTGCAGGATTTGGGCTTCAGTGCAGAGTGGCAAAGAAAAAGCCATATCTGAGACTGGCCAATAATAGAAAAAGATTAAGATGGGCAAAAGAACACAGACATTGGACAAAGGAAGACTGGAAAAAAGTGTTGTGGACAGATGAATCCAAGTTTGAGGTGTTTGGATCACAAAGAAGAACGTTTGTGAGACGCAGAACAAATGAAAAGATGCTGGAAGAATGCCTGACGCCATCTGTTAAGCATGGTGGAGGTAATGTGATGGTCTGGGGTTGCTTTGGTGCTGGTAAGGTGGGAGATTTGTACAGGGTAAAAGGGATTCTGAATAAGGAAGGCTATCACTCAATTTTGCAACGCCATGCCATACCCAGTGGACAGCGCGGATTGGAGCCAATTTCATCCTACAACAGGACAATGACCCTAAACACACCTCCAAATTGTGCAAGAACTATGTACAGCAGAAGCAGGCAGCTGGTATTCTATCTGTAATGGAGTGGCCAGCGCAGTCACCAGATCTGAACCCCATTGAGCTGTTGTGGGAGCAGCTTGACCGTATGGTACGCCAGAAGTGCCCATCCAACCATTCCAACTTGTGGGAGCTGCTTCTAGAAGCGTGGGGGGCAATTTCTCCAGCTTACCTCAACAGATTAATAGCTAGAATGCCAAAGGTGTGCAATGCTGTAATTGCTGCAAAAGGAGGATTCTATGACGAGAGCAAAGTTTGATGTAAAAACAATATTATTTCAAATACAAATGATCATTTCTAACCTTGTCAATGTCTTGACTCTATTTTCTATTCATTTCACAACGTATGGTGGTGAAAAAGTGTGACTTTTCATGGAAAACACAAAATTGTTTGGGTGACCCCAAACTTTTGAACCGTAGTGTACATAATGGAAAATACTACTTATTGTCCTTGTTATTTAGGAGGATGTCTCTGAATCAGCTGCACAAAACAATATAAGTGATCTATCATTCTTCTCAGTTTCTCTGTCACTTGTTTACAGAGCCGGACTGGGACTTAAAATCAGCCCTGGCACTCAAACCTCAGCAGCCCACATACCATAACCTCCCTTATATATTAGAAATAGCAGTGTACTATACATGCTGTAGCGAATTCTACTCACTACTTCCTTAAATATTGAACCCTACCATCAACACATAAAAAAAATAAATCTTTTGTGCATATTTATGTATTTCAGCAGCACCAAATCCGCAATAGATTAGTCCAGTGTAAACTTTCATAATCATCCTTTTTCTTAACCAGCTGAAGTGTCACAGAGGCGGAGCCTTCCTGCTCTGACTGATTTACATACATGGAGGTGCTGCGGCTGTCACTGTGACACTTCAGCTGGTAATAAAAAGGATGATTATAAAAGGAGTGCTTATAGCTAAAATTTTAATTACTTACCGTAATTTTGCTTTCTTCGAGGATAGAGGCAGCACACATGGGATATAGATCCCTCCTACTCACTCTCAGGACCGCCCACCTACAAAAAATACCTGACAACAGGTTAACCAATTAAACATAATGACACCCCTTAAGTACTCCTTCACACCATCCACACACTGTGTTCAATAAAATAGCCGATATGATGCTTCAACACACATTTATTGGGAGGGTATATCTGTGCTGCCTCTATCCTCGAAGAAAGCAAAATTACGGTAAGTAATTAAAATTTTAGCTTTCTTCTTCGTATAGAGGCAGCACACATGGGAGCTAAATAGCTAACTGAAATAGGGGAGGGTAGGTCAGATTGCAGCACTTAGTACCCCTGTGCTGAAGGCTGGAATACTGCTTAGATTGTCAATCCTGTAGTGCGATATGAACGTAGATGATGAAGACCACGATGCAGCATTACAGATGTCTATCACAGGCACTTGGGCTCTCTCTGCCCACGAAGTCGCCATTGCCCTCGTTGAGTGAGCCTTCAAGCCGGTAGGTGGATCTTTGCCTGTCTTTTTGTACGCTTCCAAGATTACCGTTTTCAGCCATCTCGCTATTGTGTCCTTGGCAGCCTTTTTTCCCTTGTTTGCACCAGTGAACTGTAGGAATAAATTTTCATCTCGCCTGAAGGCTTCTACCCTAGAGATATAGCAGGCGAGAGTTCTACCAACATCCAGTAGTCGTAGTCTTCGTTCTTCCTCACTGGACGGATCAGGGTAGAAAGACTGTAGTAGAACTTCCTTATTGATGTTCTGTACTGAGGCTACCTTAGGTATAAAGGACGGGATGGTCCTTAACAGTACGCCTTCTGGAACAAATTTAATGAAAGGTTCTCTGGATGATAAAGCTTGGATCTCACCCAGTCTCTTTGCCGATGTTATGGCTACTAGAAAACAAGCCTTTAGGGTTAGCCACTTTACTTCCACCTCTTCCAACGGTTCAAATGGAGAGTCCATCAATGATTGTAACACAATCTGCAAATCCCATGCAGCGGTAGGTGATTTTACTACTGGCCTCAAGTTCCTTAGAGCTTTAAAGAACTTTGTTATTATAGGCTCTCCTGCAAATACACCGTCCGTGAAAGAGTTTATGGCCGTCATGTGTACTCTCAGCGTGTTAGCTCTTAAACCTTTTTGAAAGCCATCTTGGAGAAATTGTAGCACCGCTGGTAGAGATACAATCTCATGATTATTCTGCTGTCTCCAAGAAGCAAATTTTTTCCATAATCTCGCATACAGCTTGTTAGTAGATTGTTTACGAGCTGATAATAACGTGCTGATTACGTCTTCTGACAATCCTTTTAATCTGTATCTAGTTCTCTCATGTTCCACGCCGTTAAATGCAGGCGTGACAGCTGAGGATGAAGGAACTGCTTCTGAGAGAGAAGATCCTTGTGCAGGGGGAGAGTCCAGAACTCTCCTCTGGATAGACGCAGGAGCAGTGGAAACCACGGTCTCCGAGGCCAATAGGGTGCCACCAGTATTGCTCTGGGTTTGTCCTGCACAATCTTCCTCAAGACTCTCTCCAGAATCGCTGTTGGAGGAAAGAGATATACGAACTTCTGTTTCCATGTCACTGAAAATGCATCCAGGATCTGAGGATTGTCCTTCGGATTCAGAGATGCAAACTTCTCCACCTTGCGATTCTGTCTGGTTGCCATTAGGTCCCAATCTGGCACACCCCATCTGTCCGTTATCTGCCAAAAATATTTTTGGTCCAGCACCCATTCGTTGGGACTCAGTGCTTCTCGACTCAGTAAGTCGGCCTTCACATTCTGGACTCCCTTTATGTGAAGAGCTGAAATCTTGAGAAGGTTCTCTTCTGCCCAAGTCATTATCATTCTGCACTGCCTCTCGAGCGCGGGGCTTCTCGTCCCCCCCTGCTTGTTTATATAGTATACGGTGACTGAATTGTCGGACTGTATCAGGGTTGCTTTTCCTTTTATCAGAGGTGCAAAGTGTAGAAGCGCGAGACGAGCCGCTTTCATTTCCCTCATGTTCGAAGAAAGTCGAGATTCTGCAGCAGACCATGTCTTCTGTACCCAGCTGTCTCCGAGATGGGCTCCCCAACCGGTTGCAGATGCATCCGTAGTTATAACTACTGACTCGGTTAGAGCAAACGTGTTGCCGCTGGACAAATTGCTCTGCACCAGCCACCATTCCAGCTGTTTCTTCGTCCACTTCGAGATGACCAACGATTGGTTCAGTGACGTCGGACTCCTGTCCCAAAAGTCGAGAATTTCTCTCTGTAAAGGCCTCATGTGTGTCCTCGCCCAGGGCACTGCGTCCATGGCTGCTGTAAACAGTCCCAGTACTCTCATCGCTTGCCTTATCGTCACTGAACTGGCGCGAATTAAGTGACGGACTTGACTCTGTAGGTCTCTGAGTTTGTCTCTGGGTAAGAACAGTTTTAACTGATTCGCATCTATTATGAGGCCCAGAAATTTCTTTATTGGAGCTGGGTGTAGATCTGATTTCTTCAGATTGATGAGAAACCCCACCTCCTGCAATAACTGAGTCGTCCTCTGGAGGTGTAGTAGCAGATGCTCTCGAGAGGATGCAATCAACAGCCAGTCGTCGAGGTAAGGAATCAGTTGTATGCCCTGCAGGCGAAGATGGGCTACTAAGACAATGGTTACTTTTGTGAAGACCCTTGGGGAGGAGGTGAGACCAAATGGGAGGGCACAAAACTGGTAATGACGTACTTCTGCGCCTACCTGAATTGCTACTCTTAAGAACCTCCTGGACAACGGATGAATGGGAATATGGAGGTATGCGTCCATTAAGTCCAGTGAGACCATGAGGTCTCCTTTTTGTATCAATGCTGTTGCTGATCTGATGGTCTCCATCTTGAATTTTTCTTTTGTTACAAACCGGTTGACATAACGTAAGTCTATGATTAAACGCCATTTTCCCTCGGTCTTGGGCACGGGAAAGAGCATCGAATAAACTCCTCTTCCTTTTTCCTCGTCTGGCACTGGTTCCAACGCTCTTTTTAGAAGAAATTCTTGTAACAGAGTGGGCACTACATGATCCCTGGGACGGTTTATGATTAGCCTCTCCTTTGGTCTCTTTATGAACTTTATCTTGTAGCCTGTCTTTATTATGTCGAGAACCCATCTGTCTGTAGTCACTGCCTCCCAAGCCGGAAAAAGTTCTTTAATCTTGCACCGACTGGCTGAGTGACTAAACTCCTGGCGTCAGAATTCAGATTTGGTCTGTCCTGATTGCCCTTGTCTGGGTTTACGATTTTGTGCAGTCTTCTGGGGACGTCTGTTGGAGTTGCCGGAAAAGTTTCTTTTACGAAAAGTATTTCTACCTTTCGTTTTGAAAAATTTATAAGGCTTTTTCCTTTCTGATTGTGGAAAAGCTAGTCCTTTGCCTTTCTTACATTTTTCTAGGATCTTCTCCAACTGAGCGCCAATTAATTGTCCAGGTTCAAATGGAAGCGAACAGAAGTTATTTTTGGAACTGACCTCTCCTCTCCATGGTTTTAACCAGACAGAACGTCTGGCAGAATTTGTAAGCGCCAAGTTCTTTGATGCAATTTTTAGCACATCCACTGGGAAATCACAAAGATAGTCCGCTGCAAGTTTAATACTTTTAACCTGCTCCAGCAACTCTTCCCTTGGAACTTTATCCTCGATGTCTCTGGACAACGTGCTCAACCAAACTCTCATGGCTCTTGCCACTGGAACTGTAGAGAGAGCCGCCTTACTGAGATCTGCAGAGTTACAATATGCCCGTCTTAATAAGACATCGGTCTTTCTGTCACTCGCATCTCTCAGCAAGGAAGAATCATCTGATGGTAGCAGAATATTCTTCGATAGCTTTGAAACAGCTGGATCTATTTGGGCCGGCTTCTCCCAGGATTCCGACTCCGTAGGGTCAAGGCGGTATACGGCTCTGAACCTAGAGCCTAACTCTATGCGGCGATCTGGTCTCTTCCATTCCTTTTCCATGATCGTTTTTAGAACTGGGTGTCCCGGGAGGACTGTAGATTTCTTACGTGGAAAATAATATAAATTTTCTCTCTCTTTTGATGAAGTCTTGTCTCTCTTTACTTCTATAATCTCTTTAACAGCTTTTATTAGTCCATCCGCATTTTCTTTTTTGAATAGAAAATAATCTTCTGATACTGGGGGCTCAGTTTCTGAATCCGTGGAATCGTCCAGCTCAGAGTCCCATGAATCAGAAGAATGTTCAGACGGAGATCTCTCCGCTATTCTGGACTTAGATTTCCTCTTGAGCCCTGAAGTGGAAGGAGCTGGCGTTGAAGCACTTGGCATGTGCGTCTTGAACCACGAAAAAAAGGCCTTAGCCTCATTAATAAATGCTGAGGTCTCCTCCTGAGGCGCTCTGTTTCTTTCTGCCTCTTGTTCCACACACAGGTCACAGGTGGCTGAAGGGAGATCATCTGGGAGGGGCTGCTCACAAACATCACAGAATCTGTGTCTAGTTTTGCTTCTCCTCTTACTGGCAGATGAATGGCTTGACATCGGCCAGGTGAGACGATGATCATAGCTGTCGCCTAAACCGCTCACCGCTCACCGCGATGTCTAAGGCATTCCTCCTTACCGGCCGTACTGGGAGCCGTGGCTTCAGATGACGTACTTCCGGTCCGTGGAACGCAGACCGGAAGTAGTATGGCCGCCGTTTGGACCGCAAGCGAACTCCTGAGCGCCGGCCGGAGCATGAAGCGCAGGATTTAAGCCAGGTAAAGCGTACCATCTAAAAAAGACAGGAACAAATATACAGACTCACCATCTCCTTGCAGGGCAGCTATAATCCTGGTACTGAAACCATCCAGCCCTGCTGAGTACTGTATAGCAACATAGCCAGGCAAAGCCACTGGCCGATGCATGTAAGGGGCCATATAACTGCCAGAGCACCAGAAATGGCATGGTTACCCTTACTATTACTGTCATGCAGTAGGTGCTCTGGCCAGGGTTACCCACATTGGCCACCCTGTAACAAATAGAAAACAACATAAGTTACTAAAAGGTGGGCATTAGCAGGTGAGATACAAACCTCACCTGCCCTCCTGAATAGGAGGACAGAAAAAAACACAGTGTGTGGATGGTGTGAAGGAGTACTTAAGGGGTGTCATTATGTTTAATTGGTTAACCTGTTGTCAGGTATTTTTTGTAGGTGGGCGGTCCTGAGAGTGAGTAGGAGGGATCTATATCCCATGTGTGCTGCCTCTATACGAAGAAGAAAGTGCAATTACATCCAGTGATTTACAGGAGGCGTCTTCTCTGCATGAATTGCAATTGACATTTTTGCTAAAGTTGTTCTCTTTTTCTTGCTCGCCTATCATGAAGACTTCTCTGTCTGTGACTCCCCTCTGTAGGATCTACTGTACCAGACAAACATTTTAGGATCCTTGCTCCAGCATCATACCCAAGTGTATTGCTTCACACAGTTACCTTTGCCAAAGTGTCTGGGGCCCCCCTAACAAAAGGGCCAATGCCTCACTCACACCTTGGATGTGACCCTATTATTAAAACTTAGTGTTTGTTAATACCCAATAAAAGAATAAATTTAACATGAAGATGAAGGTGACACTATTAAAAATACACTCCAGGTCACCAGTATATGAAGTGTATAGATATGGCGGCCCACACAGGCCCTGCCTATACTGTAGTAGCTGCAGATTACTATCCATAGAACAATACTGATGACCGGATGATATATTAAAAGCTGCATAGCCCCTCAACTAGTGTCACTTTGCAAAGAGGGAGCGGTACTGCAGCTTATTTCCAGGGAAGTGAATGGAGCTGAGTTCTAATACAATAACACACACAACCTGAGGACAGGGTGGCGCTGTTTTTGAAATAAAACAACCATGTTTTTCTAATTCTGGATAATCCTTTTAAATTCTGTAGTGATGATTATGACCATAAAGTCATTACATGTGTTCGCAAACAGCCATTTTAATATCAAGTTTAATTGAACATATTAAACTGTTATGGACCTTTTAGGACTTTATGAGCAGCTACTGTATGGTCGCATTCACATGTTCCGTGTTCTGCACAGAACATGGACGTGGAATGCCTGTAAGGGACTCTCCCCCGCCCGGACAGCATCTGTGATAAGATGCTGGGAGTGGGGGAACTGTACAGATATGTGCTCGGAGCGGCGCTGATCCCGGCTGACATGTGCAGCCAGGCAGTGCCTCTATTAGCCAACGTGGGTCCCGTTGCCACGCCGGCTAATTAAGCCTCTAAGTGCAGCTGTCAAACCTGACAGCTGCACTTAGAGGCTTCAGACCTCACGTCCCTGGTGTCTAGTGGGACGGATCTCCCCCCCGAGATCCGTTCTTCTGCCCGTGTCGGGCGTCAGCGTCAGAATGACGCTGATCCCGGCTTGGCAATAGATTGCTATGGCCTGCAGCAGGCCATAGCAATCTATGACCGATCTCATTGATCTTTGCTGTGTATATACAAGTCCCCCAGGGGGACTTCAAGTAACAGTAAAAAAAAAAAAAAAAAAAAGTAAAAATGTTTTTTTTTTTATTAATAAAAAATCCCCTCCCCTATTAAAAGTCCAAATCACCCCCCTTTTCCCATTTTATAAATATAAATAAATAAACAAATAAACAAACATGTTTGGTATCGCCGCGTGCGTAATCGCCCGAGCTATTAATTAATCACATTACTGATCTCGCACATTAAACGGCGTAAGCGCCAAAAAATTCCAAAGTGCAAAATTGCACATTTTTGGTCGCATCAAATCCAGAAAAAATTTAATAAAAAGTGATCAAAAAGTCATATATGCACAATCAAGGTACCGATAGAAAGAACGCATCATGGCGCAAAAAATGACACCTCAAACAGCCCCATAGACCAAAGGATAAAAGCGCTGTAAGCATGGGAATGGAGCGATTTTAAGGAACATATATTTGTTAACAATGGTTTGAATTTTTTACAGGCCATCAGATAATATAAAAGTTATACATGTTATATATCGTTGTAATCGTAACGACTTGAGGAACATGCATAACAAGTCAGTTTTACCATAGGGCGAACGGCCTTAAAGCAAAACTCCCCAAAATCAAAACAAATTCCTTTTTTTTTTCAATTTGACAGCGCCAATGATTTTTTTCCGGTTTCGCAGCATATGTTATGGAAAAATAATGCCTGTCATTGCAAAGTAAAATTGCAATAAGCGCTCATATACGTCTCTAGGTGAAAAAATGCAAGCGCTATGGACTTTTAAACATAAAGTGGAAAAAGCAAAAGTGCAAAATGAAAATTGGCTTTGACCTTAATGGGTTAATCATGGTTAAAGGACAACTCCCACGGGACCCCCCCCCCCCCAAAAAAAAACACAGACATACACAGACACCATACTCACCATCCCTCCAGTGACGATCGCCACTCGATTCGCCCACCGTCCGCCTCTCCATCGCCGCCGTCCAGCGATGTCTCTGACTTCGGGTCCTGGGGATGGAAAAGGCTGCCAGTGCACTTGCGCATCGGCAGCCTTTTCATTGGCTGGAGCGCATCACATGGCTTCCAGCAACCTCAGCCAATCAGGGCTGAGCAAGCTGGAAGCCATGTGATGCGCTCCAGCCAATGAAAAGGCTGCTGGTGCGCATGTGCACCAGCAGCCTTTTCCGTCCCATTCACTCTCTTTGAAGACGCCGAGGAGGAAGAAGACCCGGACCGCCCCCCGGCTCTGACATTGTCGTCACCAGATGCCGTCCGGGATAAGAGGACCGTGACGATGGTAATAGGTAATGTATACATTCTTTAACTTCAGTGTGTGTGTGGGGGGGGGGGGTCGGGGGTCCGAAAGTGGGGGAAGGGGGCCAGACCGATTATTTAACCACATTACAAAGTTATATAACTTTGTAATGTGTGTTAAATAAGCTAAAAAAAAAATTTGTGGGAGTTGTCCTTTAACCTGTTAACAACGCATGACTTGTTTACCCGCCATGCGGCTGTTAAGTGTAAACAGAGAGGGCTCCCGGCGTGAGCCCTCTCTGCAGCCCGCGGTCCCCGGTTGCTATGTGCAGCCAGGGACCGCGGGTATTAGCTGACAGCTGAGTCAAAGCTGACAGCTGCTTTTGAATAGCAGCTGTGCCCCCTGTCCCTGGTGTTTAGTGGGGGATCTCCCCCCCCCCCCCCCCCCCCGCGATGCGATCGCGGAGGGGAGATCACTTGTACTGAGCCAGCCGGGGCTCAGCGTCGCTGTTCCCGACTCGGTAATCTATTCGGATGGTCTGCAGCAGACCATTATAATAGAGCCATGATCTGATGGATCATTGCTCTATTATATACACAGGATTGATCTCAATGGGAGATCAATTCTGTGTATATAGAAGTCCCCCAGGGGGCTTCATATTACTGTGAGTGAAAGTAAAAAAGAGTGTTTTTATTAATAAAAAATCCCCTCCCCTATTAAAAGTCTGAATCACCCCCCTTTTCCCATTTTACAAATAAAAGTAAATAAATAAATAAACATGTTTGCTATCACCGCATGCGTAATCGCCCGAAATATTAATTAATCACATTCCTGATCTCGCATGGTAAACGGCGTAAGCGCAAAAAAATCCCAAAGTGCAAAATTGCGCATTTTTGGTCGCATCAAATCCAGAAAAATTGTAATAAAAAGCGATCAAAAAGTCGCATATGCGCAATCAAGGTATCGATATAAAAAATGCATCATGGCGCAAAAAATGACACCTGACACAGCCCCATAGACCAAAGGATAAAAGCGCTATACGCATGGGAATGAAGCGATTTTTAGGAACATATATTTGTTAACAATGGTTTGAATTTTTTACAGGCCATCAGATAATATAAAAGTTATACATGTTACATATCGTTGTAATCGTAACAACTTGAGGAACATATATAACAAGTACGTTTTTCCATAGGGCACACGGTGTAAAAATGACCCCCCCCCCCCCCCAAAGAAAAATAATTGCGTTTTTTTTTCAATTTCACTGCGCATATAATTTATTTCTGGTTTCGCAGCATAGTTTATGGAAAAATTAAGCAAGTCATTGCGAAGTACAATTAGTGACGCAAAAAATAAGGGCTCATGTGGGTCTGTAGGTGTAAAAATGCAAGTTCTATGGTCTTTTATACACAAGGAGGCAAAAACGAAAACGCAAAAACGAAAGTTAGCCCGGTCCTTAAGGGGTTAACCATAAGTAGTTTTTACAGTGTTTATACCACTTTTATGAGGTTTGTTTTTGTCTGTGGTGAGCAATGGTGCCTCACTAGTGCAATGCTGTGGATAACTACTTCCATACCTCGGCTCCACATCATAAATAATTGATTTGTTTGGGTGGATAATAATAATTATTAGAATGCTGCAGAGGTTTCATTGTAGGCAACCTAATGATAGCATGGAAACTTCTGATATAACAATAGCACAGGAGACCTTTATTGATTATGCAGAGTGATGAACTGGAAAGTCTTTGTTGATTTCTAATTGCTAACTAATTGCATATATGGGAAAGAAAATCCTCAAAGAGTATTGTATCATCTGTCTACAAGGACAGTGTGCTGGCCTTATAGATTCCCTCATGAATAATTTTGGCAGCATTGAATCATTACTGTCACACAGACATGTCAAACGTTTTGATTGGTCAGAATCTCAGTGCTGAGAGATCACCCATTGCTAGATATAGCTGAGGGAGATGAGCACCGATCAGTTTTGCTTCATACAAAGCAAAACTAATCTGATGCGCTCATCTCTAGCGACTAACATAATTGCAATGAGACCATAATGTGCGCGACCTCTGTTGGAGCCAATGGGGGTCGGCACATTATGATTTCATTGCATCTCCTTATCCATTGAGACCCAAACTTCTGCATTAACTGATCTCACCACTGATCCAGAAGCATCCCATCGTGACAGGTACACTTTAACCTTTTAGGATTCATACTACCTCCAGACCATTGCTTTTAGAACAGAATAGTGGACAATAACCTAGACAATGAGCTGTCAACAGCGGGAGGAAAAGAGCAGCATATCAGGAGAATGTGCAAAAAATAATATTAGCTGACGTGCCCTAAACATTTAACAGTGTTAGCTGAGATGGAAATACCCCTTTAAGATCTTTCGGAATTTAAAGCAGTAAGTTAGGAAATCATTTGCCCAAGTCGCCCTTCCTTGCAGAAGGTCAACCAGCAGAGACCTTGGACCAATGGAATAGCTGTTATATACATAAAACATGTCAAAGCACACTCCCAGCATTAGATGTATTGTATGGCTGATGGTTGTGATGTCTTATCAAACAATAATAATAATAATAATATAAAAGACGTGCAGCACTTACCTCTTCTGTCATATGATAGAGTTTAGTGGCCAGAGCTGCTCACATACAGGTCACGGACTCCCTGCTTTACTGCTACAGTAGTCTACTGGAAATAACATTTTGTTTTGGTCCTGTGAGCTGCCTTGAAGTGACCTTATTGAATAAGCAGAGTTCATTCTTTAACAATTCGGCTGTTCAGCCCTCTGCTTGGAATGGCATTTTGCTTTTTGTATAAAATAAATGACCTTGCAGATTATCCAAATTTCAGCGGCACTGTGAATACATTTTATAACAACAAGATCCGTGCCCAGTGCTGAGGAACTCTTTTGGGCCTACGTGTTCTCTTTTTTTTTGACCAAATGTATTATTTTATGACTAACTCATTGAACAATTCTGGTGGCCGAACACATAGTGGTATGAATGGTTATATCTGTTGTATATATAGAATTACATTAAGGGTGATGGAGTTTAGTATTAATCTGTGCCAGCTGGGTCACATCCATGATCAGCAGCACTGCCAAGTACCACACATTAGTTTCCTCCTCAATGACAATACTGGCACTCAATACAAAATCTCTTTGGTGGTTGTATTAACCTGACCTCATAGCTTTACAGGCCTGATTCACACAATAAAGGACTGGTTCCCAAAGTGTATACCAGGGAGTGACAGAAAGAGAATGGGACAAAAGCTAAAAAGTGAGAGTTTCCAGTAACTGGTTCTTATTAATTGCTAACTAAAAAAAAATTGACTAATAGCAAGCTATTTATTATGCTCTCCTGCAGCTGGGTCTGCATCCTTTACCCCATGACGACGACACCATGTTAATTAACCCCTTCATGACCGAGATAATTGATGCCCGGGTCAAATTAATGCAATGTTCCTCCCCGTCTTCTAAGAGCCATAGCGCTTTTATTTTTCCACCTGCAGGGCTGGTTGGGGTGTCATATTTTGCGCCATGATCTCTAGTTTTTATTAGTATCATATTGGTGTAAAAGAGGATAAGGAAAGAGGGTGGGGAGGAGGGACGGAGGGGTGGTGTAAAGTTAGGGCACAGATACACTAAGCCACGACCATTGGGTACAGGGCTGCAAGTTTAAAAGTTGTTTTTTAGGACAATAACTACATCACCTGCCGAATGGACCCCAGGACAGATCTTGGATTAAAAGCAGCTATCTGAAGGTACAAGCGGTTTGTGGGGGGACAGATTGTGGGTACAGAGTCGCTTTAATGAGGAAAAGGGCTATTTTTTCTGCGTTCTACAGTAAAGAAGAGATTTCAAGTATCCTGAGTCTCTGAATCTTCCAGCAGAAGATGACCATCTCACTCTTTTGGCAAACGAACCAGCAGAAAAGAAAAAAACCAACAGAAAGATGGTAAACCTGAAACTGACAAAAACTGCAAAAAGTCAGAGGCTTCAGTCGTAAAGTTTTAATTTTGAAGCCAGAATTTTACCCTCACTGGTTGACCAATGCATTTTTTTTCACACCTGGCAAACTTTTGCATGAAATGCGTGGGTGCTGAGCACAATCTGGGAGGGTTACTGACCTGATCTCACCTGTATCTGCCACATAATCTTATCATTAGCTCTGCCAATCATCTTTAGGTTGCCTCCCTGCTACAAGAATTCCTGATAAAGCATACCGCAATACAATATCTGAAGGGTTTCAATATCAGTCTTCACAGAAGAAATGGTGTCTCCCTGGTCTGCAACTTTCTTAGGGCCCTATTACACCAAACGTTTATTGGCCGTACTTACTGGCCATTTCGGGCAGATAATCGCTTGGTGTAATATGGCCCTAAAAGACTAGCAGACCTGAGAGACACCATTTTGAATTTATGCAGGCTAAAAAAAAACATACTTTTATTTAAAGGGGTATTCCGGTAAAACAAAAGTATTATTTTTTTTCTTTTACATTTTTTCTTTTACATTTCTTTCATAAAATTCTAACCAGTGGCTGTGTCAGGAACTGAAGCCGAAGTGGCTGAACAGGTAGCTATTACATGCATTGTTAGCGATACTGAGCCTTCCCTAATTTCTATCCTAATGCATATTAGAATTAGAGTTGGGGAAGCAGCCTGGGTCATTAGCACTGCAGCCACAACACCGTGAAGCAGAGCGAGCGGGGATAACTGTCGATCTCTGCTTAAAGGGGTAATGCGGCGCTAAGAAATTATTCACAAAATAACACACATTACAAAGTTATACAACTTTGTAATGTATGTGAATGGCCCCCTTCCCCGTGTTCCCGACCCCCGCCCGTGAACCCGAAAGTGTAGTGCATTATACATACCTTATACGTGTCGACCCCCGTTCGCATTTCTTCTGACAGTGATGTAATTTTCGGGAGGCTGGCCGACCCGCTCCTGCCATCCCTCATGCCAGCCCCCCTCTGCTGCGTCATAACTGTGCTCAGCCGCGATTGGCTGAGCACAGTGATGCGCAGCCAATCGCGGCTGAGCAGCTGATGACGCGGCACACGTCATCAGCTGCTCAGCAGCGATTGGATGAGCAGTTATGCTCAGCCAATCGCAGCTGAGCACAGTTATGACATGGCTGAGGGGGGGGGGGGGGCGGGCGGCATGAGGGACGGCAGGAGCAGGTCAGCCGGCCTCCCGAAGATTACATCATTGTCAGAAGACGGCGGACGGGAGTCGACAAGAATCAGGTATGTATAATGCACTACACTTTCGGGTTCATGGGCGGTGGTAGGGAACACGGGGAAGGGGGCCATTCACATACATAACATACATTACAAAGTTGTATAACTTTGTAATGTGTGTTATTTTGTGAATAATTTCTTAGCGCCACACTACCCCTTTAACTGTGACACAGGCTGCTTCCCCAATTCTAATGCCTATACTAATATTGTACAGTACTGAAAGCAGAAAAATACTGTAAAATGTTTAAGAACTATACATTACATTTCAAATACTGTACTGTACACAGAGCTGTAATAGAAATCTTATTTTCTTCAGTCTTACTGCCACCTGCTGGCAAAATCATAGATTGCAGTTACTATAGTTAACATGCTACACTACACCAGGTTGGTGTTAGGGTATGTGCACACTGAGCAATTCAGACGGAACCTCCGTCACAGAATTCCGCCCTTCCTCCAAAGAATGAACTTGATCATCCTTGGACAGAGGAAGGAATCTGCCCGTGCATAGAATGGAGTCTATGACACTATCCGCTATCCGCAAGCGACGGATTACGCGACGGACTTTCAGTCCAAATTACTCAGTGTGCACATACCCTTAGAGGGAATGTGTCATCAGAAAATTACTTATTGTTTAACCCCTTAACGACCACGGGTGTATATTTACTTAAAAGAAAAAAGAAAGTGTTATTATTAATAGAAAGCCCCCTCCCCTAATAAAAGTTCGAATCACCCCCCTTTTCCCATGTTATGAATAAAAAGAAATAAATCAATAAATAAACATGTTTGGTATCGCCACGCGCGTAATCGGCCAAACTATTAATTAATCACATTCCTGATCTCGCATGGTAAACGGCGTAAGCGTAAAAAATTCCCAAAGTGGAAAATTGCGCATTTTTGGTCGCATCAAATCCAGAAAAATTGTAATAAAAAGCAATCAAAAAGTCGCATATGCACAATTAAGGTACCGATAGAAAGTACACAACATGGCGCAAAAAATTACCCCTCACACAGCCCCATAGACCAAAGGATAAAAGTGCTATAAGCCTGGGAATGGAGCGATTTTAAGGAACATATATTTGTTAACAATGGTTTGAATTTTTTACAACCCATCAGATAAAAGAAAAGTTATACATGTTACATATCGTTGTAATCGTAACGACTTGAGGAACATGCATAACAAGTTTTACCCCAGGGTGAACGGCGTAAAAACAAATACCTTCAAAATAAACAGAATCCTTTTTTTTTTTTTTCAATTTCACTACACATTAATTTTTTTTCTGGTTTTGCAGTGTACTTTATGAAAAAATTTAGTCTGTCATTGCAAAGTACAATTAGTGGCGCAAAATAAGGGCTCATGTGGGTTTCTAGGTGAAAAAATGCAACTGCTATGGCCTTCTAAGCACAAGGAGGAAAAAAACGGAAGTGCAAAAATCGAAATTGGCCCGGTCCTTAAGGGGTTAAATAATATTCCATTATTTTTCTAAATGCTGGTAAGAACAGCCCAGGCAATATGGCAGCAATCATACAAAATGTACAAAAAAAAATAATATATATATATATATATATATATATATATATATATATATATATATGAATTAGAAACAAATTAATTAATAAGAGACATGTTTTTTTTATGTGACTAATCAGTAAAATAAAATTTGATGACACATTCCCTTACAAAGGCTGTATTACACAATATGATAATGAGAAGGAAGCAGGCACCCACCGGTCAGCTCAGAGCTTGCTTCCCCCTCGTTCCTCACTCGCTGCCTATGCTATTACACGCACAGACAGCGAGGAGCAATGAACAATATTGATCAGGCCTTCATTGGCCTGTGTAATAGTACCCTAAATGTTTTTAAATTTGTGGTAGTGATGGCTTTGTCATGTATATTGTGTGGGGCCGTATATATCAGGGATTGTACTGATGTATACCTTAGATGTTCACTGTTAAGACCAACATATACATACTGTATATATATTTTTGACCTCTGTGGATCTTAAATAAATCTAAAATGACCCAAGTGTGGTTATTAATTGATTATTTTCAGCCAGAAGCTGAATGTGACGGCTGCCAGTACACCGATCCCTACTCACAGAAGGCTGGCATCTACCTAGAATGCACTGTGTAGACTTTGTGAGCAGCTAGCCTTGAGTTGGTAATAAAGATTAGTGTTTTTAAGAATTTATTCATACTCCTTAATCTATGCCTTTGTTTTTTCTATTGAATATTTTTCAAGTTATTTTTGACTATTGCAATACAATACAATTATTACTTAAATAGCTGCATTGTAATTAAACACTGAAAGGTTCAAAAGGTTGAAAGAAATTCAGCCAAATACAAAAAACAGAGCACATGTGAGATTTATCAAACATGGTGCAAAGTGAAACTTGCTCAGTTGCCCCTAGCAACCAATCAGATTCCACTTTTCATCTCTCACAGACGCACAATGAAAATAAAAGGTGGAATCTAATTGGTTGCTAGGGGCAACTGAGCCAGTTTCACTTTACACCATGTCTGATAAATCTCCCCCTTTGTCTCCATTAGAATAGGCACCCCATTTTTGGTGTTTCAACAATGTTGTTAACCTATTATCAAAAATAAATGTGCTTTTCTGAACAAAGACAGTATGGTAAAGGTTTTAGATAAAAATACAGGATAGAGAAAACCGTCTGCAGCTTCGGCTCGACTGCCCCCTCAATGTTCTGGAAACGGGTGGATGACATTGCCTCCATTAGAATGGGCTCCCCTGTGATGCTGAGGAAGTTTGGACTCCACTACTAGAAGGCCTAGAGGGATGGTGATTTCCCTGAACCTAGACCCGGAGTGGACTCTGTGCCTTAGCACCCCATGTGCAAACTGCATATTTTCCGATGAGTTTAGATGTTACATGTTTCATCAATGTTATTAAAGTAATATAAAAAATAAATGTGGCTTTCTGTACAAAAACAATATAGTAAGGGTTTAGATCATACAGGATGGAGACAACCGTCTGTAGCTTCGGCTTTGCCTCATTCCTTTGTAGTATATATTATACTACCTAACCTTATATATGCTGTTGTGTGGGGAAGTGTGTGTGTGTGTGTGGGGGGGGGCTATAGCATCTATCTTGAACGGGTTTTTATGTAAACTTTGGGGTAAGGTAAATTAAGGGTTGGCATGGGTAAATCGGGTTAGGGTGGAGGGGCTCCCTCTTGGTGCCTTCACCTTGACATGGTGAGGGAGCTTGCATGCCTTGGTGATCCACTGAGCTAAGCTAGCTGGAGAAATACTCCTGGGGGGGTCACCCGTGCCAGACAGGTCAATGGGGAGAGGCCAGACTAAGCAAGGCACCCAAAAGAAAGAGGTCTGCCATCCTTCTTCTGTACCCAACCATCAACCAAGACTGGACTGGGGCTAAAATGCAGCCCTGGCATTGGAGAAGCCCAGGTATACCACTTACAGAGGCCCGCTTGCTGTTTATGTTAAACATGTTTAATGTTTTCTTTTTTACTAAATATTTTGGTGTTTTTTGAAATTTTAAAGCAGTTTTCCTGGCTAAATAGACTGGTGAACTATCCACATGATCAGCTCCTGTTCACTTAAATGGTCACTGAGCTGCAGTTACAGGTCACATCACTACACAGTGATCAGATGCCAAATAGCTGATCATTGGGGAAGCAGGATATCTGTACAATTACCCATCAAATATGGATGAGATATCATGTAGATTGCTCATCAGTTTATTTTTTACCTAGAAATCCCCTTTACAGCTTTTTTTTCCCTAAATGCAGCCGGCAGGCGCAACTAAGATATTCACGCTACGTTAAAAACACGGCCGCATTTCATAACAACGGCTGTTGTTTGCGCAAATACGGCCGTTGTTATGAAATACGGCCGTGTTTTCTACGTACTGTGAAACATAGCCTCAGTCTGCATTTTTTTACCATAGGTTTATGAATAGGAAATAAACACTTACAATATACTATACCTACACCATTCTGCATTTTGAAACATCATGGACCCAACAAATGTATTACAAAAAGTCATAGCATATGACTGGAAACTATATATGCCTTTATATAACACACTAGAACAGGGGTCCTCAACTGGCGGACCCCTGCTGCAGCTCAGTATACATGTATATGCTATATGCTACTGGAGGAGTGCACAGGGGGGCTATATACTACTGATGAGTGCACATGAGGGCTATATACTACTAGGGAAGATTACAGGCGGGATATATACAACTGGGGGAGAGCACATGGTTTCTATATACTACTGGGGGAGCGCACAGGGGGCTATATACTACTGGGGGAGAGCACAGGGGGGCTATATACTATTGGGGAGCACACAGGGGGGCTATATACTAACTGGGAGTGCACAGGGGGCTATATACTCCTGGGGGAGCACACAGGGGGCTATATACTATTGGTAAAGCGCACAGGGGGGGCTATATACTACTGGGGAGTGCACAGGGGGCTATATACTACTGTGGGAGAGCACAGGGGGGCTTTATACTACTGGGGGAGCGCACATCGGGGCTATATACTACTGAGGGAGCACAAAGGGGTCTATATACTACTGGGGGAGAAACAGGGGGGGCTATATACTACTGGGGGAGCACACAGGGGTCTATATACTACTGGGGGAGCAACAGGAGGGCTATATACTACTGGGGGAGCACACAGGGGGCTATATACTACTGGGGGAGTGCACAGGGGGGCTATATACTACTCTGGGAGCGCACAGGGGTCTATATACTACTGTGGGAGCAACAGGGGGGCTATATACTACTGGGGGCAGTCACCCCCTTTGAACCCAATTTCAAACGGCTGGTGAGAGAGATAAAATGACAGTTTTCCCACTAATAAGCATCAATTCTGTATGTAAATAGTTTAAACAACGTTTGTGAAAAGTAACAAAAAACTTTTACTACTGATGTTCAGCCCATAACACATAACACCTTAATTTAACAAATCACCTTCCACAAAAAAAATACTACACTGCAAATGAACTACAGATTAATTTTTTGTGGATTGCGGACATAATATATACGATCCTAAAAAAATTACTGAACATGATAATGAGGCCTTATCCCTGCTTGTATCTGACACTGAAAGAAAAAATAAAAATAACGGGCAGAGCTGACAGCCTGGAGCATTTAATCTATGTCAGAAGCAGCAAAACCAACAATGTGAAGGAGTTACACAGCCTCTGCAGCAGCGTACTAGTACGTAATAATGGAGACTATTTACAGTTGCTTCAATTTGCATTTTGGAAGCAAGTGAATAATTAAAAGGTGTCTATAGCCTTTCACATATTATCATCCAATACAGTATTTTAATAGTTTAAACTTCATTTCTGAGCACCAGTATGGGTATATGCACACTACGGAACCCGGGTGGATCCCGTGGCTCGCCCCCGCTCACGGTTGCGCGGGGGCGGGCTGCGGAATCCGCTGCGGGTGATCTGCCCGGGTTCCATAGTGTGCACATACCCTAACACTTAAAGTGTTACTGTCACGTGTACTAAATTTTGACATGTCATTTGAGGGCGTCTCTCATCAGCCGTCAATCAAATCCAACTCATATGCCTCATTATAGTCTACGGAGTGAACAAGTCAGATGTTCTGCCAGACAGTGAGTAGAGTGTGTCTCAGGAGTGATGATGGCAAAAGTGATGACAGTAACGCTTTTAATTAGTTGTGAACTTTGCTTATATTAATTGTTGAGTGTTAATTGTTTTGTAGAAATTTTTCTTGGAGAAATTCTCATTTGGAAACCAATCTTTAACTTTTGTCCTCCTCTTGACTGTGAAACCGCTTGGCCACTGCAGTGATGAGTGCGGCTCCCTTCCCGCTGCCATCTTCTGAGAGGATAAATGTAACGTCACATTGTGGTGACAATGTCTTCACAGTTTCTTGCAAAATTCCAGAGAAGCTGAAATAACAAGAAAGAATGAATATATCTATAGAAGATGGATGCTAATGAGTCTTCTCAATCTTCTATGTCCTTGACAATGGAATAGTTGTAGTCAAATTTATGCGCACAACCAGAAGAAGGTGTGTAACATGCAGAATTTTTTATATTCCTTTTAAAAAGTTGGGGTTGTCCAAGTTTTGTGGTTAGCAGGGAAAATCTAGAATTTTGCAGTTAAAGGGGTTGTCCGTGTATTTATTTTTACTTTTAAAAGAGACTAGATGGGTGAAATTTTTTACTTAAAGTTTACTAACCAACTGCAATCCCCTGCCATTGCCTTTCCAGGGTTGCCAGAAATTGCTGCTCGACACTTTCTGATTTCTGTCCCAACAGTCATGTCAGTTCAGTGGTTAGGACGGAGTGTTACCAGAGTGACCAGTGATTCGCTGTTGTCAAGCACTTCCTTTTGTAAAGAGCAGGGAGTGGCAAGCAGCAAGAATGGGTACTGGGTACTAATGGACACTTTTAAAAATTAAAATAAATTGCTGTACAACCCCTTTTAAAGTGTGCAATAAAAGTTTTTCCATTGGTTTTAATTCTATTAGTCATCCAAGCCAAAACCTTGGTATGGTCTGTATGCACATTCTTTTAACTGCAGTTACTTTATCAGTGTTTGTTGTAGGAATACAAATTACAGGGTGATCCCTTTTACAGTGGGATTTCCAACAGAGTGAATCCATTACAATTCTACTTGAAAAACATTTGTTTTAATAGTCCCTGAATTTTTTTGCGCCTGCAGGTCCCACCGGATTTACCTAAGATGAAATAGCAAATCCGGCAGGGAGAATGGGTGCGAGGCCTAATTTAAGACCAGTGCACGAGTACGTTGGTCTTAATAAATGTCCCACATGGTTTCTTAATTTCTTTCCTTTTGTAGTATATATACTTACTGTGGGTGTAACTTATACAAGGTCCCATCAACACCAATAGTAGTTTTAAGATGGTCCAGACCACGGTTTTCTCTTATTTTATCTACAACTGCAGCTAAGCCGGCTCCACATAACTTTGCTGCTCTCCTCGATACTGCACCACAAACTTCCTTCACAATAATACTGTCATCACATGTACTATCTAAACCAAGCTGCTGAAGGATCTTCCGGACCTGAAGGAGAGCTAGACGATCACTGTATAAAGAAAAACAAAACTCAATGATAAATATATATAAATGATATTGCGTTTATTAAGGCAGATATGACCATATAAAAATATGAGGCTGTATTTTGGGTAAGATATATGGGGGGTACATCATTCCTTATAAAGCACAACTCTGCTGCTACAGAACCTCTTTCTAAAGAGAAAAAGATCTTTTAATTGTTTGCAGCAGTATTTGGATGTTTATACGTGTATTATTCACCAAGATGTCAATGAATATTTTCTATATTATATTAAATAGCTAACTGTATTATTAATTATTATTAGGCTTCTCCTGACCTGTCTGTCTGGAACATGTTTCCTCCAAGCTTAATGAAATGTATGAGTAAATAGACAACTAGGTGTTACCATTTAAAGGGCGTGTCCCTGCACAGTCTGAAACTATCAACTTTGATTGTACAGCCTGACAGTGTAGGGACACACTAGCAACTTTAGGCTATTTACTCATACATTTCTAGTAAGAAGTCCATAGGAAAAATGCTATTAGAAAAGATGTTCCTGAATTATTATTTTATGGGAAATATAAGTATTTTAATTACTAAAGGAGTTGCGTATGAAGAGGCCATAGTCCTCGGTAAGAACAAAGGTGATATGGTGACTAAACCGCCCACAGAAACCAATCACATCTCAGCTTTCTGCTCTGGTAACATGAGAGCTGAGCTGCAATTGATTACTATGGGTATTTTACACCCTTGGATAAATCTGGGCCTAAGTTTCTAGTGATGTAAGGAGATCAGAACTCCCCTGACTATTGCCTAAATTATTCATTTTCATGCTACAAGCATAATGCTCTTCCTTACTATACCATTAGATTTATTTATATGCTGAAACTTGTATGTAAAAGATCACAGAAGACATTACCTTTCTATCTGAGAAAGAAATTTAGTTTCAAATATTCCTTTTGTCCTCAGCCGTTCAGATATCTGTCCTCGAAATAAGAGGCCCCGTTTAGTTAGATCAATCAGAATCTGCCTCACAATTTCTCCAAGGTACATTCCGCTCGACATCTTTTCAAACCTGTGTGGAATATATGTGAAGAGAAATGGAAACTATCAGGAGGTTCCTGCAGCACTGCAGCTGCCCACCCACCTCATCTTTCCAGCATTGATCTTGTTTTCTTTGTAGGCCCCTAATCCAAATGGCTTTAATCCAAATGAAATATGTAAATTAGCTTGTACCTCGACCCCTCACCCCAGTGCACTATTCAGCCCACTCGCGGCCTCCTTCAGTCATAACTACCTAAGACTGGCCTGCTTATGCATAATTGAATATGCATAGGTAGGTGTGACTGAAGGAGTCTGCAGGCAGACTGAGGAACGCCCCCAGTGCCGCAAACAATTTAATTTACATATCTTGTTTTGGTTTAAAGCTCTCCAAAACAGCATGACCTACAAAAAAAAAACAAGAATCGCTGGAAAGATGAGGTAGGGCGCTGCAGGGAGATATCAATACGTTTATTTGCACAAATTTGCTGATAGTCACCCTATAATTTATCTGCACGCTGCAGATTAATTAATTAATTTTCTAAAGGTGCGTTTACACGTAACGATCATCGTGCGAATTTGCGCAATAACGATCGAATTCGAACGATAATCGTACGTGTAAACGAAGCGAACGATCAAACGACGAACGAGAAATCGTTAATTTTGATTTTTCAACATGTTATCAAATCGTCGTTCGCAAAAAATTCCCTGATCGTTCTGTGTAAACAGTCGTCGTGCAAAAGTCCGGCTGCTTGCCACTCGCAGCCCGGCCCCCCGCTCATCCGCAGTCCCCTGCCCCGGCTCTGATTGCCGCCACCGCCGCTCTGATCGCCACCACCGCCGCTCTGATCGCCACCCCCGCCACCGCTTCGATCGCCACCCCCGCCGCCGCTCCGATCGCCACCCCCGCTCCCATCGCCCCCCCCCGCCGCTCCGATCGACCCCACCGCCGCGGCCAAGAGCATACGTTACCTGCTCCGCGTAGCTGGTCTTCGAAATCCCCGGCTCCACTGATTCACCACTGATTGGCTGAAGAGGAGCCGTTTGAAATTCCCGGCTCCCCTCTTCAGCAAATCAATGCACAGCAGCACTGATTGGCTGAAGAGGAGCCGTTTAAAATTCCCGGCTCCCCTCTTCAGCCAATAAGTGCTGCCTTGCATTGATTGGCTGAAGAGGGGAGTCGGGAATTTCAAACGGCTCCTCTTCAGCCAATCAGTTTGAAATTCCCGGCTCATCTCTTCAGCCAATCAATGCGCTGAAGAGGGGAGTCGGGGATTTCGAAGACTGCTACGCGGAGCAGGTAACGTATGCTCACGGCCGGGGAGAGATCGGGGTGGCGGCGGGGGGGGTGTGGCAATCAGAGCGCCGGGGGGGTGGCGATCGGGGCGGTGCAGGGGGCTGCAGTTGACCGTGGGGCCGGGCTGCGAGCGGAGGGCCGGGCTGCGAGCGGAGGGCCAGGCTGCGGCCGCGCGATCGCAAAACGATTTTTCCGTACGATATATTGTAACATCTAAAAAACCATGAAAAAAAATCGTTACTCCGACATTGTTAATCGTGCGATCGGGCCAATTATCGTTTCGTGTAAACGCACCATAAGAATGTCAAATATTTAACACATTTAGTCCAGTTTAATTTATTTCTCATTTTCAAGGTGCTTGAAATATTTCAGAGATTTTTTTAAATTAATGCAAGGCAAGTAGAGTAGATTTACCTTTGTTTTCCAGGATTTAATGAGTTTTCATCCACACGTATATCATATTGCGTCTGAATGTCGGAGAGGCGGCCATTATCCCCAAAACCCCCCCATTCTGTGTTAATGCACATTTTTCCTTCATCTCCGTCTATAAATTCAATGTTCTTCATTTCTTCCATATAACAGACATTGCTCCCAGTACCTGGGAATGAAACACACACAACAGAGTGTGTAGTTTGGCATACTGGTGTGTAGTTCAGTATTTGAATACCGGTGGCTGAAAAAGTTGGATGCAGCCCTAAGGGCCGTATTGTGAGGACAATCACTAATGTAAGTGAGTGCTCGTTACTGAGCCTACTACATTGCTCGATAATTGTGTAGCAAGGGCTATATATATCATTAGCCATGTCCATGCAGCCCTTGCTTTAAAAGTGTAAAAAAAGTTTAAACATACCTGTCTACGCTCCCGGTGTTTTTATTACTTCTGCTTGGTCCCCGCAGCCGCTGCTGGAACTTCAGAGTTGGTTTCCAAAGAGGCAGTCCCATCTCAGGCTGTAGTTGGCTGAGCCGCTTGTCACTTCAGAGACCGCCTCTAAAATTCCAGCGGCAGCTGCGGGCAGAAGCGAGACCACCAGAAGCGTAGAGAGGTATGTATACAGTCATATGTATACACAGTTATAAGTCATCGGCTGTGCATTACTATTACACATAGCAATGCATGCTCAGCGGCTAATGGTTTTTAGGCTGGAATAAACGACAATGGTCAGCCAATAGTTTAATCGGCTGATCGTTGTCTTTATTACACAGAACGATAATCTGGAAATTAGGTCTGATTTGGCAGATTATCGCTTTGTGTAATAGGTTCCTAAGGCTGCCTGGAAAACATGTTCACACCTAGTATTTTTTCAACCAAAGACAGGAGTGGGTTGAAAACAGAAACTGTGCAAATCTATCAATTATAATTTTGCCCTGTCAGTTCTACTGACCAAAAGACTGCTGGAAATACTATGTGTAAGCATAGTCATAGGCTGTATCCATGTTTTCCTGGACTCCCTAGGGCTACATCCAAATTCTTCGGCTATTGGTCTTCAAATCGGTCTCGAGCATGTTCTAGTGCGCTCATCTATAGTTTTAATTTAATGCAGAAACTTTCATATGGCATAGATGTCACTGAATTAGAGTTATGCTCTGAGGGCTCTATCACACTACACAGCTATTCCCATATCTCCTACAAATAAGTACCTGCAATGAGCCCAATCTCACAGTCCGGATCCTCATATCCACATGTCATCATGGTTCCCACCGTGTCATTCACAATTGCCACAATGTCTAGGTCAAACTCCTTTAAAGCAGAATAAGGTAGAAAAAAATACAGATGTTGGTATACAGACCATGAGAAATGATTTAGAAGCCAATGCACAGGACATGGGTTATTACAGTAACTACTGAACAAATTATATCATTACCATGCTGCAAATATTACCCCATCATCTCATATATTACCTGATCACTAAAACTTGAATATAAGCACATTTCTTTAGCTTGCTCTTTTTTTCTTTGCCTTGTCTTAGTCGCTACTGATTTCTACCAATCTATACCTTGCCCTCATGTTTCCTCATGTTTTAAGAAACTTTGGTAATTTGGTTTATTAGCTGATAAATGCATTTTTATCATGAAAAAGCAGTTTGAAGCTCTCCCCCCTGTCTTTATGGTTTTCTATGGAGAGGGGAGAGATGAGGCACCAAAACAGGACAACAAAGAGTTAATTTACAGCTACATCACCGAGCTATCTCCTCTGAAGTCAGCACTGACCTCTGTGACCTCTGAATACTGGCTTTCACACAGCTTCCACTTTGCAATCCTTTGTTTTCTGCTCTCTGGTGGTGACTAATCTCCCTCCTCCCTTCTCCCCTTTCCATAGGTTAGACAGGGCTTGACTGATGTGAAAGAGTCGAGATTTCCTGATAATGATCAGTGAGTGAGAGAGAGGAGGGGGGGGGGGCTAGGGAAATTCTTTTTGAATGCAGATAATGGCATATTTGCCTAATAAACCCAATTACAAAGTTTCTTAAAGGCGCCTGAACTATTGATTTCTGAAAGGAAAATAAAAGAGAAAAAAAACAACAACAGTGACACTTTAAGGCTGCATCAAACTTCTTCAGCCACCGGTAATCAAAAGCCCAGACTTCTATATTTGGACAGACTCGAGCGTGCTCATGCTGTGCCCATCTCTACTAATAAGTATTTGTGACCACATGGTTGTCATCATTATAAACTTTTAAGTATTTAATTTTCTGCAAATAAAAAATTAAGCAGATATTTATACTTTTAAGCTTTTGTTTGACTGCATTGTAGTTATGATAATAAAAAAGCACAGTCTGTAATCTCATGCATATATTATATATAAACCCATGATTTCAACTTTCAAGAAAACATAATATAAAAGGAAACACAGAAATATGCTGTGTTTGTCTGTTTTTTTTTTTGTATGTTGAAAATTCTCTTCACCATATCCTGTTAATACAAATTGTAAATTATTTTTACAGTCACAAAATCTATTAGTTTTAAGGATGTGGTGGCATAATCTTGAAATGTGTTTTGAGACTTACATTCCTCCTCTTGATGGCTTCTCTTAACATGTCTACTACGTCCTGTCCTTCACAGTCAGTGGCTTTGAAGCCTTTCGTCCACCCAACTAATGTTCCCTATGAAACACAACAGAATTGTATTACATCAATGAGTTATATTTTAGAATATCAGCTGAGTGTAGATCTTATAAGGAATATCTCAGACAAAAGATTTCATATGCTATCCTTCCAAACCAAGTCTTATATGTCTTGTTCACCCAGGCTTCTCGTTGGGTTTACACCGTTTATGCAGTCTGTTTTTTTAGCGTACACAAAAACATGGTCGACCACGTTTTTGTGTGTACTAAAAAAATGTGTTTTGATTGTTTTTATCTTTTTTTATTATGGAAGTTAATGGAAAAACGGATCAAAATGGATGCACATAAATGTGTCCGTATTTTTTCAAATTGCAAAAAAAAAAACGAATGAAATAAAAAACTGACTTCAAAAATGCAGTGTGTATCAACCAATAAGTATTTTCTGTTTGCATCAATGCCGACAGCAGGCTATGCATTTATATTACAAAGTAGACTATACAAGTTAGATCAACCAGTTGTATTATGTGGCTGTATAGATGAATCACATACAACTCAAAAGGTTTTTGTTATCGTTATTTTGTCCCGCTTGTCACACAACCAGGGGCGGTCTTGGCATTTCTGGGGCCCCAAGCGAAGTTATGTCTGGGGCCCCTTCCCCTCGACACGTGTTCCAAAACAATTGACCACTGTGTGTTGCCCCCAGTAGTATATACCCCTTGTTTGCTTCCCCAAGTAGTATATAGACCACTGTGTTTTCCCCCAGTTATATATAGCCCCCCGTGTGCTCCCCCAGAAGTATAAAGACCTCCTGTGTGCTGCCCCAGTTGTATATAGACCACCTGTGTGCTGCCCCCAGTTATATATACCCCCTGTGTGCTCCCCCACTAGTATATAGGCCCCCTGTGTGCTCCCTCAGGGGTATTTAGCCCCCCCCCGTGTGCTTCCCCACTTGGATATAGACCTCCTGTGTGCTGCCCCACTTGGATATAGACCCCTGTGTGCTACTCCAGAAGGATATAAACCCCCTGTGTGGTTCCCCCAGTAGTATATAGACCTTCTGTGTGCCCCACCAGTATTATATAGACCCCTTGTGTGCTGCCCCAGTAGTATACAGACCCCTGTGTGCTCCCCCAGTTATATATAGACCACCTGTGTGCCTCACAAGTAGTATATAGACCCCCTGTATGTTCCCCCAGTAGTATATAGACCCCCTGTGTGCCCCACCAGTAGTATATAGACCCCTGTGTGAAGCCCCAGTAGTCTATAGCCCCCCTGTGTGCTCCCCCTGTTATATAGCCCCCCTGTGTGCTCCCCCCATTTATATAGACCCCCGATGTGTGCTCCCCCAGTTAAACAGACCCCTGTGTGCTCCCCCTCCCATATAGTATATAAAACAATAAAACAAACACTTATACTCACCTGAGTCCGGGCGACTCCTCTTCTCTTCACTCTTGTGGCCGCAGGAAGGGTTTTCCCTGCAATCACAAGAGGCCGCACTCCCTTTGTCCTGGCGCCGATGCTCTAGTGATGTCACTGGAGCGCCGGCACCACAAGGACAAAGCTGCCACTTGTGACCGCAGGGAAAACCCTTCCTGCGGCCACAAGAGTGACTGACAGGAAGGGGGCCAATGTCTCCCTCCCTGTCAGTGCTGCTGCATGTAACTATGAGCGCTCATTACGAGTGCTCATAGTTACAGTTCAGATGGCAGCAGCGAGCGGGGCAGAAGCCCTGTCCAGCGGTGTTGAGCACAAGAGTGGGGCGTGGGGGCCCCCCTGGATGTTGGGGGCCCCAAGCGATCGCTTGGGGTGCTTGGTGCCAAAGACCGCCACTGCACACAACTATACAGTATTACCAGTTACTTAATGATTTTGAGAAACAGAAATTTTGGACATAAAGTACAAAGGCCAGTTCACACACAGAGCAAAAGCGGCAGAGAGTTCCGTCGCAGAATTTCACCTGCCAGTTGCCCCTAGCATCCAATCAGATTCCACCTTTCATTCCTTACGGACTCTTTGGAAAATGAAAGGTGGAATTTGATTGGTTGCTAGGGGCAATTGAGCCAGTTTCACTTTACACCATGTTTGATAAATCTCCCCCAGTGTCTCTATGGAAGGACTCGCGCCCTCAATTCTTTGAGGAGGGAGCAACGGAAGCGGAGGCACGCGAGCCCTCCCATAGAGACACTGTGTGAGCCTGTGTGATTCCGCGGTGGTGAGTTCCGTCACAGAATTTAGCAGCTTTTACTTCGTGTGAACTGGCCCTTAGGCCCTGTGCAGATAACGCAGAGTAGCTATGGATTTTTAGGTATGGAACACACACTGCAAATCCATGACTTCACTTCAGGCTGTCCATAGATTTGTAGAATATATCTGTCACTTCTGGATTTAGTGGACAGTAAAAATAAACTGCAGTATTATTTTGTGAATCACCCAATTTTCTGTAATATTGGATAATAGAGCATTTAATAGATAATAGAGCATTTAAGATAACCATACCTTGTCAATGCGATCTTGTTTACATGGGAAGGAAAATGTAAATCCCAGGGGCAATGGGGCGCCTTTAATTCCCATGTAGTCTAGGAACTCTGCGATGCATTCTACAATGTGGTCAAACAGCTAGAATAAAATAATGTAAATTGCTGATATTGGTAACACTTAGTAAGGTCTTTGTTACATAATGAGCTGGTGTTATAGGGTGCTTCATCATTGCAGTCACACAGGGTGTATCTCATGTTATTAGTGAAGGTAATGTCACTGATCCAGATGACCTTGGTACCAGGAGCTTGCACCTTTAATCCCACATGTAGCCCCAAAACATATGGAATATCATCTGCACAGGATGACAATGTTTGACAATGTTTACAGGCATTGTATAAGCATTGTATAAGCACTATATATGTTACACCATAAAAAGTAAAGGCATCAAGCACGATATTGTACACCATATGAAAGGGAAGACTGTGTGCAGAGCATCAATTTTATTATGGGACAGTATGAAGGTTCAGTTATACTATATACAGTATAATAGTTTCTGTACTTACCTCTTCACCAGAGCCTTGCATTATTTCTAGAGGTATAGCAAAGATCTTGTTGTACATCTTTACATAACGTCTTCTCCCACTCCTGATTTTTACTAACAAGACTCGGAAGTTTGTTCCTCCAAGGTCCAGAGCTAGAAACTTTCCTGTCTCTATAAAATAGATTAACCTAAGTTATATACAGATTTGGGCTATGCTCCCACACAGTATTTTTGCTCAGTATTTTGCAATCAAAACCAGGAGTGGATTGGAAACACAGAAAAGCTATGTTCACACACTGTTGAAATTGAGTGCATTGCTGTCATTTAATGGCAAATAACGCCTGTTATTTCAAAACAGCAAAGAGTTCATTACAATTCTGCTGTCTGTAGATCTTCTGAGCATACACATGGAAAAGAGGACTGCTTCTCTCAAGGCAGATTTTAGCAGTGAACAGACAGAACTGATCAATGTGGGAGACAGAGTGGAGTAGAAAAAGAGGCATTTTTCTCTGGTAAGAAATATTAACAAGTTTCTAACCTATATTCATACTACTGTGAAAGTTTGTTAAATCAGTAGTGACTGTCTACTGTATGGTTGTTTGACAGGACCACTCTAAAATCACGTATGTCCATTTCTTCAGAGGAAATTGCACCAGAATTCTGGCACATTAGCAATAGTAAATGTTCTCCAATGTACCTAGTCCATAATAAAAGGTTAAAATACAGAAATTACCTGTCCCATCTGGTGTCCCATAAACATATGTTGGCAACATTTTTACAGTTGCAGAGTCATGGGTTTCCTTTTTCAGTCCATATTTTAACTCCTCCATCATCCTTAATTTAATATCTGCTAGCTTTTCATCAATATGTAGCAGAGCTAGAACCTCATCGATCTGCTTGCGTTGAGAGAGCAGCCTACAGGCCACTGCTGTCACCATAGCTGCTCCTTTACCACTGCCGCTTTCTGAGAGAAGGAAGCGCACATCACAATTGGGAACCAGCCTCCTTACAACCTTGTGTAGGCGTTTAGCGTACCTGGAAACAAAATTAATCTGGTCTTATTCTTCATTATATGCCCTTTATATCTACGTGATAAATGCCTAATAAAACATGAATACAGATCAGGTGTCATATTTATAGGTTTCTAAAGTGTGCCTTTCATTCAACAAAATGTTTGACTTCTCATAGAGATATGGAAACTGAACAACCTCTCAAATAAATCGAAATAAAAAATATATATTTATTGACGTAAATGCAGGGGTCAGAAAGTTAAATGCATTTATAACATACACAACACCTCACTGACCATGATGCGGCCTAGTGAGACTTGACCCCTACCACCCCAAACAGACCAAAAGTTTTTATTAATCAGGGTCAGTGTTCCGACCCCCAGGGAAGACGTTTTGCTAAATGAGAGGAACACTTGTCAGATTTATCCTGTACCCTCCAAGAAACCAGCAGTCTTTTCCTTGTATACTTGATAAGAATATAACTAAACACTGATAGTTAGTGGTGTAGTAGGCACTGGAGTAATATAGTTTACTATTGCTTTTACAATGATATATGTATTTATGAAGTTTAGTGATGAGAGAACGTGCCGAACCTGAACGCTCTGCATTTGGCTCCCGGTGGATGGAGAACTTGAATGCAGCCCTATGGCTGCAAGGAAAACATGGATTCAGCCAATGGCTTTATCTATGTTTTCTAGGGCTGCATTCAACTTCTCCAGCCACTGGGAGTTAAAACCCAAATGTTTGGCTAGTCCGCTCATCACTAATGAAGTTGTTTTTTATACGATGCGTTACTTACTGGGGATGTGTTCTATAAACTGTTCCATCCATTCCAACTGTTGTCCTCATCCTATCCAACTTCTTGTTCTCACGAAGTCTTGTTAGAATGGCAGCAAGAGCGGCTGCACAAAGGTTGGCTGAACGGAATGATACTATAGTCGCAACATGCTGGACAGCAATGCAGTCATCTTCTGAAGGCTCCAGACCGAGTTCCAGCAATATATGTCTAGTGTTATACAGCCCTTCATTATATCTGCAATAGAAAGCCAATGCCAAAAGTATAGGCAGAAATGGCTACCAATCTTTTAAACTATGTACTTCTAGATATGTAACACATGCAACACTTGTAACATGTAACACTTACTTTTCCATGGCAGCCACATGACTTGTTTCTATCTTCCCTTTGGTACGGAGAGAATCTGAGATTTTGCCACCAAACAGAAGACCTCTTTTTGCCATCTTCAGCAGAATAAGTCTCACGAGTTCTCCCATGTATAAACCACTGATCATCTTCTCAAAGCTTTCATAAAACAAGACACAACAACATATCTTTAGCAATTTTAAAAAATCTCTCCAATGACATGAAGTGCCATGGTTTGGCTGAAATAACAAGCACATAAAACATAAGGCCATTAGAGAATAGAGAGTGGTGGTCCTACTCCTGGCACCACCACTGAACGATACAGATTTCATTGCCTTATTTAAAGGAGGCTCCCGACCCCCAGCTAGATCCCCTTATACTGACCTCATCCCGCCGAGTCCCAGGACGGAGATATCCTGGTCAGAAGCCGGCGCACGCTGTGGAGATAGGTCCGGCGTCCATAGAGAATAAATGGAGCCAGACTCATCTCTGCAGTCCTGCACGTCCTGGGACCGGCTCCGGGAGTGGGACGAGGTTAGTATAAGGGGATCTAGCTGGGGGTCGGGAGCCTGTCAGGGGGGGGGGGGGTGACAGGTCCTCTTTAAATCTAATTAATATTTAACCCAAGTTTATGTCACCTATATAAATATAAAAATACGTACAGTTGCATGCCGGGGTTCAATGATCCTAAGTCTATGTCTTTGTCAAAACTGGTTCTGATGTCATCTAAGGCACCATCATCTCCAAACGCTCCCCATTCTGTGTTGATGCACATCCTCCCCTCATCGCCTTCTACTAGATCAATATGACTCAGATTCTCCATGTAGCAGGCATTAGTACCACTCCCTACACAGCAGGAACATAGAGATGTCACTATTATGCAAGGTATACATTTTCCAGTATAAACTGAATACCAGATTTCCTATATTTAAAAGCTGGAGAATAGAGTATAGAAGACAATAGCTGCATAAAAAAACAGCAGAGCACAAATGATATAATATCGCTTCTCGCCCAAACTATGGAACAAAGAACATATACATAGAACCTGTACAGTGGCACACAAACTCCCTACAGGTCCATATAACATTCTTATACATATCCTTCTTTAGGCTACAAACCCACTTGGGGGGTCTGCAGCGAGTCTCCTTGCTGCGTTTTTGCAGCGAGACTCGCTGCAGATCCCAGCCCTATACTTTCATTAGCAGAGAAACTCGCAGCAGGGATGTACATTTTGTCTGCAGCCCACCCCATTAACCCCCTAGCCGCCGGACATTATACATTACCGGGTCCCCGTTCCTGCTTGCTTTGGGGCTCCCGGTGTCTTCACGGCCCGCCCGGCCAATCAGCCGCCGAAGCAAGCAGGAGCGGGGACCTGCTAATGTATATCCTGCCCGCCCCCCTGCAGCCCCGATCGCCCCCAGCCCCCGGCCGCACGATCGCCCCCCGCAGCCCCCGGCCGCACGATCGTGGCTGTGGGGGGCGATCGTGCGGCCGGGGGCTGCGGGGGGCGATCGTACGGCCGGGGGGTGGGGGGGCGATCATGCGGCCGGGGGGTGCGGGGGCGATCATGCGGCCGGGGGCTGCGGGGGGCGATCATGCGGCCGGGGGCTGCAGGGGGCTGCAGGGGGTGATCGTACGGCCGGGGGGTGCGGGGGACGATCATGCGGCCGGGGGCGATCGGCGCTGCAGGGGGAGCGGGCAGGATATACATTACCAGGTCCCCGCTCCTGCTTGCTTCGGCGGCTCCCGGCACGTTCTGCCCGGCCAATCAGTGCGCTGCTCTGCCGCCGCGCACTGATTGGCCGGGCGGGCCGTGAAGACCCCGGGAGCCCCGAAGCAAGCAGGAGCAGGGGACCCGGTAATGTATATTGTCCGGCGGCTAGGGGGTTAATGGGGAGGGCTGCAGACAAATTCTCTGCTAATGAAAGTATAGGGCTGGGATCTGCAGCGAGTCTCGCTGCAAAAACGCAGCAAGGAGACTCGCTGCAGATCCGGCAAGTGGGTTTGTACCCTAAGGGTATGTGCATAGTTATGTTCAGTGATTCCGTAAGTATACAGCATCCCACTTCCGGGTCTAGTGTAGGGGGACATGGGGAATAATAATAATAATAATTTTTATTTATATAGCGCCAACATATTCCGCAGCACTTTACAATTCTGGGGTACATACATAGACAAAAAATAGACATTACAGATATACATATAATTATCCATACATGAGGAGTGAGGTCCCTGCTCGCATGCATGAGCTTACATACTATCAGGAGGGGGTGCAAGACAAAATGGCAGAGAGGCAAAGTGCATCGTTGTTCTTATGGTTCGGCCATCTTTATAAATAAGGCAGTGCGGGTAAGGGGGGGTGAACCTGTCACCAGCCAATGCCCACATGCACAGGTCTAAGGGCTTAAATGCTTGGCGTGTGTGTGTGTATGTATGTGTCTGTGTGTGTGTGCGTGGTGGAGGTGTCTGTGTGTGTGTGTGGGGGGGGGGGGGTTGAGTGTTGAGTCAAAATTAGGGAACCTGGTAAACCTGTTTGAACAGATGTGTTTTGAGGGCACGTTTGAAGCTTTGGGTATTGGTGGTGAGTCTGACAGTCTTGGGTAATGCATTCCATAGAACTGGTGCAGCTCGGGTAAAGTCCTGGAGACGGGAGTGAGAGGTGCGGATCAAGGTGGATGTTAGTCGTAAGTCATTAGAGAAGCGTAGGGCACGGGTAGGGCGGTAGACAGAGATGAGGGAGGAGATGTATGGAGGTGCAGCACTGTGGAGAGCCTTGTGGGTGAGCAGGAGGACTTTATATTGTATCCTGTGTTTAACAGGGAGCCAGTGTAGTGACTGGCACAGGGGGGAGGCATCAGTATAACGGCTGGACATGGGGATGAGCCTGGCCGCTGTATTGAGAATAGACTGGAGAGAGGAGAGTTTAGAGGAAGGAAGGCGATTAGTAAGGAATTGCAGTAGTCAAGACGGGAATGAATCAGAGCGACAATAAGAGTTTTAGCAGATTCAACAGTAAGGAAGGGACGGATTTTAGAGATGTTTTTTAGATGCAGATTACAGGAACGTGAAAGAGATTTAATATGAGGAGTAAAGGACATATCCTAACCCAAAGATAACCCTAACCCTAAACATAACCCAAAGGCAGCGGGCTTGTTGTGTAGGGGCTATGGTTGCACCAC
This sequence comes from Dendropsophus ebraccatus, assembly GCF_027789765.1. Lineage (NCBI taxonomy): Eukaryota > Metazoa > Chordata > Amphibia > Anura > Hylidae > Dendropsophus > Dendropsophus ebraccatus. The sequence goes on from NC_091461.1 coordinate 56,083,478, forward strand.
AGACAGAGATGGAGATGTCAGGTGGAGGGTGTTTAGCAGAGGGAGGGAAGACAAGAAGCTCAGTCTTAGCAAGGTTTAGTCTTAGGAATAGGGAGGACATAGCGTTAGAGACGGCAGACAGACAGTTACTGGTGTTCTGTAGAAGAGCGGGGGTGATATCACGGGAGGAGGTATACAGCTGGGTATCATCGGCATAGAGATGGTACTGAAAACCAAACTTACTGATGATTTGTCCGATGGGTAAAGTGAGAAAAGGAGAGGGCCCAGGACTGATCCCTGAGAAACCCCGACTGTAAGGGGGAGAGAAGATGACGTGGAGCCAGAAAGTGATACACTAAAGGAGCGGTCGGAGAGATAGGAGGAGAACCAGGAAAGAGCAGAGTCCTTGAGGCCGATAGAGCGGAGGAGCTGGTGGTCTACAGTGTCAAAAGCTGCAGATAGGTCCAGGAGAATTAAAAGTGAATGGTTACCTTTAGATTTGGCGGTGAGGAGATCGTTAGAGACTTTAGTAAGGGCAGTTTCTGTAGAGTGGTGAGGACGGAAACCGGACTGAAGGGAGTCAAGGAGAGAGTTGTCAGAGAGGTAGCGGGTTAGGCGGGAATAGACCAAACGTTCCAAGAGTTTAGAGATAAAAGGGAGATTAGAGACAGGTCGATAGTTGGCAGCACAGGAGGGGTCTAGGGAGGTTTTTTTCAGTAAGAGAGTGATAATGGAGTGTTTGAAAGCCGAGGGGAAGATGCCAGAGGAGAGGGAGAGGTTGAAGATTTTAGTAAGGTAAGTAGTGACAACAGGAGAGAGAGACTGGACAAGGTGTGAGGGAATAGGGTCACTAGGGCAGGTGGTGGGACGAGAGGAGGAGAGGAGTCTGGAGACTTCCTCCTCTGTTACAGGTTCAAATACTGAGAGGGAAGAGGAGGAAATACAAGAGGGAATGGGATCAACACTTCTTTGGGACTGGGAGGTAATCTCCTGACGGATGGTATCTATCTTTTCCTTGAAGTAGGATGCTAGGTCTTCAGCACAGTGGTTAGTTACGGTTGTCTGAACTTTGGGTTTGAGGAGGGAGTTGAGGGTATCAAAGAGACGTTTTGGGTTATGGGATAGAGAAGAGATGAGAGAGGTAAAGTAAGATTGTTTAGCAGAATGAAGCGCGGAGTAGTAGCTTCTAAGCACAAATTTGTAATGTAGGAGGTTTGCATCAGTTTTAGACTTCCTCCACGAACGTTCAGCACACCTAGAACACCGTCTAAGAAAACGAGTTGAAGGTGTGTGCCAAGGTTGTGGTCGTCTGCGTTTTGCTGATTGAGGTGTGAGGGGTGCCATTTTGTCAAGGGTTGTTTTGAGGGTGTCGTGATAGCATTTGGCAGCCAGATTGGGACAGGAGAGTGAAGAGATAGGAGGCAGTGATGACTGTACAGAGTCTGTAAGTTGTTGGGTGTTGATGGCACGTAAGTTTCTGTACATGACCAAGGTTGGGGTGTCAGGAGGAGAATGAGTATATGTAATTGAAAAGGAGAGAAGATTGTGGTCCGAGAGCCCGATAGGAGTGTTATTAAGGCGAGAAACTAGGCAAAGTCTGGAGAAGACAAGGTCCAGGGTATTCCCACCCTTGTGGGTTGGAGAGTCAGAATGCTGGGAGAGGCCAAGGGAGGAGGTTAGGGAAAGAAACTGAGAGGCCGATGGGGAAAGTGGTTTGTCAATAGGGATATTAAAATGTCAGGATGGCGGGAATGTCAGAAGATAGAAAGTAAGGAAGCCACGTAGAAAAGTGGTCAAGAAAGCGTTCTTGTGAACCAGGGGGGAGATATATGACTGCGACTCTCAGGGAAAAGGGCCAGAAGAGTCTAATGGTGTGCACCTCAAAAGAGGAGAATGAGAGGGAGGGCACAGGGGGAATGACCTGGTAAGTGCAGTCCTGAGAGAGAAGTACATCCACTCCTCCACCATGTCTGTTATCAGGTCTAGGAGTATGGGAAAATTGAAGGCCTCCATGGGTCAGAGCAGCAGGTGAGGCTGTGTCTGACTCTTGAAGCCATGTTTCTGTGAGAGCCAGCAGGTTGAGCGATTTATTGAGGAACAAGTCGTGGGTTTCAGTGAGTTTGTTGCAGACAGATCTAGAGTTCCATAGAGCACAGTTAATGGAGATGGGGTCTGGCATGCAGGGAATCTTAATCAGGTTAAAAGGGTTTCTGTAGGAGGCCAATGAAGAGAAGCTGTTAGTAAAGGTTGGAGGACCAGGGTTAGGAGAGATGTCTCCAGCAGTAAGCAGGAGCAGAGATAGAGATAGCAGGTGTGAGTAAGAGAGGGAGGGAGGATGTTTGGAGGGAATGGGAAGAAATGGTTTATTGTATGGGAAAAATATAGCAGGGGGGGTTAGATCAGCAGGTAGAAGGGAAGGAGAGATACATATACTATTGCTTGATATAGGAGTTGGGGGTTTGGAGCAGAGTTTGAGTATTAGGGAAGCAAAAGTGATAGCAAAGGTGAACATTTTTGGAGAGCAGAGGAGTATATGGAATGCAGTTACCTTCAGTTCCAATTTTGGTTTAATTCATCTAGACACTTTGACTGATCAGCACTTAGAGTGGTCAGGAATGACCAGAGCAGTTGACTATATAGTTAGAGAACTAGCTGAGAAGAACTACCAGGTGTGAAACATGGGGTGGGTGGGGAAGAGATGGAAGAGGGCAGGGGTAACTGATAGAGAGAAGATTGTAAACAAACAGTTTGGGTTCACTGCTTAGAAAAGAGGGCAATAAAAGTCAATGCTGAGAGCCAGATATCATACCATGAAATTTAAACAATGCAATGGATAATGGGGGTAGGAGTAGATAGCTGGAGCCAATTCATACCATGAAATTTAAACAATGCAATGGATAATGGGGGTAGGAGTAGATAGCTGGAGCCAATTCATACCATGAAATTTAAACAATGCAATGGATAATGGGGGTAGGAGTAGATAGCTGGAGCCAATTCATGGAAGAAGGGGAAGGGGGCCATTCACTTAAATAACACACATTACAATGTTGTATAACTTTGTAATGTGTGTTCGTGAAATAATGCTTTACACCGCACAACCCCTTCAACCCTTAACGTTTATGACCAAAGTAATTTTTAGATGTGATGACACATTTCCTACAGCTATCATAGGAACATGAACAATTCTTACGATGTTTTATATACATCCACTTAAAGGGGAACTATCGGCAGGTTAGACAAATCTAACCTGCTTATATGTCCCTAATGCACAGGAGTGTGTCTTAACTTTCTCCTTTGCGGTGCAGTTAGTCTTTTGTTCCACGGTCCGGTGAGACCATTAGGAGCACTGGGGCCCCTGTTAAAGGCACTACCTGCCCCCATAGCACCGATCTATCCTTGGCTGGCCCAACCCTTTCTAATTTTAATGAATGGAGTAAGCCGACCGGGGGCGGGTCAAAACGGCGCTATGAGGATGGGCAGATCTAACGGGTGCCCCAGGGGAACACGACTAACTGCACCAGAACGGCACCGAGGAGGAAGGTAAGAGACAAACCTTCCTCCTCTGAGTCTCCTGTGCAATACAGACATATCAGTTCCCCTTTAATATCAGTGTCACTGGTATGGAGTCATAGGGAAGGTGATATACCACAGGAAACAGATAGTTGTGATTTTCATTTAATGCCTAATAAGCCTGGATTCAAACATTAGTTCTTTTACCTACAATAACGCCAACTTCACACAGCTGATCATCATATCCACAGCTCATCATGGTGCCCACTGTGTCATTGACCAAAGCTACGACGTCCACATTTGTGTGCTAACAAGAGAAAATTTTATCACTTAGACCAACACAACAAAGCTGTCTAAAACCGTACCCTATATAGATGAAGACAACACTAACGCCCACAGCCAAAGCCTAAGAAGCTGATGTCCGATTTGTTGTCATGATACTACTATACAGTGGTCCCACAACATGCAATATTAATTTTTTCCAGGACGACCATTGTATGTTGAAACCATTGTATGCTGAGACCAAAACTCTATGGAAAACTGGTAATTGGTTCGGAGCCCCCAATATGTCATCACAAAATGAGAAAGAAATGAAAATTTTAAGGAAAATAAGCATCTAACTAATATGGATAAAGCAAATCCTTACATACAACAGTTAGAAAGAGATACTGGAAGCTGTACATTACTTCCTTTGTAGAAGGCTGGAGTGTGTTCAGGGTACAGATCACACAGGGTCCCAGAAAAATAAAATGAAGTCGCCCTCAACTGGTGCCTAAAGGAGCAACTCATCCTGGCACAGGTAAAGAGCAGCGCAGGACATGTACATCACACTTTACTATAGAGAAGAGATACCAGACACACAGCATACAGGACATGTAGTATCACACTGTACTGTAGTGAGGAGATACTAGACAAATAGCAGTACAGGACATGTAGTATCACTCTGTACTGTAGAGAAGAGATACCAGACACACAACCGTACAGGACATATAGTATCAAACTGTACTGTAGAGAAGAGATACCAGACACACAGCGGTACAGGACATGTAGTATCACACTGTACTGTAGTGAGGAGATACTAGACACATAGCGGTACAGGACATGTAGTATCACACTGTACTGTAGAGAAGAGATACCAGACACACAGCAGTACAGGACATGTAGTATCACACTGTACTATAGAGAAGAGATACCAGACACACAGCGGTACATGACATGTAGTATCACACTGTACTGTAGTGAGGAGATACTAGACACATAGCAGTACAGGACATGTAGTATCACACTGTACTGTAGAGAAGAGATACCAGACACACAGCAGTACAGGACATGTAGTATCACACTGTACTGTAGTGAGGAGATACTAGACATAGCAGTACAGGACATGTAGTATCACACTATACTGTAGAGAGGAGATACTAGACACACACAGCAGTACAGGACATGTAGTATCACACTGTACTGTAGTGAGGAGATACTAGACACATAGCAGTACAGGACATGTAGTATCACACTATACTGTAGAGAGGAGATACTAGACACACACAGCAGTACAGGACATGTAGTATCACTCTGTAGTGTAGAGAGGAGATACTAGACACACACAGCAGTACAGGATATGTAGTATCCCACTGTACTATAGAGAGGAGATATCAGACACACACAGCAGTACAGGACATGTAGTATCACACTGTACTGTAGAGAGGAGATACCAGACACACACAGCAAACAGTACAGGACATGTAGTATCACACTGTACTGTAGAGAGAAGATACTAGACACACACAGCAGTACAGGACATGTAGTATCACACTGTACTGTAGAGAGGAGATGCCAGACACACACAGCAGTACAGGACATGTAGTATCACACTGTACTGTAGAGAGGAGATACTAGACACACACAGCAGTACAGGATATGTAGTATCACACTATACTGTAGAGAGGAGATTCTAGACACACAGCAATACAGGACATGTAGTATCACACTGTACTGTAGAGAGGAGATACCAGACAAACAGCAGTACAGGACATGTAGGATCACACTGTACTGTAGAGAGGATATACTAGACACATAGCAGTACAGGATATGTAGTATCACACTGTACTATAGAGAGGAGATAGACACACAAAGCAGTACAGGACATGTAGTATCACACTGTACTATAGAGAGGAGATATCAGACACACACAGCAGTACAGGACATGTAGTATCACACTGTACTATAGAGAGGAGATACTAGACAGCCAATCACTGCATGCACTTCATAAATAAACTTAATAAAGGGGTTTTACCAGTAAAATGGCCGTTTTTATTGATCAGTCATGTACTTACGTATTTACATGTCCTGCAGATCCTGACTGTTTGTAACAATGTATGTTGAGTCAAGTCTTAAGTTACAATGGTTCAAAAAGGAACATTGTATGTTGAAAATATTGTATTTTGAGGCCATTGTAAGTTGAGGGATCACTGTACATAATACACCGGAGGCCAGAGAAGTAATATGCATCACATTTTACTATGTGAATACTGAGATCTTGATCAGTTTACATATTGTCATTTGGAGCATACCTTTTTCTTCTTTAGTGTTCTCCTGAGTGTTGTTACCACATCAGTTTGGTGAACTCCTCTTACTTTATAGTCCTTTGTCCATGATATTAAGACTCCCTATAATAAATTGGTTTTAGTAAATGAAATTTGCACCCATTATACACACTTTGTACAATGAATTTACCAACAATCGTTTATAGATTTAGGCTATGTTCACACTACGTATATTTCAGTCAGTATTGTGGTCCTCATATTGCAACCAAAACCAGGAGTGGATTAAAAACACAGAAAGGATCTGTTCACACAATGTTGAAATTGAGTGGATGGCCGCCATATAATAGTAAATAACGGCCATTATTTCAATATAACAGCCATTGTTTTAAAATAACAGCAAATATTTGCCATTAAATGACGGCCATCCACTCAATTTCAACATTGTGTGAACAGATCCTTTCTGTGTGCCCATGCAGTGACAGGGCAGCTCCTGTCTCTGCCTCAGTTGGCACTCTGCTCTAACTAAAGTGGGGGCAAATCAGCCTCCAGCATTCTGCATGCAGTGTCCCAGAACAGGCTGTCTGTTTCTCACTTTAAGTTTACTTTTATTACTATAGCCATGCCTGTCCTGGAAACTATATGCACTGCAACTGTTTACTGTGTCATTCCTATTACTCTCAGGTTCATGTGTATATCTTGTGTGCATAACTATGTGCAGTGGTATGCAAAGGCTGGTGATCACGTGACCGTGTCCCGTAACCATGGTTCCTCCAATGGCCGTCGAGCTTTGGCCAGGGGTACCATGTGACTTCCCCCTTGCTGCGCAGTTCCGGCCCCTGCTCCCAAGCAAGGAGGTCATGCGTGTGTGTCCCTCTTCACCTTCAGAAGAGTGGACTCGGTGCTCTGCTGTTGCAGTTCCTGGCTGTCCGCCTGCTCAAGTGCCTGGAGTATCCTCTCATCTGGGTGTCGTTCCTGCTCTCTATCTCCTCATCAACTCAAGATATTCACCGCAAGTACTCTAATCCACCCAGCCTCTCTATTCCTCTATCACTACTACTCCCATCATCCGGCACGCTTCACCTCAGCCTATGCAGCACCACCTTTGCTCTGTCTGTTCAAACCTGCTATATACCCGGTTGCATCCGGAAGAGACTGTTGCTACCAGTTACCTCAGTTACAATAAACTTGTAACCACCGCTGTTACTGAACCCTGGCATTGGTGTCCCTTATCTGGTGCCCCGACAAGGTACAGCGAAGAATCGCATGCCCATTGTCCCGCATAGTACCGCAGACCGGTCCCCAGCTGTGCCACCCTCGTGCCATTACCGTGACAACTCTATACCCTGCAGCTGCCCCGCTTCCTACCTGCTAGTAACACCTGCACTGCGGAGGGTCCCCCACAGGTCAGGGCATCGCATGCACACAGAGAGGGAGAGTGGTAAAGGACCTGAATGACATGACCCGCAGGTCCTTAAAGTGTGGAACAATCAGCTCTACTTTGATTGTATGTATGTATGTATATATATGTGTGTCTGTCAGTGGTGTCTCAAGTGATTGACAAGTTTGCTTCCAAAGATGTTCTATTAATGCTGGACTCTTATAAGAGAACCCACATTTAAAACAAAATGCTTCCCGGCATATATTGTCTCTTGTTGTCAGATTGTCTCTTAGTCCAACAATTTTGTGATTGACAGATCTGAAGTTCTTATTACACTTGGGAGATGATTTTCCTGTGTACGGTCTGTTCATGGTGAGTACGTATGCACTAGTGTAATCACATTCCAATGAAAATGTTTGTGTGTCAGTGGTGTCTGTTTGTGTGTCAGCGGTGTGTGTTTGTGTGTATGTATATGGTGTGTTTGTGTGTCTATCTGTATGTGTCAGTGTGTGTGTTTGGGAGGTGGTCCCCATCATCACAGACCGTTAACATTTGGAGCACTTTGATAATAGCGTATGTCAGCTACCCTGTCTGATACTAGTACAGTGGTACCTTGGTTTAAGAGTAACTTGGTTTAAGAGCGTTTTGGTTTAAGAGCTCACAGTTCTTCAAAATTATGACTTGGTTTAAGAGCATTGCTTTGGTTTAAGAGCTCCCTGTACTGGGTGGGAGCGCGAGTGGGGGAGGGGCATGGTCTGTATAGCGAGGTCTACAGCCCTGTACTCTGACCCAGGAAGTCTCCCTCACCTTCCAAATCATAGCACATCCACTTCAGGCTGGGGCTTACATCAGGGGACAGGACTGTGGGGGTAATCTCTTCATAGATGTAACCCCCTTCTGCCCAGACAGAGAGTGTTGCTATATTGTGCCCACATCTGCCCTGCTCATTCCTTCATACTCCCTGCAGTCTCTGTCAGCCCTTGTGTTTCCCATCCTCTCCATTACTGTGCAGTAACTTATAATATCACATATTCTGCTGTTTCTGAATGTTTGTTTCATTAGTTTTACATGTTATTCAGAATAATAAATCATTATTTTGGGGGTGTGGAACCAATTGTCTGCATTTCTATGATTTCTTATGGGAAAATTTGCTTTGGTTTAAGAGTGGATTTGGATTACACGCTCGGTCCCGGAACGAATTATGCTCGTAATCCAAGGCACCACTGTATATCTAAGCCATGCTGTGTGATATGAGTGCAGATGAGACCAGTGTTAAAAAGTCAGAAATTTTTGCCCATTACACATAATGTCCCACTCTGCAATTGATCAATTTAGAAAAAGAAAGTACACATATTTAGTTTGTAACAATGCTGGCAATAAAACAATCACATCATTTATTTACCCGCATGGGTAACTTTGGGAATATTAAAGTTAGAAAGACGCGAATTTTGCCATTTTCTTCATGAAATGTGAGATTTTTTCACAAGAAAATTGCAAGGATATTGGACAAAACTTACCACTTATCTTAAGTGCAATGTATCACAATCTCAAAATATCTTGAATACATTAAAGCATCCCAGAGCTATAACCACATAAAGTGAGACAGGTCAGATTTGAAAAATAGGCTGTTAGGAATGTGCAGTAGCCTGGTGTGAACTGGGTGTGTTTTTACTCTTGTGTGACACACCCGCTTGCTTCTCAGCTTCCGGCAATGCAGGAGTTACACTGAGCTCTGCAAGACTCGATTGCTACAGCTGAGCAAGTCTTTTGATTGACATATTCCTCTGCCTGAACCTTGAGGATCAGAGCGCTGGTCTATTGGGGATCTGGACTGGGCTCTTGTTTCTCATAAAAGAAAGCTGAGCCAGTCCTTCTCTGCTGGCTATTAAGGTTCATATCCTGATCCCAGCTCCCCCTGTCTATTCCTGCGATCCCCGTTCCTAATTCCTCTGCTTGCTCGACTTGTCACCTGACCTCTCACCTGACCTTTGACTATCCGATTGTTTCCTTTTTTTTTTATAATCTTTATTTTATTAAAATTTATCATAACTAAACTTCCACATATCATAATTACAACCCCAATCACCCATCCTACCCCCCCCCCCCCCAAGGAGAACAAGAGCAGAAGAAAAGAAAGCAAAAAAAAAAAAGAAAACATTATACCTATTAACCTTCTTCTTCCCATTTGCCCCAAATAGCTTTATATTTCCTATTCCCCTTTGATCCTCCAGTGTAATACAAGTACTCATATTGTTTAAACTTATTAACCAAGTACATTTATTCCTCTTTTACCGGGGCATCTGTCTGTACCCACTTCCTAAGTGTGACAAGTCTTGCCAGAAAGAGTGACTGATGACTTGATTAAATTTCATCTGTATATTCGTGCTGTCCCCTGAAATCATAACAACTGGACCTTATGGAAGCGAAATTTCTAATCTGTTATTTACTTCCCATACCACCGCCCTCCAAAATTCTTGTAGCTTGCAGCATCCCCACAACATGTGAATATAGCTAACAATAGGCTCTGCACATTTCGGACAGTCGACCCTCTCAATTTTCTTAATTATACGTAACAGGTCTGGATAATAATAGAGGCGATGAATTAATTCCTCTGCTTGCTCGACTTGTTACCTGACCTCCTGCCTAACCTTTGACTATCCGATTGTTCCCTGATTTTGTACTGCATTGCTCGTTTGGTTCTGACTTTGGCTTGTTGACTTTCCTGTATTGTGATTGTCTGTCTCGTTCTGTGTTATATACAGTATAGGGCACGTCTTTGTGGTTGTCCGCAGCTGCCTAGGGCTATTTGAGGCAAGTAGGTAGGGACAGTGGGTGGGTTCAGACTCAGGGCCCATTGTCTCGTCTCATCCCTACCTCCCCATCCTGACATAGGCCCTTTGTTTTATGATTCTGGTGTGGCTCAATTTTATGTGGTTGGTGGTAAGGGTTTGTGTTTCTTGTATGCCAGGATGGACGCCCAGTTTCATAAACTCCACCTGCTAAGGTCCTGGGAACAAGATTTCAGTTTGACTTTCTCAGGCTCTGAGTGGTCCCATGCTTTCGCAATATTCATAAACTCTTAAGTGTAACTCCCATGTGGTATCAGCAAAAATCATGCTTCGCTGGTACTGCCAGCCCGCCTAGCAGTCATTTACCCAGATTCCACAGATCGGTGCTGGCGGCTGTGCTCTGAAGGAGGCACCCTTTAATATGTGTTTTGGACATGGGCGTCCATCAGGGACTACTGGGGAAAATATAGACATCTCCTTTAATCTCTGATACTGGTTCCCATAAATTGGTCTCTTCGACTGTTTTGCTGCAAATTTCTGACCATTTCCAAAATAGCAGTAGCCAGGCATTGGAAAACTACTCCTTCGCTCTTATCTGAAGTTATAGCTTCCCCTAACAATACTTTACTTTATGAGCGCATTATTGTGCTAGGCTCTATGAGGAACTCGAAATTTTCCTGTAGATAGCCTCCTCCCACTGTGTACAACCCTCACCTCCCCCCCCGAGCGGTCCCTCAACAGTCTTGTGGTGTTTCCTCTCACCTGGCTCTTACCTGATAAGCTGTCTTTTGTTATCACTGCACTGAATTATGTGTCTGAATTGTCAGACTTGAAAGCTTATTATCTCATTGCCAGGTTTCGTACCTTGTTTCATTACGTATTTCACCTCTAACTTGCCTACGACGATGCAGTTCCACTACTAGTCAGCCCTTAGTGGCGGCCTTTCAGGACTCCATTACAATGGTTATGCTGTTTTTGACCCTGTGTACTGTATTCCTATGTGTCTGTCAATTTTGTATTCAAAAATTCTTTGATAAAAACTTATTGAACTGAAAAATGGGCCCTTGTCGCTAAGGCCAAAATTAGGCCAACCCTGAGAGGGTTAAGATCACTGTGTAAGAAGTCTTAATAAATCTCTCCTATGACTTTACCCACTTTTAAAACCCTTCCTGGCGTTGGCTTCTAAAGCTGGGTTCACACACTGTATACTTCAGGCAGTATTTGGTCCTCAAGTCAGGTCCTCATAGCAACCAAAACCAGGAGTGGATTGAAAACACAGAAAGGCTCTGTTCACACAATGTTGAAATTGAGTGGATGGCCGTCATATAATGGTAAATAACTGCTATTATTTCAATATAACAGCCGTTGTTTTAAAATAACAGCAAAAATTTGCCATTAAATGACGGCCATCCACTCAATTACAACATTATGTGAACAGAGCCTTTCTGTGTTTTCAATCCACTCCTGGTTTTGGTTGCTATACAGCCTCACAAATACAGCCTCAAATATACATAGTGTGAACCCAGCCTTAAACTGTATAAAAAATCTGAACATAGAAACACACCCTAATGGTTAAGTCTTTTAAACGTAATATCTTACCTCATCAAGTTTGGTCTGTTTGCACGGAAATGAGAAGGTAAAACCCAATGGAATCTTTTCTGTTATCTGTCTTTTCTTCATAAAATCACCCAGACAGTCTGTCACATGATCGAAGAGCTACAAATGTAATAAAATTGTCTTCATTGTGAATTTTATTTTTCCAGTAAATGTTGGCAGTAATATAGAAATATATTTCGCAGGACACGGACTGTGATTGTAACTGACATATACTATTCCATAGATTGAACATTACATGTACACTTACTTCAGCGTTGGTTCCATTTATTATTTCACCTGGAGTTGGATAGAACTGACTTTCCATTTGAACGTTCTGCTTTCCGTCTTCAGCTACTTTTACCTTAAGAATTTTGAATTTTGAACCACCAAGATCGAGAGCCAGGAATTCCCCCTTTTCTGTACGACAGGGAATGGAGAAAGCTGATAACTAGTTTTGCCCTTGTCTTCAGGACCAATGCCAATATAGAGCAGTAGAATTCTTAAATTTGTCAGTTTTATAGAACTGGGGGTGGGGCATGGTCACATGCTCCTCCATGTCGGAGTAGTGTGATCTTAGCTCTATGAGGTACACAGGGAGCTGCTGATCAATTTTACTATAAAGTGGCAAACCCCTTTAAGGATACATTGCCAAGCCTCAGCGTGCATCCCCTCCCCCCCACCAGCTTTCTCTGCCTTGACTGATTGACGTCCTGTGCACCAATCATGCATGGCAGGCAGGCAAAGGAGACATGAAAGGTGTGCCTTTGTGCAGGGCTCCAGATGGCGACCAAAATGGTCGCCAATGCGACTAATATTTTGCAAATGGCGCCCAGATTTATTAATCTGGGCGCCATTTGCGACTGGCCCCGGCGGCGGCGCGCTGTCTCTAAGTCCGGTCCCCGGCTGATGCGCGGCTGCCGGGGGTGTCCCATCCTATCCCCGGCAGCGCGGCGCATCAGTGAGCTGCCTGGGGCCCTGACTTCCGGCACAGGAAGCGCGCGTCAGAGACGCTTCCTGTGTCAGAAGTCCCAGCCCCGGCGTACAGGGAGCTCACTGATGCGCCGCGCTGCCGGGGATAGGACGGGACACCCCCGGCAGCCGCGCATCAGCCAGGGACAGCGTCCGAAGAAGAGGATCGCCGGGGGAGCGGGTTGTCAGGTGAGTTTGTGTGTTTGTTTTTTTTAAATACTGCTTAGCATAGAGGAGGAGGGGGGGGGGCATCTATAATGGGGGGAAGAGAAGGGGGGGCATCTATAATGGGGGGAGAAGAGGGGCCATGTTCAAGGGGGGGAGAGGGGGCTATCTATAAGGGGAGGGGGTATCTATAAAGGGGGGAGAAGAGGGGGCATCTATAATGGGGGGGGAGAGGGGGCATCTATAATGGGGGGGAGAAGAGGGGGCATCTATAATGGGGGGAGGAGGGGGCATCTATAATGGGGTAGAGGGGGTCATCTATAAGGGGGGGAGAAGAGGGGGCATCTATAATGGGGGGGGGAGAGGGGGCATCTATAATGGGGGGGAGAAGAGGGGGCATCTATAATGGGGGGGAGGAGGGGGCATCTATAATGGGGGTAGAGGGGGTCATCTATAAGGGGGGGAGAAGAGGGGGCATCTATAATGGGGGGGGGGAGGGGGCATCTATAATGGGGGGGGAGAGGGGGCATCTATAATGGGGGGGGAGAGGGGGCATCTATAATGGGGGGGGAGAGGGGGCATCTATAATGGGGGTAGAGGGGGTCATCTATAAGGGGGGGAGAAGAGGGGGCATCTATAATGGGGGGGGGAGGGGGCATCTATAATGGGGGGGGAGAGGGGGCATCTATAATGGGGGGGGAGAGGGGGCATCTATAATGGGGGGGAGAGGGGGCATCTATAATGGGGGGGAGAAGGGGGCATCTATAATGGGGGGGAGGAGGGGGTCATCTATAATGGGGGTAGAGGGGGTCATCTATAAAAGGAGGGGGCCATCTATAAGGGGAGGGGGTCATCTATAAGTGTAGGGCAAACTGGCTGCAGACACTGGGAGATAGATATATGCACAATTATTATTATCAGGGCCCCTCAGGTGTTTGTATTGTAGGGGGTCACTTGCATTAGTCACTAGGTGAGAGATATATCTATCTATATACTCATCTTGTGGGGGGGTCACTATGGCTGCAGTCATAAGTCTAGCTCAGTATGTATAGACTGTTGCAAGCTTTTAAAGGGAACCTGTCACCCCCCGTGCCGGGGTGACAGGCTCCCAACCCCCCGTTAGAGCCCCCTATACTCACCTCATCGCGCCAGGTCCCGCTTCTGAAGATGGTCGGGTCACGGAGATCTCAGCCGCTGCAGCCCGGCGCGCACACTGAGAGATGAGTCCAACACTCATAGAGAATGACGGAGCGCTGGACTCTCCTGTCATTCTCTGAGCGTTGGACTCATCTCTCAGCGCGCGCGCCGGGCTGCAGCGGCTGAGATCTCCGTGACCCGACCATCTTCAGAAGCGGGATCCGGCGCGATGAGGTGAGTATAGGGGGCTCTAACGGGGGGTTGGGAGCCTGTCACCCTGGCACGGGGGTCAACAGGTTCCCTTTAAGTTCAAGTTCAGAAGAGTAAGCCTCATTAAAAGGCTAGCCAAGTGAAGCTGAAGTACTGAGTCAGACTGTATATGGTTGTCAGACTGTATATGGTTGTCAGACTGTATATGGTTGTCAGGTTGCAAGTTTCCATGTTGAACATTTTCAAACTAAGAAAAGAGAGAATCTAAAGGAGGAGGAGGCTGCCGTGGCCTCTGCACACAGTAAGTCCCATGTAACATAACATTAATTTTACATGGTTTAAAATGTTGGCGACCAAATATTCTATTTGGCGCCTAAATTTTTCAGGTTAGGAGCCAATGGCTCCTAGGTAAATTTTTTAGTCTGGAGCCCTGCCTTTGTGTCACGGCCTCAATTACACAATTTCTGAAAATAATACAGAGCTGAGAGCTTCCCTTCGATGGGGTTACCCAGCTTTGTAGAATTGATGGACTTACCAGATCCATCAGGAGTTGACCTGACATATGTCGGTAACATCTTGACTGCGGATGTTGGGTTTGTATCTTTCTTCAGGCCTTTCTCCATCTCTGCTTGGAAACGTGCCATAATATCCAACAAGGTTTCATCTGACAGACGCATATGGTACAAGAATCGGTCAACCTGTATGTGTATAGTTACAAACAGAATTGTTCACAATAAATCAGTATGTTATCAGTCATCAGGACATAGCCACTATGATGGCTGCACAGGGTCTCACTTTACGCTTCATTGGAATGAATAATAATGGATTACTTGTCTGTGTGTGTTTAGCAAGGGTTACTTAAAGGGTAACTATCATTTCAAAAACTCCTTTTAAAATATGTATTCATAATGCTCCCCAGATTTAATTCTATATGTATAGCACATGCTTGCCAGCTTTGTTATAAATTCAGAATCATTCAAAGTTCTAATTAGCGGTTTGATTAATTTAAAAAAAAAAAACTGTCTGAATAGTGATCCAGATCTATCTTGTTCTAGTAAAATAGATGTGAAAAATATTACGATCATTAACAACACTGAGTATCCAAACTATTCCAGATTTCAGAATGGCCAGTACATATAGATGTAACCCAGAGCAGAAACCTAAATCACCAGAAAATATTTAAAAATAAAAAACATGAACATTCTACAAGATTTGCATCATTTATTAAAGAGGACCCATAGCCTTTAAAAAAAAAATATATATATCAAGTTCAATCATGTGGGAATAAGTGGACAGATGTTCGCACACTATTGTTCTAGAGGGTATATGTATTACTCATGAACTCTTTATCTGGCACAAACCTTTTTTATACCCTTGTTCCATGTTTATGGCAATGACTCACTCACTCCAAGAAACGCCCTCCTAATGTGCAATGCTTATTGAGACACACCCCTTAGGTTGGGTTCACACTACTTTTTTTCCTCAATTTTTTTTAAAATCACCAAATCATCTGGTACCCTCTACACTTACCTATAGGATCATACTGATCATGTTTGTTTAATTATGGCTCTATGTGCATTGAGTCTGATAGCATTTATATCACCACAAGTATCCCTTTAGTGGAATTTTTGTGCTCTGTTGTGGATGGTGGATGACCTCTCACCTAATTCTACCACTGGAATGCTGAGCTTTCCTGTATGGTCAGGTACCATTATGTGCTGTAGGCAAAAATACTTTGTCTACTGTTTTTTTTTTTGTTTTTTTTTTTTTAATATGGCTCCTTACTGACTACATATAGACCTTCCAAAAGAGGTTCAACTTGACCACAGAAGACCACCAGTCTATCATCAATTTACAAAATGACCCCAACATAATCATAAAAAGGCTTGTCCCTAAAAGGATAAATAAATGTGATATATAGCTTTAAATTGTATCTGACAATGTCATGCAGAAGTGCTGTTAGGAAAGGATAAAGTCTTTTCGGTATTTAAATATTTGTAGACAGAAGAAATCCCCTTGATCTCTATGGCACAGAAACACCATAGTTTTTTTAAAAAAAGCTAAACATTCACCATGCTGTGCTTTAGAAAAACTGCTACAGAGCCAAAAAAAGGAGAGGAGAGAAAAACATCACAGAAAAATAAAATGCTAAGTATGAATTTCATGAAATTCCGTTGGCTCACAGCTAACATCTGACTAAATTTTAGCCAGTGTTAAACCAGCCTGAAGCGCTTAGTAGTTTTGTCATTCAGATGACAGCAAGGCAATGCATGAAGGTATAGAGACATTTGGAACACATGAAATTCTTGTTGAGAATGGACTCCACATAGGTTAGATATGCGACTATCACTCCCTACTATTTAAGAACAACCCACTGACATTGGGTTTGCATTGCTTTGACCAAGAGCTGGACGGAGATCAAGCTACTTGAGAGAGGGGTGGCCACCACTATGGTGTAATCACCTTCTATGCTAATGTCACTATCACTTCAATTTCACAAGTATCTATCTTTGTCATGGATCTATGCGTTTTTATTATACAGTTATGGGGAAGAGTTTAGTAATTGGAAGAGATGGAAACAAGAATTTGGTGAACTAAGTGATATGTGGTGGTTTTGGATACTGGAAAATATGAAGCAGTCCCTTATCCTGATTGATCCCCATATACATAAACATGGAGGACTGCCCCAATGACTTGGAGACCCATGTCGGCTGTGGTTACAGCTCTGATTACTCTGAAATGGCACAGCTGCTCAGAGTGAATCATATAAGTAGCCTGTCGGCATTTCATGCTGTACGTGATTCGGGCGGCAAAAAATTAATGACAGGTTCCCTGTTACATGAGAACAGAAATCCTCACAGACAGACGCAGAACATACAACCTCCATCCATACAGGACCCCAGTGCCAAATACTGAGCCACCATGCATTATTTCACAGACGAATCTCCAGCAGGATTAGATGTTTCTTACCAACTGTGTTTTACTATCATTTCAACTTGAGCCTAAATCTCTGTAGTGTTTTCAGTACTTTTTGTTGTTGAGCCCTTGGAAAGAATTCAGACATCAGGTGATTATCCCTTGCTCGGTCCACATGACGGCTTACCAGGAAAAGGACAATAACACTTATTGATATATAAAGAATTTGTTCTGCCAGCTAAAATAGGCAGAGAATTACTATGTTCTCTCTTATTAGTAGCCTGCAACAGACATGCAGGTATTAAGGGTTGTTTATGTAGTTAAAGCCGAATGAATTATTTAGCACAAATATAGCTGGAACACCAAATTACTCCCCAATGTGTATACAAGAATTACATAAAAAACCATGTTTCCTAGCTTTGGCTTTAAAAATCCAATGACCATTTTCTGAGACACCTGATGTCTTGACGGCAGGAATATGAGCGGCTGACTATGGCCTGTAATGTAAAGAGGTGGCATATAATCTAAGATCTAAGGCGGGGTTCACACTACATTTTTGTGTATGCATCCGTTTTGATCAGTTTTTCCATTGAATTCCATTATTAAAAAAAAGGATCAAAATGGATTGTTTTTTCTTAATGTACACAAAAACGTAGTCAACCTCATTTTTGTGTTAGTTAAAAAAAAAAGGATCCGTTTTGATATGTTTTTTTAATGGAATTCAATGGAAAAACACATCAAAACGGATGCACACACACGCATCCATTTGTTTTTTGTTTTGTTTTTTTTTGCAAAAAACGGATTGCAAAAACCTAGGCGTTATCCCAGCCTAAGCAAAACTAATCAAGCATTTGGTATTAGTTAATCAATGAAAACACAGGTGTTCACGAATACTAGTCCCACCTTAGAAATGATCAATACGTTAACAAGTGAACAAGGAATAACATTGCTTACCTTCTTTATCTGATCTTCTTTTAGTTTCGTGAACCAAAACGACACTAAATGTACAGCCAGCATTTTAAACCAAAGTATATAAAATTATTTTCTAGGAAAGAAAAGTTCTTATGAAGTTCATATAGCACAAGAGTCCGGTCACGTCCAACTGCTACAACAAGACTGGGAAAACATGAAGACAAAGGCTGCAGTGATTCACTATGCTGGTTCAATCATTAACACTCTTTTCTTGGTTTATTGCTGGGACTAGATATTGATTAAGCTCCATAGAATGAGTCACAGCAGACAGTCTTAGGGTCCATGTACAGCACAGAAATGCATGGTGTAAGGTCTGCAGGATGTTCAGTACCAGATGGGACCAGAAATCTGGAGGTGGCAGCTATGGACGCTGTAGATGAAGCACACACAGAGTCTTAGAGCTTTCAGCCAAGGTTGCAGGGTGAACAGACTCTCATGCAAGGGCTCAGGGTAAGAGGTCTTAGTAGCAGAACCTGAAGAGTAACAAGAATTAGCAGAATGAAGCCTGGAGGAACACATCCAGGATTAACTATGTCCTTGCTGGAGCACAGGGTGTGACCGAAACAGGCAGCAGCCACTTGTATAACCCTTCAGGACTAAGAGTGCCTTTACACAGAGATTTATCTGACAGATTTTTGAAGGCAGCGCCAGGAAAGGATTTAAGAAGAGACAAAATCTCAGTCTTTCCTTTATGATCTGTTCCTGGCTTTGGCTTCAAAAATCTGTCAGATAAATCTCTCAGTGTAAAGGCACCCTAAACAGCATGTTATTGCAGATCATGACACATGGTATTTGGATAAACTGCAAAGCAGCTCTTACACCACATTATCAAGGTAGCTTTCCCTTATAATCAAGGTCCCATTCCTTTCCTACAGCTCCATTACTAATAACAAGTGTGTGTGAACATAGCCTCACAGACAAAGTTTCAGCACTTCATTCTGGGGTATTAAAATTCACAGCTATATAATGGATCCATAATGCAAGACACCATTTTTATCAACAGGTGCAGAATGTAATGGTAATAGCGTCTTGTATCATGGATATTCAATATAAAATGTTGTCTATGGAATCCTACATACCACACAATTACAGTCACATTTAAATATAGTTTATTCCAGTGATGTAAGCACTGTAGGATGAGCTTAGTTAAAAAGAGTTGCTTACCCGCATTCATACATCACACATGGTATACATACATCATACACACACATCACACACCGTGCATACATACACAAGTAGCTGGCATTAAACAGATTGTGCTGACGCTACAGTTTGTGTATTGGGACATGTCAGCACCTTTGTCTAATACACAGTGTAGAGCTGTTTACTGCAAATTCCCTGGGCTGGGCACACTACAAGCGGACCATGGCATCCCTGTCACAGACTATATTACTGCAAATTCCCTGGGCTGGGCACACTACAAGCAGACCATGGCATCCCGGTCACAGACTATAAACTCGGACAGCATCTCCTTTTTGCAAAAAGTGTGTTTTTATATTCTGCCATATTGCATATACAGAATATATATAATATTGTATGTGCAATATGTCAGAATAAAAAGACATTTTTTGCATGAAGTAGATGCTGTCCTCTAGGTTTTGATTAATATATGCACATATCATATATGAACACATTCTATACAAACCTACATTATATATGCATGCCTACTACACATACATACACATATATATATACACACATCATAAACATACTAAACAAACATAAGGCATGCATACGCAATATAAATATACACTCACATACTTTATGTACATATATCATATATTCATAATTTCTTTACACACTGTGCACATTAAATACTTAAACATACTATATAGATACACACTCTCCCTTTGCACATATGCATTCACACCCAAAGACAAAAGCAAACAGTCACTTACTTTTCATGAATAAGCTCCTTAGATCTGATGTGCTAACAGGTCCCCCCTTCCTACTGACAGCCAGCATGGTGCTCCCCTGCCCCTCCTCCTATGTACCCACAACAGAGCAAGAAGTAGATGAAGTCACCCAGGGGGCAGGCCCCACAGGCTAGGAGTCTGTTCTTTTCACCTGCCAAGGCCCTGTGTTAACAGCAGCAACCAGCAGGCATGGCAAAAAATAAAGATGTGTGGTCTGGCTGGTGTTTATATAACTATAATACACAGATTTATAAATGGTATACAGTATTATATTTCTATACATCTATATTTTGGCTATAAAATATATATGTGGCGGTCTGTAACCTAAACGACAAGCTGTCAACAATAGGAGAGAATAAGCAGCATACCAGGAGCAGGCAGTTGAGAATACACCTTGAGGCTATGTTCACACTACTTATATTTCAGTCAGTATTGTGGTCCTCATATTGCAACCAAAACCAGGAGTGGATTAAAAACACAGAAAGGATCTGTTCACACAATGTTGAAATTGAGTGGATGGCCGCCATATAACAGTAAATAACTGCCATTATTTCAATATAACGGCCGTTGTTTTAAAATAACAGCAAATATTTGCCATT
This sequence comes from Dendropsophus ebraccatus, assembly GCF_027789765.1. Lineage (NCBI taxonomy): Eukaryota > Metazoa > Chordata > Amphibia > Anura > Hylidae > Dendropsophus > Dendropsophus ebraccatus. The sequence continues at coordinate 56,104,157 of NC_091461.1, forward strand.
AAATGGCGGCCATCCACTCAATTTCAACATTGTGTGAACAGAGCCTTTCTGTGTTTTCAATCCACTCCTGGTTTTGGTTGCAATATGAGGACCACCGCAGCTGATTTTCTGCAGCAGATTTCATTTAAATAACTGAACACAGCATCAAATCTGCTGCAGATCCTGTAGGTGTGAATGCACCCTTAGGGTAAGTTCACACTTACTGGACCCGCAGCGTATTTTCTGCTGCAGATTTCTTTTTTTTTTTTAAATGAACACAGCATCAAATCTGCTGCGGATCCTGTACGTGTGAACGCACCACAGGATCCGCAACAGATCTGCAGCAGATTTGATGGCCCAGAATTGATTTGCTTTAAATCTGCAGCAGATCCTGTATGTGTGAACGCACCCTAAGGGTAGCTTCACATATATTGTATCGCAGCGGATTTCATGCTGCAGATCCGCAGCAGATTTGAGCTGAGTAACTGAACGCAGCATCAAATCTGCACCATCAAATCTTCTGCAGATCTGCTGCGGATCCTGTACGTGTGAATGCACCCTTAAAGAGGTACTCCAGGCTGGGGTCCTTTTCTGTGTACGGCTGGGGAGGGGGTGGATATAGAAGACGTGACATCTAAACGACCACTAAATGGCTGAGCTGTCTTGAGAAGTCATGTCTCAAGCCGCAGCCCAGACCAGGAAGCAGCAGCCGGATGGGAGAACCCGGTGGCACGATCTGGGACCTGGCACTGGAACCGGGGAGGTAAGTGACCGGCGCCTTCTATATCCACCCCTCCCTGGCCGTGCACAGAAAAAGACCCCAGCCCAGAGTAGCCCATATAAGTTTAAGGGTGCCTTCAGACCTACCGACATTAACGCTGCGAGTCGGCTAGGTCCTGGCAGATCACTGTCACTACATACACGCAGCAGTCTGAACGACCGCTGCGTGTATGTAAATCTGCTGGCCGCTTAACTCCTTCTGATGCCACCCGCCTCCCGCTCCGCTCTGTATACATACCTCCTCGCTCCACGGGGTCCCGGCGTCCTGCTCTCCCGCCCGGCCAATCAGTGGCTGCGGCAGGGTAACACACTGATTGGCCGGGTGGGAGAGCAGGATGCCGGGACCCTGTGGAGCGAGGAGGTATGTATACAGAGTGGAGCGGGAGGCGGGCGGCATCAGAAGGAGTTAAGCGGCCAGCAGATTTACATACACGCAGCGGTCGTTCAGACCTCTGTGTGTATGTACTGACTGTGATCTGCCAGGACCTAGCCGGCTCGCAGCGTTATTAACGCTGCGAGTCGGTAGGTGTGAAGGCACCCTAAAGTGGAAAAAAAATCACTAAACTTTGCACAAAGCCTCGCCATACGCAACAATGTTGTGAGGTGGCAGATTCCCGAAACTGCCGCATGGCAGCCATAGATGCGCTGGATTTATTGAAAGATATACACCTCTTGATACATTCAAAATTGAGACGGGGGGGGGGGGATGTCCAATTAGCAGAAGCATTTTATAGTCTATCACCTGATAAATACTACTGACATGCAAAATGGGGCAATGTATATGGGAGACATCTTCCTTGTGTAATGAGGTGGTGGTGGTGGGGGGTTTCAACTAAAAATCCGAGCTTAGCATACACAGTAACAAACCTATCACTTTAAACACTGCTGATATACACAAGCACACTCCACTGACACAGTGGTTGACACAAACACACATACATATACTCACCAACACACAGCAGTTACACCTCAGGCTTTTCCCTCTTCTGCAGTCAGGCCGATCTTCACACAATAAATTTGAGGACCTGCCCTGTCAGGTGATCAGGTCCTTCTCCTCTCTGTGTGCTGCTTCTGCATTGTTTGCACACCAGTTAGTGGAGTCGGGAGGAGTGGAGTCTGAAGTGCCGGGCACCCTAGTGTAGTAGGGGCCCTGCTATAGTACACACCACCCCTGGTTAGCCAGATTTAGAACAAATGTCCTAAATGGCTAACCAGGGACATTACAGGGCTAAGCAGGGCACCGGCCCCCCTGATATGGTGGGCCCCGTAGTAGCCGCTATAGCTGCCACAGCAGTTTCACCCCTGATTGAGGGTTTAGCAACCATTGACAATATTATTTTTCTTCAAGACAGTGTTCGAGAACTTTACCCTCATTCACTTCTAAAGAGCTCTCCTTCAACATCAGTCAGTAGGTTGAATAACCAGTTTATCTACCCGATCCCTCTGCTGAAGAGAAGAGACACCACACTCCTGATGTGGGCACAACAACTACATGGAGCACAGAGATAAAATTCACAATGTCTCTTTGCTTCTCAGTGAAGAACAAGGATCTAACTTAAGCCAACTTTATCCAGATGGATAAGGGAACAATTTATGGCGCCAATATATTCCATAAGACTTTACAATTCTAGGGGATATATATATGTACAGACAACATCAGGCATTACAGAAATACGCACTAATAGCTACACAAGAGGCATGATAGTCCTGCTCTCAAGAGCTTACAATCTATGAGGAAATAGGGCTGAAACTAATGGCAGAAAGTGCATATTTCAACAGTGCTCCAGCCAACTTTCAAAAACAGTGTAGTGCATGTAAGGCTGAGTGAGTCAGGGTGAACCATTTGTGATGCACAAGCTGGAGTTGCCATTCAACCAAAATTTCACCAAGAATGTAAAGCATGGGGCATTTATCACAACTAGATGATCACAGAGATCAAATTCTGTGGACTGAGTGAAAGGTGGGACTTTTGGAAAGACAAAAAAGGTCCTGTTAAAGCGACTCTGTACCAACAATCTGACCTCCCTCCCCCCCAAACCCCTTGTACCTTCGGATAGCTGCTTTTAATCCAAGATCTCTCCTGGGGTCCATTCGGCAGGTGATGCGGTTATTGTCCTAAAACAACAACTTTCAAAATTGCAGCCCCGTGCCCAAATGGAGTATCTGTGCCCTAACTTTGCACCACCCCTCTGTCCCTCCTCCCCACCCTCTTCATCATTAGGAATGCCACTGGAACATTTTCTCCTGTCTGAACATTGCACAGGTGCCTTAACGATCCAGCACATGTTCAGTATTCACACAGCTGAGGAATTGGAGACAATCTGCCTGGAGCATTCCTAATGATGAAGAGGGTGGGGAGGAGGGACAGAGGTTGTGCCAGCCTAATGCATAGACATTCTAAGCCCCGGCCTTTGGGCTGCAAGTTCAAAAGTTGTTTTTAGGACAATAACTGCATCACCTGCTGATTGGACCCCAGAACAGATCTTGGATTAAAAGCATCTATTCGAAGGTACAAGCAGTTTGGGGGGGCAGATTGTGGGTACAGAGTCGCTTCGACACCACATTCCACAGCAACGACAAAGGCTCTGGCCATAACTTCTGGAAGTTTCTGGTGAGTAAAAACGGAAGGAAAAATACTACTTTGAATAAAAGGTTTTATATAAGAGCTTTAACCTCAAATAGGGACAGACCTATCAAATTAATATGGGATTCAGCACATTTCATGTGTCTGTATATGGAACCTAAGGGCCTTGAGGGGAGACACTTCAGTCACCCACAATATTGCACAAAGGAGAAAGTTCTGTAAATTGAGGATTGGCTCTGCCTCTTGGCAACCTTGCATCTGGATGTTACGGCACAGTGCGGTCCTAGGCTGTACATCTATATAGTGCTCTGAACCTAAACCCCTTCAAAAACGTAAAACAAAAACATAACTATTTTCTTTATACAGTTTTTTTTATTTTACATAATAAAATATAAAAAGTGAATATAATCTAGTATACTATTTCTTCTTTCTGTTCTTTTTTAAAATGTCCAGTTCATTTGATTTGGCCTGGCTTCCACGGCTGTGCTGACGAGACATCCATTCTTTCTCCAGCTGTTTTAACATGTCTGGTGTAAGGAGTCCATCTTGAACCAATCTAGATGTGAGAGATCTTTTCTGGGGTTCAGAATTTGCTGGCTTAGCACCCCTAATTCTTCTAGGTCCAGGTCTCTCAGCGTCAGCCAAAACACTTTCTGAGTCTTTGGATGTTTCATCAATGATTTGGAGAGCTGTCCTGATTTCGGAGGCTCTAATAAGTTTAGTTATGCTATGAACGCCTGACTGAATGATTGAATCCAGCTCCCTCTGAATAGCCCTGACGAGTCCTGCATCCGGAAACATATCCATAAAGCGGTAGCTGATAAAGAAACAGATGTTTAAGTTAATATGCAGCATGGACAGAAAAAGTCTGCACTGTACAACTCTACCCCCTACTCATCAGAGTAATGGAAAAGGATAGTTATCTTATGTCTATGACCTTAAACCATGGGTGCACATATGCCTTAAACCATAAACAATGGTTCTTCGGTTCTCAAACTGCTTGGAACTCAAACTGTATTTTTAAGGAAAGTTTGCTTTGGTTCTCAAACTCTTGCTCGGTTATCAAACACTTTTCAGGCCCCCAGTCTTGATTTACTTGGTATCTGAACATTTTTGCGAGTGTGGATGGTGGCGAGTTTAGCACTGGAGAGGCTTCACATACAGTACAGTATAAGACTGCTGTAGTGCATATACAGTACAGTAGTAGTACAGTCAGTGCACCACCATCTCCCATCCATTACAGTGCACTATACAGTAAAGGATGAGTGATGAGTTAGTGACTACTGTACTATAATTGCTGGTTTTGTTGAATGTTTCTTGTGTATAATGTCCTGTACAGTATAGTGCTGTTCTGTAATGTACTGTAGAGATTACACCGAACACTTATCAATGTAATATATGAGTACTGTAGGTAATTATTGGTGGGTGCTGGAACCAATTAAACACAATTAAATTATTTCCTATGGGAAAACACTGCTCGGTTCTCAAACTGCCTTCTGGAACCAATTAAGTTTGAAAACCAAGGTACCAATGTATACTCATTCAATAATTGTCAGTAGGAACTGTCAAAAGTGTAATGGCAGCAATTTGTTTCCTAATGAAATAAAAATGAAAACTCATCCTCCTCAAGCATGCATGTCTATGGAGAGGATAGTGTTTCACCTCACCTTAACCACAGATAAAGATCAAGGATGTCATGTACAGCTTCTAGATGTATTAGATCCTTGATGGTTTTCGGAGGAGACACAGGCCAGCTGACATGCTTGCAAACCCACTGGAAAGTAAGTGGCTCATTCCTGCTGAACTGACGGGCAAACTACAAAAAGAGTTTGTAGATTAAATAACAGAAATCCTTGTTTTGACAAATGCTTGTACTAACTCTGTAAGCATCAGGTTATTGTTAAAATGCTAAAGCTTTATTAATTACTGGAAGAAAGAAAGAAAAACACAGGGAAAGTGATAACAGTTTTGATACAAGAAAGTCATACTCACCTTTAGTAGTGAAGTGCAAACAAATGGCAAATTACGATTTATGGGTGCGGTGCAAAACACATAACGTGCTCTTAAGTTTAGCGGTATATGTTGGATCATGTCAGCAACAAATTTAAAGTCATCGATATTGCACACAAAGTACCGTCCATCCACTTGAGAGAGACTGACAAATATGTCCTAAAGTTGGAGAGAAGTAGTAAATGACCTATACAAATACTACTTGAACCATCATTAATAAACATTGTAGATGAGCAAACCCAGCAAGCCACATTTGATTACTGGTGGTTGAAGATGTTGGATGCAGCCCTAAGGCTGTCTGGAAAACATGGATGCAGCCAATGTTTTCCAGGACTCCCCTTGGGCTATATCCACCAGTAATCAAATGCCGAACACTCAGGTTCAGACAAACCCAATATATATATATATATTCCTGTGACCATTCCATATTAAGCATCCAGGGTAAAGGTTATACTCCCATTTCTGATAAACCACCCCCTGCAACTGCGCACCTACTGAAATTCAACATGTTTAATTCTCATTTCCCCAGATATCTGGAAAATGGTTCATCATCATCATCATCATTAGGTTGCAATAATAACCTAATGTGTATAGGTGGCATAAGATAAGCTACACTACAAGGTTGGGCACCCATGAAAGTAGTAAAGCAAAACTATCAGCAGGTTAGATGATTCTAACCTGCAGATATGTCCCTACTGCACAGGAGGTGCTGAGAAGGACGGTATTTTTCTTAACCTTCCTCCTCAGCATTATCCGGTAAGACCATTAGTAGCACTAAGGGGAACCAGTTAGAAGCACTGCCTGCCCTTATAGCACCGGTGTACCCTTTCTAATGATAATAAATGGACAACGACAAATGATGAGATGAGAATGGGGACTTGATAATTTTGTGACCTTAAATTTCTACCGAAGATCAGTAGGGCGCCAGGAGATTGATTAGTCTGAAAACTGAATGGCAGCTGCCACAGTATCCCCTAACACTGGTCAGTACTAACACACTAAAAAGGGTAGGCTGCACCCTAGTGTGGGGTACCCTGGACATAATTATAAATCACACAATCAAATATCACAAAGCAGCATACTTACTATAAGGTTGGCGAGAGTGGCATCGGGCAAATGGTAAGCAAACATTTCAATCTGTTCTGCTGTGGGATGCAACCCTGCAGTCTAATAGAGAGGCAAAAAGTCAGAGAAACAAAAGAAAAGCAGCTGCTACACAATTTCTATAGGATTAAATGGGTATTTGTAATTCACTACAATAAAATAACTAGCCAGCACTGATAGCTGGTGTATCAGAGAGGGCCCTTTGCTATGAAAGAGCAGCATCTGTTCTGGTTAACCTGGCCAAGTAATATACAGTTTTCCATTTATTTGAATAGACAAAATGGAGCCCTCAACTGATTTTGGGCCAGCAGTGACAAGCTGAATGTTGGAGATGATTTCTTACAGAATAAGTACTAAGAGATGCTATAACATGGCGCTTATAGCCTCAGTCTTTATTGTATGTTATACCTGTATATCATGAACCGGTTTGTTCAAAATTTCCTTCAGCAGAGGTAGATCATCCAGGACCATGGTGGTAACTTCACCTTCCTTAAACATGGAACTAAACCTGCCAGCCCTGCCTGCTATTTGTAGAGCCTGGGAAGTGGTAATTGTATCAATCTCTTTCTCTCCTTTATCGTTGATTGATGGCTTTAGCAATGAATTGAAAATTATTCTCTTGATGCTCCTAATAGCAGAAAATGACACGTAAACTGTAATATTTGTAACAAAAAAAGATTGCAATATAAGCACAACATTGGTATTTGCTGAAGTGCTAGCCATTGTGACCAAGGGCAAAGGTATTCCTGGATCCTGCTGCTCCACCATGCTTGTAAGGGAACCACCTTTAAACTGGCATTAATGGTCTGAGGCTTCTTCCCAGATTATTGGACTTTTTTTAATCAAAGTGAATGCCAATTTCGGTCAAGCGTAGGCTTACAAATGATTCTCTGTGTTGCCTTATAATTTTGTCAACATTTTTCGTGCACTCTTTGCTAGAAACTTCTGGATTATTGGCTTGAAAGTTAAAGGAGGTACTGTTATTTATATTAAAGTGTCATTTATTAAAAAAAAAACACAAAAAACTTTTGACACGTCAAAAGTTTTGATTGGTCCGGGAGAGAACAAGCTGGGAAGAGAACCGCACTGCTGCACAGTCCAATCCCCGTTCTGTGTCAGTGTAAGTGTTGGACTTCACAGACTTACATTATGAGCCCAACTTAATGCAGTCTTCTCCAGGCTTGCTCTCATGATTGGTTAATTTTGACATGTCAAAAAGTTTTTTTTGTTTTTTTTTTTTAAATGACAATGACAGTAAATTTTGAATTTTGACACTGAATAATAGTCAATGGAGGCATGCGGGTATGTGATAAACCCTTGCCCAATCCAACTTATAGCAGTCAGGCATCACACACGGATAGACTATGGCACACAAGGGAGATAGACTACGGCAATTAAATCAGATTGGGTGGCCAGCTAGGCAGTGTAGCACCCAGCCATCTGTATACTTTGCTAACCACCATGATGGGTTAATCTGTATGAGTTGGCCAAGTATATTTCACAGTGGTTCCTAAATAAAATAACCGTGCTTGTTTCCTTCAGTAGCTGCAATAAATATACTATGTAGGATTTGTCAGCAATAGTATAACAATATATATAACCCCTGTGAATCACCGGAGAACCTTTACCCTACAGTACTGGTTCATGCCAACAATGTCCCTCTCTCGCTTACAATGACTACTATGATAAGATTTCTGATTGCCTGAACAAACTGTAGAAATGAACTTCATTGTAGAAGCACATACATTTTTATCAAGTGACCCATGCCCTTCCTATGTATTTGACTAAGCATTAATGGCTACATACAAACTAGAATACTGGTGACACGGCAAGGGTGCCTAGCCGCAACAAGAGGATAAAAGCAATACACTGTTCACGTACACAATAAAAGAGGTCTTACACATACATAGGTAATACACATCATAAACATGTGGTCAAGTCAGATATTTATTTATACTATTATTATCTGTGAATGATTACTGTACTACATGACTGTATAAAAAAAAAATAATGACATTTACTCACAGGTTCAGTCCCATTCCTATGGCATCTGTGGCCACCAGGATTTTGCAGGGATCATCTGGATCATTAAACTTATTGGCCTGAGCTATTTTTGTTCCTAAAATAAGAAGTCTTTGTTAACAAAGTCGCTTATTGTGAAGAGGCAACGTGCCAATGACACAAAACAGCAGCATTGTAAGCACGGACATCTATAAAATACTGAAAGTTAGAATATTGGGTGCAAAGCACTCTATTAGACAAAAAAAAAAAAGGGTTTTGCAAAAGTCTAAAAGTGATATCCGCAAAAAGGCTTGGAGAAAACCTGTTTTTGTAGCCTTGATGTTTCTGAGCAGCTACCTCTGACCAGTGTCATAAGAAGCTGCCAAGGCCTGGTGCTGGCATAAGTAGTGGTTCTACTGCAAGAGTGACAGCACTGTGGCAAGGCAGCCATTCATTCATCTTAAGTCCAATAGCGTGGTAACAGCATCTCACTCAGGCGGAAATATGGAAAAAAGAAACTTTATTCCAGCATGGCAAACAGAGCGACGTTTCAACCTTATAGGTCTTTCTCAAGCCTTGAGAAAGACCTATAAGGTTGAAACGTCGCTCTGTTTGCCATGCTGGAATAAAGTTTCTTTTTTCCATATTTCCGCCTGAGTGAGATGCTGTTACCACGCTATTGGACTTGAATTATTTTGTCCCTACAGGACACAGGGACAGGTAACTTTTGCATCTCCTTATATAGTTTTTGTGCTTGATAGTACACTTAGACCAGAGGGTCTGTGTGGGGAAGTGCTATAGTGTACATTTTTTACATTCATTCATCTTAATCCAGGCAGAATTTGCTTAAGGGATAGGGATCTTCCAGGATGGCCCTGCACTAAACTGCTCCCATACCGGTCTGGAGTACTGGCTTTTTACACACCCACTTCGCCTTTTCTACCATAGTTAACCCAAAGTATGTCTCCATGGTATTATTAATGCAGTAGCTCCAGAATACCATGAAAAGATCTTCTTTTGCCTTCTCCTGTAGAGCCAAAAAGCTGACTGTTCTCATGTGGAAAAGTACAGATATCCCATCTTTAATTTGTTGGAATTAACTAGTCAATAGATATATTCTCCTGTATAAGCTGCTCTAACTGCAGGAATTGTCCACAAAAGAGAACACTTTATCTGTCACTATGTGAAACCGCTGAGTGACCTCTGTTAGTTGTTACTTATGAATTCATAAGGTATGGTTCAAGCAGAGGAGGCACTAGAGCAAGTGTTTGCCTGCGTGTGGAGCAAACGGAGTGCAGCTATGTCGATAATGGATGAATACAAAGCGCTACTGTCTCACAATATTAAAGGGAAAGTACATAAGTTTCAAGCCAAACACAGAAATACTCACCTGGAGGAAGGCTGCCGTAAATGACAGCACATTCCAAACCCCGCGCCTCAATCTGCCGGCTAACAGAGAAGATATCATTTTTATTGAAACAAACTATGCAGTCGCCAGGCCTTAGATTATCCAGTGACTGAAGTGCATGATCCAAAATCTTAAGAGAAGTCAGCCTTTCATAATTCCGTACCTCAAGAAAAAAAAAGAAAAAAATACTGTTTATATAATAACAAAGTAGCATAACCATGAACATTTCTTCCCCTGATTAGTACTAGTACTGTACATAATAGAAATCACCGCTATAGTAATTACTTTGCCGGCAGATTTATTTTCAAGATATGATGCTTTTCTGGTCACAGCATCTTCCATGTGCATAAGAAGTAACTTTATCTGATCGAGCATATGAGACAGACATTGAATGTTTTGTGGATTTGTTCATATAGTCAACATAAGGGCTCAAGCACACATATACCTTAATCATGGAAGCCATGGTAAACTACTGACATGTGCTTCATTTCAGTCTCTCTTTATAAAGAATTTGTAGACACTGTTAATAGCCATTTACTATGTCAGGAAAAGCAGCTATAGAGAACTATAATAACATAACAAAAGATGGATATAAAGTAATGTTACCTCTACTTCTTCACCAGTTGTGTACATCAGCTCAGTCACTAAATTAATAGCAGCTGCCTCCCCACATAGATGGATTTCTTGTGCACAAATGCCTGAAAATGAAAATTAAGCTGCTTCAATTGAAAAAAAAGATACATGGCTAAAAACAGAGAAAAGGAGGGGGGGGGGGGAGGCACAAATTAAAGGGGTTATCTAGCCATCAGTATTAGATCAGCAAGGGTCAATCTTCAGACACCTCTGCTGATCAGCTGTTTAAAGGGGCCACAGCACTCATGTGAGTCGTGCAGCCTCTTGAATGTTAACTTGCTGTAATTTTTAATAGTGGAAATGCAAAATACTGCAAAGTTCACTTGAATGGGACAACACTGTAGTACCTACAGTGCTATGCATAGTATAGGCAAAAGAAGGGGCAGGGCATACAAGAGCGACAAGTTAAGGCCCTGCTGATCAGCAGTGGTGTCAAGAGTTTTCATGACCAATCTGAAAACAGACCATCCTTATTACCAGGCAGCAACAAACTAATAAAAACAAATGGAAAATTGTAGTAAGTAGTTTAAAAATGTTACCTAGAAGTGCTCTTGTCCAAGCCCAACCTCTACCAGGATCTCGTATCATCTGAATTTCATCTATGACAGCTACCTCATCTATAAAAATAAAAAGAACATCACTGGTATCCCTACCACCTAAATAGGGATCTCATGTATTTACTAACCACTAAAGGTACATACAAGGGGTGTTCATGCTGCACATCTCTACTGTACATGCTGCATGTGCCGATGGCTTTCCTTCTGGATCAACGTGTATCAGTTCCTCCCCTGTGATTAGATCACAAGGGACACCCTTCAAAAAGAGAAGACCATGTCACATAAAGAAATATCTCAGAAAACAAAGGAAGATGTACTTTCACTAGAAGTAATAACTTGCATTCTAGCTGGCTACAGATTAAAAATACTTTTATTGTTTAGTGTACATAGTGCTAGTAATAGAAGATAATGTAAAGCCAAAATATTAAGTATAAAGCAATTCTTACTGCCTCGTTGCTCTTCTTGTAAATCTCATGTGCAAGCAGTTTTAATGGGCCACAATATATCCCAGACTTCGCTCCCAGGTATCTCTGAATTGCATGATAAGTTTTGCCGCTGTTAGTAGGTCCAGCATGAAAAATAATTTTGCGCTGAATGGCCCTCGCTTCAGGGTACCTGCACCAAAAATCAAAGTGACTGAACTGTAAGCATCATATTTACAAAGTTTACAAATATTAAAAAACTACAATACAGTAATACCTCGGTTCAGTATTCAAACCACATTTTCCCCTGAAGTTTTGTTCGGTACCTGACTCATGGAGTGTAAGAATCAAATAAATACATTTACATTGTTCCCCATGGGAAAACACAGTTCTGTTCTGGAACAGCCTTCCAAAATGGATTGTGTTCGATAACAGAGGTATTTACAGTAATACGACCAAATGGAAATAAGACAACCATACCAATTAGGAGGTAATCTCAAGTCACTTATTTTCCGAAGATCATCCAAACAATCCAGCACTGGGAAGACCTGTCTAGCATGCCTCATAAAGAATGGGAAAATATCATCCATGTGGCCTAAAAAAAAAAAAAGAAGGTAACAGAACTGATTATCAAGGAGAGGAGGTTCTGAGAATGCAAGAGGTGCGTGTTGGCACAGTGCTTCAATTTACAGAAACAGCGTTGCTTTTTTTTTTTTTTTTTTTTTAATTAAAAAAAAAAATTGACGGAAAAAATGAAAAAAGTGGAAAATCATCTCTGAAGGGAATCCAGTACAAACTGCAAACAGCAGGTTATATAAAGTGGAAAGAGTGAGGCAAATTTATATAGAATTTTGTGGGAAAAGCTCAACAACTGTCATTTCTCTCTCTATGGCCTTATACACAGGTTGAGTGTTTTTTACGGACGTGCTGTCCGTGGTAGCCGTGTGATGGAGTACCCATGGCATCATCTACCAATATGATGCTGGGAGTCTTTGAATATTTGTGGCACTGTAATGAAGCAGCCACACGGATCCACAAAAGGAACATTATGAATATGCGCCACTCTGTAATTAAAGGGGTACTCCAGCGAAAAGCTTTTTCCCAGTAATTGAAACACATTACAAAGTTATATAACTTCAATCACCTATATGCCCCCCTTCCGTATCTTTCCCCCCTTCAACCTCCCACCAGGAAGTGAAGTAAACTCATTCTTACCTAATGACTGTAGACCTCAAGCTGTTCTATGGAAGCCATTTTGTGACAATGACATCATCTGCATAGGCACAGCTTACTGGTTTGGGGTTTCCCATGATGCCCTTTGTCTCCTGTGATGTCCAACTGACTCTGTAAAACTGTTAGATAGCTTACAGCTTGTTTAGCCAATCAGAGTTGAGTAACCTGAGTCATCTGACAAAGGAAGGCTGGCCTTACAGGGCTTAGACCCGCCTCCCTCTTGATGATGTCATTGTCACAAAATGGCTGCCACAGAAAAGCCTGGGGTCAACAGTCATTAGGTAAGAATGAGTTTACTTCGCTTCCTGGTGGGGGGTTGAGGGGGAAAAAGATAGGGAAGGGGGGCAGATAGGTGATTGAAGAATATTACAAAGTTATAGAACTTTGTAATGGGTTTCAATTACTGGAAAAAAGCTTTTCGCTGCAGTACCCCTTTAAGCAGCCACACAGCTCTGTCATTACAGCGTGGCGCCTATTCATACAGTTCCTTAGCATCATGTGAGAGATGCTGCACGTGCGCGGAATATGGAACGGGTGAATGCAGCCTTAGTGTCGTAATATGTCATACTTTGGAAATCTCTTTCATTGCAATGTGATTATTTTATTTATTTAAAAAAAAAAAAGAAAAGAATTGATTGATCATATGTTGTTTCTGGTCTAATATGCCTGTAGAGTGCACTGCATTACTAACTTGACAGGTCCCCTTAGAGAATTGAGCCTTTAAAAAGTCAAAATATGTTCAGACCTAAGGAATACGTGGTCCCACCTTTGGATATTTAGACCAATGATCCCTTCAAGAACCTGTTGATAGCGCCCCCCATAAAGTTAAATAAGTTTTAAATGTAAATGCACATTATTATCTTATTTTTGTCTATAAGGATATCTCTTTTTTTTTTGGAGCCTTTCACCACAGCAGTCAATGAGATTCCCTCTTTACAGATTTCCCAATGTTATTATATACCTCTGTGTTGTAATGTGATGGTTAGCAGACATTACATAAGCAAATCTAATCGAAAAAAAAATGACAAGCTTCTTTATGAATTACAGTGGACATACCAACTCCGCAGCAAATATCATTCAAGACAATGTGTAAATCCACTTGTATAGGGTCACTTTCCATAACGTATCTTCTGAAGCTTATAAAGGCTTGATGGAAAAGACGAGCTGGAAGAAGAGCAAATAAAATAGGAATTCAGCACATGTGATGTTTAATGCGGAGTCATTTGAGTTATAGCGTAGTTAGACAGGGTTCACACTGCCTTTTTACAATCTGTTTTAAGCAAAAAATGGATGAAAAAACGGCTGCCTTTGAATGTATTCATTTGTATCCATTTTTCTTTGACTTCCATTATAAAAAAAAAAAAAAACTAACCAAAAAGCCGAAGTGGTTTACCACTTTGTGTTCGCTAGAAAGACAGATGCTTTTTGATCCTTTTTTACAACGGAAGTCAAGGAAAATGCACACAAATGCAGATGTTTTCTCATCCCCCGTCTTTTTTTGCATAAAACGGATGAAAAAAGTGCAACCAACCTGTGCAACCAGCCTTGCATTTCTAATCAGTGACATCAATTCTGAATTGAATCTGAATGGAATGAGAGAAACACATTCTGTACAGAGAGTAAACCATCCCAAGTCATATGAAGGACTCCTGTCTACAGCTGTGTAATAGCTCTGCTACATACACTACTAGACAAGGACTACGCAAACTTTCTTACCATCCAAACCATTCTCGGCAGCCAGCTTTTGTATTTCTTTTCTTCTGTAAAACTTGTTTAAAATGTTCAATACTTCACCTAGAAAACAATGATATTAGAATTAAGGGAAATGTAACAGAGGCTCATTGCAAGTTCAAAGAACCATATACACATTACCAGTAAAGAACTCTTAGGAAACAAATAAAACTCCCCTTTTGCCCCAAGATAAGGGTCTTTCTCCAATAAGCTTTATGAACATGTCCCACACTCATATGTAACTGTGTATAAATCAATGACTTGGCTCAGGGACTAATTATATACAATGAGACTATATCTTTCTACTTGCATAATCATGACATATTGATGTGGAATCCACCTCTGGGACCTGTATCTATCTCCAGAACACATGCTCCCTGCTGTAATCCTACCTGCTGTCACGGCAGCTGCATCCAGACAGGGACTGAACAGACAGGGAGCCATGATTACATGAACAGCCAACACAGCTGTTTCTTTGTTTCCTTAAAACATTACTGTCACTTTAAAAAAGGCTGCTCTCCCTGTGTAATTAGAGGAGTTGGGCTCTATAGATTTAGTACAGAACCTACAATGAGATGGGTATAGCAGCTGAGTGAGGCATTCAGCCATGCACTTCTACCAGCTGTATCTAGTGATGAGTGGGAATCTAAACCCCCAAACCGATTGAAAATTTGACACATCTGTGAATCAAAGACAGAAGAAAAGTCCTGCAGCATCCGTAGAATAATTAATAAAGATTTATTCACATGATCTGGTACTGAAATGCAACATTTTGATCCCACAGGTCTTTATCGTGAAAACGTTGCATTTCTGTACTGGATCATGTAAATAAACCTTCAATTACTATACAACAGATTCTACAGGACTTTTCTGCTATGTTCAAGTGCCACTGTCCTTTACATTTTTTTTTCTAAACTAGTCGAGATTTCCTGACAATGAGCAGTGAATTAGAGAGGGGGGGGGGGGGGGGGGCTGGGGAAAGGCTTTTTGAATGCAGATAATGGCATATTTGCCAAATAAACCCAATTACAAAGTTTCTTAAAATCGCCTGGACTACTGATTTCTGCAAAAAAACAACAAAACGAAAGTGACTCTTTAAGGGCTCGCATCTGGACTGTGGGTCTTCCAGCATGCATCTATCCACTATGACTGCCATATCGGACTAAGTTCCCTGGTGCGTTCTTTTGGTACCTGTGTGACATGTCACTATTTTTTAAAGGGACAGTAAAACTAATTTTATTCATTTCTATGGGAGAAACAGAGGTAAACTAAACCACTTTCCTGTTCAGACATAGAAGACAATAGACAGGCCCCATCTCCCCGCCTCTCAGACACATGTCATATCCAGCAGCTATATCATTAATGTCTACCAGGCAAATATCCCTTTAAACACCAAGGCAACCTCTAGCCGATGCAGTCATGCAACCCTTGTATTGTGGGTAAAGGGCTATCACAAGCCAGAGGTTTGCTTCCATCTCCCGTAGCTACAGGCTGGACCCAGTACCATGCTGCACACTACCAGTGCTATACAAGTCCTAGGTATAGCAGCCCCAGGTACAGCCTGGACCCAGCATCATGCTACACACTACCAGTGCTATACAAGTCCTAGGTATAGCAGCCCCAGGTACAGCCTGGACCCAGTACCATGCTGCACACTACCAGTGCTATACAAGTCCTAGGTATAGCAGCCCCAGGTACAGGCTGGACCCAGTACCATGCTGCACACTACCAGTGCTATACATGTCCTAGGTATAGCAGCCCCAGGTACAGGCTGGACCCAGCATCATGCTGCACACTACCAGTGCTATACAAGTCCTAGGTATAGCAGCCCCAGGTACAGCCTGGACCCAGTACCATGCTGCACACTACCAGTGCTATACAAGTCCTAGGTATAGCAGTCCCAGGTACAGGCTGGACCCAGTACCATGCTGCACACTACCAGTGCTATACAAGTCCTAGGTATAGCAGCCCCAGGTACAGCCTGGACCCAGCATCATGCTGCACACTACCAGTGCTATACAAGTCCTAGGTATAGCAGCCCCAGGTACATGCTGGACCCAGTACCATGCTGCACACTACCAGTGCTATACAAGTCCTAGGTATAGCAGCCCCAGGTACAGCCTGGACCCAGCATCATGCTGCACACTACCAGTGCTATACAAGTCCTAGGTATAGCAGCCCCAGGTACAGGCTGGACCCAGCATCATGCTGCACACTACCAGTGCTATACATGTCCTAGGTATAGCAGCCCCAGGTACAGCCTGGACCCAGCATCATGCTGCACACTACCAGTGCTATACAAGTCCTAGGTATAGCAGCCCCAGGTACAGGCTGGACCCAGCATCATGCTGCACACTACCAGTGCTATACATGTCCTAGGTATATGAGCAGCCTCTCCCCACACTTACTCTTATTCAGAGGCCGGGTCAGCTCAGCCCCAATGTCTGACTCCAGGCTATCAGTGTTCTTGAACTCTACAGGGACGAACAATGAAGTATCCAGGGGCTTGCCGTTATCACTAGAGAAAGGCCTGGAAAGGGAGCGCATCCTCGGCCATCCGGTCACGGTGCTAAGGACACCATTGCTGCGGTGAGCAGTGGACTGCAGCCTCCGTGCCTGTAAGCAGCATCTAGCCAGCGACGACACTCTCCTTATGTACATGGCGGGGAGG
The DNA here is from genome assembly GCF_027789765.1 of Dendropsophus ebraccatus. NCBI lineage: Eukaryota > Metazoa > Chordata > Amphibia > Anura > Hylidae > Dendropsophus > Dendropsophus ebraccatus. The sequence continues at coordinate 56,121,270 of NC_091461.1, forward strand.
CCACATAGGACGGCAGAAGCCGCCGGCCACCGCATGCACTGCCTAACGGTACAGCCGGCAATACCCTGGCAAGAGCAGCATGACAACCTGTGGCGCAGCCTGATGACGTATGTGAAAAGCCCCAGCGAGTACAGGACGGCATGACTGCGGCGCAGCCTGATGACGTCAGGGAGAGGCCCCGGCAACCTGAAGAACGCAGCCCGACAAACAGCGACGCGGTGACGTCACAAGAAAGGACCCAACGCCCAGGTGACTGGGGTAATGCCTGCATGACATTGACAGGTCAAGAGAGTGAGAAATGTTAAAACTAGGCTAGTAAAACCCACATTAGTCCACAAAGAAGTGTATCATAAAGGTCACCAGTCACCAGTCAGAATAGCCTAGCTTGCTGCAGTTTTCTGTCAGATTGTGAAGTTATCCATAGCAACCTAGAAGCTTACATATACTGGGGTTAAAGGCGTTGTCCAGCGAAAATTTTTTTCTTTCAAATCAACTGGTGTCAGAAAGTTATATAGATTTGTAATTTACCATACCTCCCAACTTTTGCAAAGAGCAAAGAGGGACATGTGCGCCGCGGTCCCAATAGCCACGCCCCAATAGCGACCCTCCATAGCCACCCCCCCATAGCAACCCTCCATAGCCACGCCCCCATAGTAACCCTCCATAGCCACTCCCCTACAGTCACCACATGCTGCTGACTGAATAGTGCCCTATACAGTATCCAATCCCGCCAAAAATGCATTATACAGTATCCAATCCCGCCAAAAATGCCCTATATGGTATCCAATCCCCCATTATAGTGCCCCACATAGTATCCAATGCCCCCATATAGTGACCAACATAGTATACAATCCTCACATAGTGCCCCACATGGAATCCAATCCCCCACATAGTGCCCCACATAGTATCCAATCCCCCACATAGTGCCCCACATAGAATCCAATCCCCCACATAGTGCCCCACATAGTATCCAATACACCCATATAGAGCCCCACATAGTAGCCAATGCCCCCATATAGTGCCCCACATAGTAGCCAATCCCCATATAGTGCCCCACATAGTAGCCAATGCCCCCATATAGTGCCCCACATAGTAGCCAATCCCCATATAGTGTCCCACATAGTAGCCAATCCCCCATATAGTGCCCCACATAGTAGCCAATCCCCATATAGTGCCCCACATAGTAGCCAATCCCCCACAGAGTGCCCACATAGTAGCCAATGCCCCCATATATGCCCCACATAGTAGCCAATCCCCCATATATGTCCCACATAGTAGCCAATCCCCCATATAGTGCCCCACATAGTAGCCAATCCCCCATATATGCCCCACATAGTAGCCAATGCCCCCATATATGCCCCACATAGTAGCCAATCCCCCATATATGCCCCACATAGTAGCCAATGCCCCCATATATGCCCCACATAGTGGCCAATCCCCCATATATGCCCCACATAGTAGCCAATGCCCCCAAATATGCCCCACATAGTAGCCAATGCCCCCCATATAGTGCCCCACATAGTAGCCAATCCCCCGTATAGTGCCCCACATATTATCCAATCCCCCCATATAGTAGCCAATCCCCCATATAGTGCCCCACAGAGTAGCCAATCCCCCCATTAGTGTGGCCTCAGCGGAAAAAACAATAAACCAGTAACTCACCTGTCCTCCGGTCCCAGCAGCTCCTCTCCCGGCAGAGCGCGCACTCCCGTCATCCTCCGGGGCGGGCAGCGGGGTATACAGACACTGACTGTGCCGGAAGTGATTCATGATAGAGGCTGCAGGTCACTTCCGGTACAGTCAGTGACTCTGTACCCCGCTGCCCGCCCAGGAGGATGACGGGAGTGCGCGCTCTGCCGGGAGAGGAGCTGCTGGGACCGGAGGACAGGTCAGTAACTGATTTATTGTTTTTTTCGGTGGGGCCACTTGAAATGCGGGACACGGGGGGCCGTTCCGGGACCGCGGGACAGAACCCCGAAAACGGGACTGTCCCGCGGTTGGGAGGTATGAATTTACTACTATTAAAAAATCTCAAGGTCTTCCTGTACTTATCAGCTGCTGTATGTCCTGCATGAGGTGTTTTATTTTTAGTGTGACATACTGCTCTCTGCTGACACCTCTGGCCCAGACAGGAACTGTCCAGAGCAGGAGAGATTTTCTATGGGGATTCATAGAAAACCAAGACAGGAACTCGATAATCGCGACAATGGTACATGTAGCTGCCGTAACGATAATTGAACGGTAATTATGAAACACCCCTTTTGCATGCCGTCCCCACTTTGCCTTGCCAAACTTGCAATATTTTGTTTCAATAAAGTAAAAAAAAGTAATTTGTTGAGCAGCAACCCAAGGCTGTGCCATTTAGCCTATTGTCAGTATTATTTGTCATTATTAGAGGGTCTCAGCAGAATCCTGGACGTGTATATACAGGTATACAGCTATGTACTACAGGAGCACATAGTAGTATACGGTATATTATATGCATATACAGTGGATACCTTGCAGTAGAGACAGTAAAGGGAGGCGCTTTGACACTCCTTACTGTGCTGGGCAGGGGGGAGGATGGTTGCGCTCTGACACGTTGTGGTTCGTGCCAAGCAGGAGGGGGTAATGGTGCGCTCTAACACTCCGTGGTCCATGCCAGGTGGGGGGAGGTGACCACTCCGTGGTCCAGGTGGGGGGGCGATGTTACACTCTAACGCCAGAGACGGTATCTGTATTTTCATGGTATATCGCCTAGGCCTGTGTACCCTCCACAGGATTAACCCCTTAACAACGGTGGGGTACATGTATGCCCCTGCTGCATGTGCCTTAACGCAAACGTGCGTACATGTACGCCCCTCTGGGGTGTCACACTATGAAGGAAGCCCAGGAGCTGAGCAGCCGGGCCCTTACCGTTAATGACTGGCCGCCGCAATCACATGGCAGCCCACCATTAACCCCTTAAAAGCTACAATCAGTGTTTAAAGGGGTAGTGCGGCGCTCAGAAATTATTCACAGAATAACACACATTACAAAGTTATACAACTTCCCCATGTCCCACCACCCCCACCCGTGTACCCGGAAGTGTGGTGCGCCCTCTGCAGCGTCATCCGATGCTCAGCCGCGATTGGCTGAGCATAACTGTGCTCAGCCAATCGCGGCTGAGCACAGTTGTGACGCGGCGGAGGGGGGACGGGCGGCAGCGACTCGGCCGTCCGTCTGAAGATGACACAAGATGGCGGACGGCCCTCTACACGGATCAGGTAATGTATAATGCACCACACTTCCGGGAACATGGGTGGGGGTGGGGCGACACGGGGAACGGGGCGATTCACAGACATAACATACATTACAAAGTTGTATAACTTTGTAATGTGTGTTATTCTGTGAAAAACTTTTGAGCGCCGCACTACCCCTTTAAGTGTAAGTGACAGCAGCAGCTCCTGTCACTTACTGATCGGGACTGCGCGGGCATTGCCTGACTGCTGGAGTTATACAGCTTACCTCCATGTACTCATATCTTTAGTCTTCTGACAGAGTCTACCACAGGCAGACACTATCAGAGGATCGCATGCAACACTGATCCCTGCTATGCTATGGTATAGCAGTGATCAGTGTCAGCAATCTAATGTACACTCCCCGGCCACTTTATTAGGTACACCATGCTAGTAACGGGTTGGACCCCCTTTTGCCTTCAGAACTGCCTCAATTCTTCGTGGCATAGATTCAACAAGGTGCTGGAAGCATTCCTGAGATTTTGGTCCATATTGACATGATGGCATCACACATTTGCCGCAGATTTGTCGGCTGCACATCCATGATGCGAATCTCCCGTTCCACCACATCCCAAAGATGCTCTATTGGATTGAGATCTGGTGACTGTGGAGGCCATTTGAGTACAGTGAACTCATTGTCATGTTCAAGAAACCAGTCTGAGATGATTCTAGCTTTATGACATGGCGCATTATCCTGCTGAAAGTAGCCATCAGATGTTGGGTACATTGTGGTCATAAAGGGATGGACATAGTCAGCAACAATACTCAGGTAGGCTGTGGCGTTGCAACGATGCTCAATTGGTACCAAGGGGCCCAAAGAGTGCCAAGAAAATATTCCCCACACCGACACCACCACCACCACCACCACAAGCCTGAACCATTGATACAAGGCAGGATGGATCCATGCTTTTATGTTGTTGACGCCAAATTCTGACCCTACCATCCGAATGTCGCAGCAGAAATCGAGACTCATCAGACCAGGCAATGTTTTTCCAATCTTTTACTGTCCAATTTCGATGAGCTTATGCAAATTGTAGCCTCAGTTTCCTGTTCTTAGCTGAAAGGAGTGGCAGCTGGTGTGGTCTTCTGCTGCTGTAGCCCATCTGCCTCTAAGTTCGACGTACTGTGCGTTCAGAAATGCTCTTCTGCCTACCTTGGTTGTAACCTTTGGCTATTTGAGTCACTGTTGCCTTTCTATCAGCTCGAACCAGTCTGCCCATTCTCCTCTGACCTCTGGCATCAACAAGGCATTTCCGCCCACAGAACTGCCGCTCACTGAATGTTTTTTCTTTTTCGGACCATTCTCTGTAAACCCTAGAGATGGTTGTGCGTGAAAATCCCAGTAGATCAGCAGTTTCTGAAATACTCAGACCAGCCTTTCTGGGACCAACAACCATGCCACGTTCAAAGGCACTCAAATCACCTTTCTTCCCCATACTGATGCTCGGTTTGAACTGCAGGAGATTGTCTTGACCATGTCTACATGCCTAAATGCACTGAGTTGCCGCCATGTGATTGGCTGATTAGAAATTAAGTGGTAACGTGCAGTTGGACGGGTGTACCTAATAAAGTGGCCGGTGAGTGTATGTATGTAATAGTCTCCTAGGGACTAAAAAAGTGTAAATAAATGTTTTTAAAAATGTGCCAAAGCCCCTCCCCCGATGAAAGTCTAAATCACCCCCCTTGCAAAAAAAAAAAGTTTTACTGTTAATAAAAACAGTAAAACATTACAAAAGCTGTAAACATGCATATTACTGTATTCAGACTTCAAACAGATAAAGCGATCAGCACTGCTACTGGCTTAATACATTGCTGGTGGTGGATATGTGAATATAATGGTACAGTCAGTTCTTACGGGGGTGCTCGCTCTATGAGGGCAGTATTTGCCGCTAATTTTCAAGGTACTTCAAAGAAGAGACAGAAAGAGAGCACTCACCCGTTATTTCACTTCTTTATTATTTCCTCGCCGGCGAGTGCAGGCTTATGGATTATGACTGCATGAAATAAGAATAAAGTGAAATAACGGGTGAGTGCCCTCTTTCTGTCTCTTCTTTGAAGTACTGTATTCAGACTGACCTATAGAATAAAGATAAAATGTAATTTTTATTGTAAAGTGCATAACGTAGACACAGAAACTCCTCAGAATTTGCAGATTTTTTCTCACAAATTGACCTCATAAATGATATTTTGGGGGTTATGTCATTCATTTTATGGTAGATTAAAAGAAGCCATTACAAAGTGCACCTGTTACTGACCTTACATGGCCCTGTAGATGAAAAAATAGGAATTATAGTGAGGACGAAAAACGAAAATGCTAAATTGAAAATTGCCACGGTCCTTAAGGCTCTGTACTTAAGGGGTTAAAGAAAGAAGAAACATCTAACCTGCTGTCATGTCCCTATAGCACACGGTCGCTTAGGATGAAGGTAAATTTTCTTACCTTTATCCTTGGCGGTTTTTGGGAACTTCTTAGTTTATTACATATGTAAATTAGGCGTTTTGGTGCACTGGGGGTGGGACTACCAGTAAAGGAAAAAGAGTATCAGCTCACCGAATGTCGGCAGTCCTCGGTGTCACAGATTCACACCTGGCTGGTGTGCACGAGCATCTAAAAGAAACCAGTGATCCAGCACGTTGCAAGGAAAAAGTTGCAAGTAGCTGGGGAGGGGGTGACTGGGGAGGGGGGGGGGGCATTGCGGCAAGGGGCCGCCCGACAGTCAGTGTGCTGCATCAGCGTGGGGACCAGGGCCTACTGAAGGATCCTCCGGTGGCCCAGTCAGACGCTGCCCATGTGCTATAGGGACATAGCAGGTTAGATGTATGTTCTTGGCCTATGGATGCTGTCGGATCTCTATTTCATATGTCCCTGTGACATGTTAGGTTGAATAATTTCTTCTAGAAAGCAGCCTGAAACGCAGTAACTGTTTTAACCTTCTGAGGTGCTCACAAGACACTTTATAATTAGAAGCTGGGCATGTCATTGCTCTTTTGGAGTGTTTTGCGTATAATTGGATTAAGTTAAATAGTGTTAAGGTACCCATACAGGTCATAGGTGATGGCTGAACATGTGTTTGGCCAGTGTTCCCAATCTCCCCACACACAAATGGTTTGCTCAGACAAGTAACTTCTCAGACAACAAGCTCTTGTCTGTCGGCAGAGTCATCCAGTCACACCAAGCAACTTTTGTCTAATGGTGATACCTTAAAGTGTCGCTCTCATTTCAAAAAACATTTAGCAGAGAGACATGTCAGCAGTTTCGGATGTTTAGACTGACTGATCGGTAGAAGTCTGCACTCTCCCGTAACTTGAGGCGGCTGACACACAATTTAGGTTTGTGAGCCCGACTGTTTTCACTGACAGAACGAGGAGCTCATTCTCATGATCAGTCAGGTTCTGATCACACAGACCCATAAAAACTTTTGACATGTCAAAAGTTTTTTTTAAATGGCAGCAACACTTTAAAGCATAATTGTTATTTAAAAACCTTTTGCCTTTAGATTTCAGTGCCGAGACCCCCTCCAAACTTTACATATTCTCTGGGGAAGTATGCAGTAGCATGCTTTACTCCCTGGCTAACCAATCAGTACGACTGATTTCTCTATAGACTTATAATGGAGCTCCTGCAATCAGATTGATTGTTGAGTTGGGGATTAAAACGCGCTTCATTTGTTTACATCTAACAATCAAAGACCAATCTAAACTATTACCTGGCACATCTTACAATCGTTGTATATGCCATTCAGCCCTGCATCTGGCTTCAATGTAAATTTAATGAATGATAAAAGAAAAAAGAACCCCTTTGAATGGCTCCATTAGACAGTCCAGAAGAAAATTAGATGATATGACTGCTATGAACATCACAATTGTTAAGTATGAGGGATCTCAAAAGTAACCGAGTGCTTCAATGCACTACACAGGCAGTGTGCACAATTTCCATAAGCATGCATCCTATAAAACTTCTCATAAATCTCCATCAATACGTGAGCCTGGTGAAACAGTGCCCTAAAATGTTACATGAAGACGATCACATGGGGTTTGCAAGATATTTTATTTCAGTATTTTCCCCAAAACATGTAGATATAAAATACTTTAACAATATAATAAAGCAGTTTATATACACTGAATGTGAAAAGTATATTGAGATTTTTTTACCATTCATAGAAAAGAAAAGACAGACCTACATAGAGTGACATTATATGCCTGGTAACGTAAAAGTTCAAGCATTATACAAATAGTTTATTAGTAAGGATGTGGTACAGGGGACATACAGATGTAAGCGGTGTTACTCCATAATAGAGTTGGCCAGGATGCACGGTAACTGCAGGAGAGATGCCATAACAGATGTAATAGACAGAAAGCAATTGTGGTTATCACACTGTTACTGCAGTAATCTGTGCCCAGGCTTCTATTCCCTGTATAGCTGTAACGGTAATTCTAAGGGTACCCTTATATATTAGGTTATCATTTATTAGAACCAGATCACAGGAGATGCAAGTGCTATTCTTGTTTCGTGTCAAGATATATAAGCAGCAAAACTAAAGAGCAAAGCCACGTCGTGAATGCATGACAATGATGGAAAGACAAGTACATTTCTGATTTCAGCAGCAGAAGAGGCTTTTAATCTTATCATAAAATATAATTTCATCTATAACAAATTAGAATTTTATATTAATGATCAATATATTGAGAATTTTTCCACACTTCAACTAAAATCTGAGAAATTTTTCTAGATAGACTTAACCCAAGTATTATGGTGACCTAGTTTTACAGCTTCTTAATGGTTTGAGCCCAACTATGGTTAAAGGGAAACCATCAGCAGGTTGCCCTGCTGATAGGTCCCTATATAAAAGCACAGGGTGGTGAGGATGAAGGCAAGTTTCTTACTTTTATCCCTGGCTGCAATTTCCATGATATTAGGAGTTTATCTTCTATAAAAATTTAGCATTTTGGTGCGCTGGGGGTGAGACAACCACCTCTAGTGCACCAATCCTTCCCTCCTAGTGAATAACAGCAGAGCAGGCTGGTTATGGGCAGAAGTCCCACCCACTGTGCACCAAAATGCCTAATTAGCATAAAAGATACACTGCTAATATCCTGAATAAGACAGAGGATGGAGTTTGAAAACCTTCATCCTCAGTACCCCATGCGCTATAGGGAGGTATCAGGTTAGATGCTTCTAACCTGCTCATACGATGCAAAGATTGTGCCCACAGGGGTCGTACTCAAAACAGGTTTGACGCCTAAGTTACATAGGCATTGTGGTTCCCCTATCATGGCAATCTGAGTTAAACAGGAAATTATTTCTATTAAGATTCTTATTTATTGGCTATAGTGGCATCTACAAAGACTGTCACTCACACTGGAGGACATGGCACATTCATGTGTTACGTGTGGTGGCACTTCACGGGAACCAAATCTATTTGATGGGTTACCCCACTGATTTTTGCTGATTGCACTGGGTGTCTATACCAAGAAACCCTGCATTCAGCTTATCTTTACAAAAAAAAAAAAAAAAGGAGGGTCCTTAATCTAGCTTCTAATTAAGATTGCTGAAGCTCTTCTCATAAGTTCTTTATTGCACCCTATTAAGTATCCTTTTAGATTAACGTTAAAGTTACCCAAAAAGTGTCAATTTACTTTTTGTGGTTCATAACAAAGGCAAAAGCTAAGGGTCCATTTACACAGATAGATTATCTGCCAAAGATTTGAAGCCAAAGCCAGGGATGGATTTGAAAAAGGAGGAGAAATCTCAGGTTTTCCTTAATGACCTGATCTGTTTATAATCTGTTTCTGGTTTTGGCTTAAAATCTTTGGCAGATAATCTGTTAGATAATCTTTCTGTGTAAATGGACCCCAAGTTAACGGTAAGATTATTACCCAATATCATGTCTAGCAGCCACCAATACACATTCACTTGGCATGACCCAACAGCAATCTAGTGTGCATTGGGGGCTTAAAGGAAAGCCTATTTCTTCAGCCAGAGTCAAGGTAAACTTTATCCTAGAACCCAATGCTCACTGGCAGTTTCGAAACAGTCCAGGTTCGGGTAGGTGCTGCACAGAAGAAAAAAGAAAATCTTCCCTTTACACTTTAAAGGACCATATATGGCATGAAAGGCAAATTATCTTATTTAGCCTAATAATTTCTAATCTCAATTTTTTACTTAAACATAAGTAATAAGTAAAATAAAGTAAACTTAAAAAAAATAAAGATGTGGGGCACAGGTGAAAGACAGAACGGATATGGCACATGGGACAAGTAACATTAAAGAAAACTGACGCATACACAGTAAAGTCTTCAAAATGTTTAATAAAGTCTTCTTTTCTAAAGTGAATCCTATGAATTTGGGGACGATTCACAGTAATTGGAGACCTGTCTGTTCAAAACAAATAGAAATGAATTTGCAGGAATATGAAAAATGCAATACGTGTATATGAAGACACACAGAATAAGGCCCTGGTTTCAGTGTACATCAGCCTACATGCATGAGAATACAGTGAGACATAGGTTTTAGCTTGATGCATGTTCCGTATGCAGAATCCCAAAATTAAAATTTAAATGAGTTATATAAAATGCTAGTCTGAGAAAGGTCCAGTGTTTCGGCAAAAGCACTTGGTATTTATATATGTACAATTGGAATTACATACAGACCCGCAGAATGTTTAGTGTGGTACAATGAACAGCAGTGTCAGATGAAGGCAGACGATCTGATGGAGGTTTGGCCTTTTCCTATCCGCTTCTGTCCTTCATCTGTGGTGGCGTACACACGTCTAAATCTCTGGCTCCTCAGCTGAAGCTGGAGGATCAGGGCCCTCATAACGTTGATGAAAATTCGTTCTTTTCCTTATCTTCTCAGGCGCTTTTCTCCATAAAATAATCTCCTGTTAATAAATTTTAACAAAATAAAATACAAAAATTGAATTTTGCAGATTTAGAAACTTAGATATTTAATAGATGTCCCTTATGCAATGTTACTTTCCTACCTGATCTTCAGATTACTAGTTAGGATACACAATTACACCACACCTAGTAAAGCATCGATGTCCTGCTCTTTAACCCTTTCTTTGTTGCAGCATGTAAGTGAACTTTGTACTTCGTGTCACATGTTGCAGCAAAGAAATGGTTAACAGGAATCTGTCAGCACCTGGAGCAGACCAGAGGTGCAGACAGTGTGCATTAAGTGAAAGTTTACTGGTGCCTTTGCCCTAGCTCTCCAAGAAGGAGATGCTGCACAATTTCATATCTTTCACTGTAACCAAGTGTCAGAGAGGATTTGGCACGCCTCACCACTCCTCCCTCCTCCTCTTTATCCATGAATATTGTTGCACCAGACATCCTCCTGCACGCTTGCACCAGCCTCCATGTTCACACATGCACTGATGCTGTCAAGGGGCATGTGTGACTCTTCTTTTTTTTTTAGCTAAGGTGCTGTAGACTGGGGAAGCAGCGCACGTGTGCTGAGGGGCTAAAGCCAAGGCCCACAATCAGGACACTCTGCATCCGGTCTATAGTACCTGTGCGAACAATGAAGAGAAGAGGTGCGGCCTTTATTATCATTAGCAAACTGTCAGGACAGCGCGCATGGCCCTTGACAGCATCAGCGCATGCACAAATATGGAAGCTGGAGCGAGCACACAGAAGGCTGTCTGGCGCAGAATATTCATAAAGAAAGAGGGGGAGGAAGGAGAGGAGAGATGTGCTAGAGTGAGACACAAGCACCTTACCACAATTCAACAACAGTAGAAGATATGTCATTGTGCAGCCTCCTCTCCCCCAAAACCTAAGTTATCCATCTAACTAGTAAACGGTCACCTAATGCACACTCCAGGTGCTGACAGACTCCCTTTAAGCAGCAGTGCATTACCAGGGGCACGTGGGCAAGTGTCAACAGGTGGGGGAATAACCTACAGGTGAGGCAAATGCAGTGGAGAATGTGAAGTTTGAGGAAACAGTAATAGCTACCTGTTGTTTGAAATATCTTCTGTCTTCCTCATCGACAAGGACCAAGTTCAAGAAATACCTCACAGAAAACTTTTTATTTACGTCTCTCATTGTGGGTGTGGGGTCATAACCAGCAAGGAACAGCCGGATGGGAATGGACTCTCCTGCAATACAGCATGTAAGTGTCAAGAGCACAGGGTATGAGCAGTTTCTGTCACCTCAAAACCAAAAATGGTCAATAATGTGTATGCAACCAGCAAATTCACAGTGTAATGTGACCCTGAGGACCCTGTAAGGGATAATCTGCCAATGACAACAATCGTCAGATCGTGCCTTTTGGTCCTGACTGCGCATCGCTACAAGTTAAAAGTAATGCATGGCCAACGGCTGTACAATAAAGTACATACATATATGTCCACACTCCCCAGTATCTTTCTGGCAGATGTCCACAGCAGCCAGTGGAACTTCAGAGCCAGTTTCTGAGGAGACAGGCGCTCAGCCAATCACTGGCCAGACACCTGTCACTTGAGAGAACGGCTCTGAACTTTCACTGGCCGCTGCGGGCAGATGCCAAAAAAAGATACTGGGAAGCTTGGACAGTATGTATGTACTTTATTTTCTTTACACTTTTAAAGCATAGGCTGCATGAGCATCACTAACGAATATATATAGTGGTACCTTGGTTTAAGAGTAACTTTGATTAAAGCGTTTTGATTTAAGAGCTCACAGTTTTTCAAAATTGTGACTTGGGTGTAAGAGCATTGCTTTGGTTAAAGGGCTCCCTGTACTGGGTGGGAGGGGGAGGGACATGGTCTGCATAGCGGGGTCTACAGCCCTGTACTCTGACCCAGGAAGTCTCTCTCATCTTCCAAATCATAGCAGATCCACTTCAGGCTGGGGCTTACATCAGGGGACAGGACTGTGGAGGTAATCTCTCCATAGCTGTGACCCCTCTCTCCCCGGACAGAGAGCGCTGCATGTATGTGCCCACATCTGTCCTGCTCATTCCTTCATGCTCCCTACAGTCTCTGTCCGCCTTTGTGTTTCCCATCCTCTCCATTACTATACAGTAAATTATGATATCACACGTTCTGCTGTTTCTGAATGTTTGTTTCATTTGTTTTACAAGTTATTTAGAATAAATAATTTTTGGGGTGTGGAACCAATTGTCTGCATTTCTATGATTTCTTATGGGAAAATTTGCTTTGGTTTAAGATTGGATTTGAATTACAAGCGCAGTCCCAGAACAAATTATCCTCATAATCGATTCGGACCATCCAAATTAACCGAACTCTGTTCGGACCATAATATATATATATATATATATATATATATATATATATATATATATATATATACACATACACACACACAGTATACGTCTCTATGTCCCTAGCTGCCTGATTATTAAGCTGTGTAATAGCCTCTGTAGATGAGCGCTCATTTACATTACTCAGCGGCCTGTCTGACATGAAGCATAAAGAGACATGGTATACATGATCACCACAACTGTACTGCCCAGCATGTTATGTGCGTCTCTACAAAAAAAAAAAAAAAAAAAAAAAAAGACATTGACACACATTCAACATTTTGTTTTGTTTGTGTCCCAAACTGAAAGACAACACAAAATGCACACTACAAACACTTCTATATAGATTACCTTTTACTGGAGCGCCATCCATAATTTCATATTTTGCAACAGTTTCTGTTTCGGTTGTAGTACTGGGTCCTAGGAAACAAGAAAATCGCTGTCAAAAATCCTAGTAAGCTATCCTTACTATTAACAGAAATAAGGAATCACAGGACCTGCATATGGCATCATTCAGGTTTTATTGGTGGCCTATCCTTAGGAGAGGCCATCACTATCCAACTCCCAGAGGTGCCGCTAATGAGCTGACTGCTGTAATCACTGTGTTCAAGCAAGTGTTGTAGCCTCTTTACTTCCTACCTGGAAGCCTGCTATACACTGTGTAGTGGCTGTAACTAGCATTGCACTTCATCCAATTCCCTTCAAAAAGGAAAAGCTGCAATACAAGATACAGCCTTTACCCTGTGTACAGTGGACCTCCTGGTAGAAAGTGAAGCTGCATGCTAGCATGAGTGCAGAAGCCCCTTAAATCAACTTATCACTGGTGGTGCTGGGAGTGAGGGTAGGTTCACACTATGGAATCTGTGGCTCGTACCCGTTCATGGCGGTGCGCATATCCTCCGGTTCCATAGACACCATTCTATGGCTGGGCCGATTCCACCGTCTGCCGAAACAATAAACATGTCAGTTCTTTCAGCGGAAGGCGGAATCAGCCCGGCCATAGAATAGTGTTTACGGCACGGGCGGATAGGTGTGCCACTGCAAACGGGTACGAGACAGGGAATCCGCCATAACTTATCCGTACGGATCCCATAGGGTGAACCTAGCCTTAGATGCTGCCAATTTTTAAAATGGGAATTCTGAGTTAACCTACACCCCCCCCCCTACCCTTTACATCTCCAAAACAGGGCCCCAACTGCTTTGCTTTGAATGGACCAGCGACTCATCCATGTCCACTGTCACACAATTTATTGTCTATGGGGTTGCTGAAGTTTGGAGCCCTGTTCTTGAGATTGGAGGGTCCCAGCGGTTGGACCATCTGACACTAATCTTTTGGATAGGGGATAACGTAATTTAACTCTGAATATCCGTTTAAACATAGGCCGTACAGAACCCCTTGAATTTTAAGTTACTACAAAAAGACTCTACACAAGATGTAATCAGGTTGGAGGCATTTTAAAGTCTACCACAAGATTTTCATTTCATTTGTAACGTAGCTCTGACCTAATAACGTGCATAAGTAAAGTTAACTCCACGGAACTTCAGTGAACTGCTCCACGAACATAAATGCAGTGATAAAGCTGTAGCAGTGGCTTAGGTCAGCAGAGGCCAGAGAGATAGCATAAGGAAAGTAGCTTCATAATGGGTTGTCATGTCATTTTTACCTATTCCAGTAATTTCCTTTTTAATCAGCTGCAATTCCATGTGCTGAATTTTTATTCTGACCAGTAGGAAGTAAATTTTTCCAACAATGACATCCTTTAAGTGGTACCTTTGAAGCAAAACAGAAGATCGATCTATAAGCTAGAATTTATGATGACAATGTACCCAATGGGTTATTTTTAGGGAAAAGAAAAAGGTTACTGCAATTCAGAGTTTTCATGGGTAGGAAGTGATAGCCTTATTCAGCAAGGTCTTAGATATGCCATACCGTAAAATATGGCCGTAATTTTGAGGTACAAAATGCAGCCATATTTTTAATATAGTAACACACTCTGTAGAAGTCAATGAGAAATTGTCCGGCAGTGCACACATCGTATAGAACATCAGCTATAAATATGACCATCCTAATAATGAATATGCTCATTACCTACAACCTGCTTTTGCAAAATACAGCAGTTTTTTCCACATCTTTTGACACATTGTTTTATTGTTAGTGAAAATTAGAGTCTTATTTAGCTTCCATTTTACTGTGTGTGAACCTAGCATAGAGGCTTGTGTTGCAGTTTTGTTTGTGTGGCCACATTTGTGGCAGTTTTACATGAGACCTGTAAAGGATATATATGCCTCCTTTCTTCTGGATTCACTTTTGACTCAATACCCAATAGGCACCTTCTATTTCTTCAAAGGAGGACTCCAGGCATTTATATAATTTCAGATATTGTTGGAGTTGCAGAGAAAATGATAAACAGCCCATTTCCTCCAACCACTGGGGTTCTACTATTGAGTCTTCGGGTCCCCCGCTGAAGACTCTGACCACTACTTCCAAGACAGACCCGTCTCGGCAGTGACATCCCGCTCAGTCAATCACTGAAAGTAGTGGGACAACACTGCGGCCAGTGATCAGCTAAGTGGACTGTCACTGACGAGACTAGTCCATCTCTGAAGCAGTGGTCAGAGCCTTCAGCAGGGAACTAAAGAGATGCCACAGGAGACAAGGAGGACATGGTAAGTGAAAATAGACCAACAGGGTGACCATTGGGAGTCTGACTGCTGAGACCCCCACTGATTCCAAGATAAATTAAGGGTGCGTTCACACCTACAGGATCCACAGCAGATCTGCAGCGGATTTGATGGTGCAGATTTGATGCTGTGTTCAGTTATTTAAATGAAATCTGCTGTGGATCCACAACAGAAAATACGCTGTGGATCAGGTAAGTGTGAACGTACCCTAAAGGGGTTTTATGGGAAAACTTAACTAAACCTCTTACTAGGCCATAAATATCCAATTGGCAGGATGATGGCACCCCACCAATTCGTTGTTTGGCACAGCTGAAGCGCCCAGATGTACCTACTGTACAGAGCCAGAAATCTCAGCTCAGTATGTTGTGTAGTGGAAGTGCCGAGTTACTGCAGCTCAGCTCCCACTAAAGTAAATGGACGACGAGATGCAGTAACATGGCACAGCCACTACACAATGGACAGAGACAAGGCTTCCAGTTCCATTAATTTTGTACATCTGAGTGCCACAGTTCATCAGGAATATTCCAGAGTGAGCACCTCACCTTTTGGCCATTGGTTGGCTATTCAAAGGATTAGTAATTTCTGCTTAAAAAAAAACCCTAAATATAGATTGAAGTAAGACCTAATGTTTAATGGATATAGAAAATAGGTTGAAAACTCACTTAGATTTGTTGTATTCAAACTCTATATGCAAGCAGTCCTCGATCCCAACTTCCATTTTGATAGAGTTGTTGACATCTGGATATGTGGCAAGCTGGTGAACTATTAAATCATATTCCTTCACCAGGTCTGACAGGCGTCGCACTATTGTCACCTTTAAGAAATACCTGGAAAACAATCAATTGACTGCTGATCACTATTGACATCACCTACTTGCACACATACTATATCCTTACTATGCTGTACATGCATATGAAAATGAAGGGTCTTCAGTGCAATTGATGAATCTATCAGCACTGATAACTATTACTGTACATACCTTAACCTTACATTAGACCCTATGTAGGACTCGTAAGGCTTCTCAACTTGCATGAATTCAAAATCATAACTTCTGCTTTGTGTCAGCTCCCCAGGCAGGGCCAGTTCTTTCACAAGGTTCACAAACTCATGTGTATTGCTTTTATCATTGAACAGTTCTTTTTATAAAGAAAAAGAAAAGAAAGAAATACATTAAAAAGTAGATTTGGTTACAGACTGCAAAAATATATGACCACCACAAAGACAGATTTACTTACATGGTCTCACCAGTTTTATTATGCCAATTGATAATCTTGCATATTACCATTGTCTAATGCAAGTTTAGACCAGCTATTAGTTCCATTACTTTACTCTTAAGTTCACACTGCGTTTTTTTAAATCCGTTTAACGTTTCCACTTTATGTGGAAAAAAAATGGATGGAATTGTGTGCCATCTGTTTGGACTAATTTTTCATCGGCTTTCATTAAAAAAAAAAAAACCACAAAATTATAATTTTTATATATATATATATATATACACATATATATATATATATATATATATATATATATATATATATATATAATTATTATTATTATTTTTTTTTTTAAGCATACACCAAAACGTGGATGATCATGTTTTACTATACGTTAAAAGTAACCATGTAAAATTGGATCTGTTAAATGGACAGCAATAACGCAGGAAATCTAAAATGAAGTTTCAGATTCTGCTTTACCGCTCAGTTTGTCAGAGGGGCAGGCCTAAGCACTCGTACTAGCGTCGACGTCTATCTTCGTATAGACATGCGCCATACAGCTTGAGTTTGCAAACAGCACTGGAAATTAATAAAGGTATGTTTCCAGGGCTTTGCAGGCTTAGACTCGGGAAACACATATGCTTGGGCACCATGGTAGGAGCTTTACTTACTGTTTATTAGGTTTATAGTGTGTTTGGGGTTCAGTGGTTCCCTTTAAGTAAAGAGTCTATGGAGTAAATTTATAAATTTCTGTAAGCCAGAAAACTGGCATAAAAATAGTCAAACTTGCAACTTTTTAGCATATTTGTGCCGCACTAGCAAATTTCTTAAAACATTAAAGGAGGCAAAGAGAGAAATCTGCAGTGTGTGTGTGTGTGTGTGTGTGTGTGTGTGTGTGTGTGTGTGTGAGCAAGGCCCAATCAAACCAAGTAATATCTAGTGCTTCATCTAGCTTTAGTTAAGTGAATACTGGCCAGGTGTAGTCCATGCTAAACCTCATTGCTTGCTCACCAGCATGGACAATACAGACACATGCTGCTGTAACTATACATAAGGAATATGACCATTTTCTGGTAAAAATCTAACACCACATCAGTTACATACTACAAGGTTTGCATCTCTCCTACAGATTTCATACTCTACTTAGGATGACACCTATTCTTTTGTTCCCCCATATTCTTTATACAGGGTTTGTTACCAGATTCTATAAAATAGATGATATGCAAGCTCACCAATTTGTCCAACAAACTCGATTCGTATTCCCTGATGCTCTAGCCTTTTACCGGGTTGTTTGAAGACTATATTGACCTAAAAAGAAGAAAAGCTTTTTAGTTCTCATTCTACTTAAGAAGACATCAGTAATTCATATAGACAAGAGCTGCTCAGTAAGCGATGGGGTATGCTGAAGTGTGCAAATATGACTGCAGAAAAGCTGCATTTCCACCTCTCTGCCAATCAGGCTATAAGCTTCACCGCTGAATGTTGTCTGCTAGGGCCAGTTTTACAGGAGCATATTACATGCGTATTTGTGCATCTGTATTACAGAAACCAGACCCGGCCTGACCGCAGGTCTGATGCCCTGAACGGACACAAATGCAAAAACACATACATATAACATGCACATGTTGAACTGGCCTAAGTAATCTTTTAAGGATAGATTATTGGGCAGCAGAATGAGTACTAAATTGAGGCTTGGCAGACCATTAATCATGCTCCATTTGCCCCCACTTAAAAGGGGTTTCCTGGATGCTAAAATATTTTCATATGTGCTTGAAAATACCACAGCAATATGCTTACATTATTATACTCGTTCCTCCTCCCTCTGTGACCCTGCTGATATCTACAGGAAGATCTTCTCCTATTTCTGTAAAAAATACACAACACCTAACTAGCTACGCTGTCTATTATAAGTCACATTTCCTATTAATAATTGGCTTACTGTTTTCCTATTATGAGTGCTTGAGAATGTCAGTAGAGAAGGCAATGTTATCTGCCATTACATGGCTGTGTAATGTTAAATATAGAGAAAAGTTTTCTAGGAGTTCTTTATTAGATAAGCAGACAAGTTATTTTTGGAATCTTTCGGAGTACAGAGGCCCATTCACCAGACAAGTGTACAATTAAACGTCTGAGAGGCCACAACATTTGAAGGGATATCCTGGATAAACAGGACATATATTATATCTACTTACCTCTTCCCATACATCTCCAGCACTGGATTGCCGCTCCAGGACCCCCGACGGGCTCCTGGATCTCCAGCAGAGCCAACATCACGACCTGCCTGATAGACCGTCCGCTCAGCCAGTCAGTGACTGGGCCAGGCTGGGCATTCCCTCCCACCCCGAGTCGTGATGTCATCCCTACTCTGGGTAAATGCCTTCTGGCGGGGGTCCCAAGGCCAGTCATGCGGTGCATCGCGGGCATAAGGAAAGGTAAGCAATACTTGCTTGATATTTTATTCCCTGTCCCTGCTGGCTGTCAAATTTTGGAAATGTCCGGACTTCTCCTTTAAGTAACTTTTGAGGATAAGATACTGGACCATGGAAGTCCTACTCACTTTTATGCTAAGCCTCATCTACTTTTTTCAAGGTAGTGAGGGTGGTGTTAAAAAAAAAAAAAAAACATGGCATAAACATAATGATAAATGTCCCCTTTAAATGGCTACATAAAGCAAAGACACACTTACCTTTCCAGCTACCGACTCCCCATCATAGAACAAGAAGTGTTTTTCAATTTTGCCTTCTTCGGTTTTAATCTCAGAAAGCTTCCTGGTCTCGGCATCATTGAGCACAACTTCTATCTCGCAAATTGGACCAAATAAACCACTCAGAAAACTCTGCAGGAAAAGCAGAAGTTACAAATCAGAGCAAACTCATGATCAAAAAACCCTACAGGGAAACAGACACAAGATGTCCGCTCCTTGGGAATGACTACAGGTTATGTACTATTTACAGCGGACAGCCTAAGGCTGCAGTAATGCCACATAACAAACAGACACAAGATGTCCGCTCCTCCGGAATGACTACAGGTTATGTACCATTTACAGCGGACAGCCTTAGGCTGCAGTACTGCCACATAACAGCCTACTCGCTGACTGCAAGAAGTGGTGCTGCCCCAGGGATGCAGCCATTTCAAATGCACCCAATGCATCATTTTACTTTTTTTTTTTTTTTTTTTTTAACAGGTGAAACCTCTGACACGTGATAAACATTTTGCCGTACTTTACTATACGTCCTGGCACTATTCATCCTTATAGGGTTGTTCCATATTTGTAAGGTAGCCGCCTGATCATGCATGTGTGTCACATAACCACTCTATGAACAGTATGTGTAATGAGTTTGACTATAGGAGACATGTCAACAGCTTGTCATCCCTAGAAGACAGAAACTGTGTGTGCAACGTGCAGAAAGCCAAGTAAATTCTTCCACTGTGCATAACTCCAGGGGAGAAAATCATATGGCTGGAGAATCACATGACAAGTGACAATGACAGATCTGATCACTGTATTGGAGGAGCTAGGTCTCACGCTTTGAGGACACATGACACATCAGGATTGTTGGTTTCAAATCACAGACAGAGCACGATATTGATAGCTATTAAAAAAAAAGTTTCAATAGCTTCAGAAAAGCAATGAAAACGTCGAAGTCAATCTGCCACATTAGCAAAGTGGGTCTATGCTCCCTTATAGTGTTAGCCAGATCTGACAGCTTGGACATTGATTTATTTAGTCTGCTTACATTAGTGCTGTGGTTGCCTGAGAGAGTTCAATATGTCAGTCTTAGGTCTCCTAGAACCGCAGGCATCCAGAGAACTGTGCCACTAATGTATGTAGACTTAGGGTACGTTCACACTTACCGGATCCGCAGCTGATTTTCTGCTGCGTATCCGCAGCAGATTGCATTTAAATAACTGAACACAGCATCAAATCTGCTGCAGATCCTGTAGGTGTGAACGCACCCTAAGGGTATAAACCCACACACCGTATACGCAGCAGATATGCAACAAATACGCAGCAGATTTGTTGGTACAGATTTGATGCTGTGTTCAGTTATTTAGATCTAATCTGCTGCGAGTTTGCTGCGTATCGCAGCAGTAAATACGCTGCATATACGGTGTGTGGGTTTATACCCTAAAGGTTCCTGGGCTCTCCTATTGGTGATAGGGGTTGGGAGTGATGGAAAAATCACAGCTGACCCCTTTGTTTTGGAAGAGATGAGCCGCAACGAGAGCACTCTGCCTGCGGCTTATCCCTCCCCATAGTGAATCCAGGAACACTAGGCCATGTCAAACGTTCCTGTGAGTGGTAAGGACAGGTGGAAGACATAAATGACGGCTGATCAGTTTTTAAAAGTGTATGGGGACCTTTAAGCAATCAATGGCCGAGCCATCACGTTTGGGTTCAGCTACTTTAAAAGGAGAAAACAGGCTGTTGCAAAAATCAGATCACACATTTCTTACCTCTCCCCATGTCTGCGATGAGCTGTGTGACTAGCTCCGAGACCCCAGCAGGAAGGCATTTTCCCCCCAAGTTGTGATGACGCCACAATTCGAGGGGAAAATACCCATCTGGGCTGATGGATTGCATGCTTGGCATCCCACCCCAGTCACTGACTGGCTGATCGGGCAGTCCATCAACCGAGAGAGTCCCAGAGAGGTGACCCAGTGCTTGGAGAGGCACGGAGAGAGGTGAATTGCTATAGTTTGTCATGTTCCCCCTGCAGTTTAATTATTTTTTTTTTTTTACATGGCCGGACATCTCCTTCAGGTACACTGAACACTATTCCCCAAATATGTATAAATCACACCCCCGCTCCAACCATCATCATCCAAATTTCCACACATTTACCAGAAGGGTAACCTTTCTTTACTAGGACATATCACATGCACCAAAAATAAGCAGTCTCTTCCCAGCAGCCAATAGCCGTCTCACAACACGAATCGCTGACTGTCAACAAATCACTCTTCCTTGTTATGGGAGCAATTCAGGTAATGGGTTTATATATAGAGCTGGTGTTTTGCAGTTCCTAACATGCCGTATATGTCATCACTGATAAACAGCAGCTTTCACTATCTGTATACCTAGCATTATTCTTATACAAGTACCCCCACCTGGGACATTTATGGCATTTCCAAAGGGCAGTCCTGCTCTATAGGGGAGATTTATCAAGCTTTATTATAGTAGCACACAGCAACCAATCACGGCTCAGCTTTTATTTCCCACATTGTTCTGGTAAAATGAAAGCAGCTATGGGCAACAAAGAGAATCTTACTATGAGACATCACAATAAATCTCCCCCTATGCTCCCAGGGTTGGGTGGCACCAGATGCTGTGAAGGGGCATGTATTCAGGGGCGACCACCTCGACCCACAATCAGCGCATGAATTTCTTACAGTCCGTTTACATAGAATTATCATTTGAGTTTTTGCAATAACGATAGCATTTGAGCGATAATCAGCTTGTGTAAACACTGCGAATGATCAAGCGATGAGCGAGAAATCGTTCATCATTATCTTTCAAGATGTTCTCAAATGGTCGTTGGCTGAAAATTTGCACATTGCTTCATCTAAACAGTCTATGTGTGAGATGGGCTTAAGCGATCTTAAAATGAACGTAATGACGATTTAATTCTAACGCTTTATCTCTTTGTCTAAATTATAAAAAACAATTTGTTGCTTCAAAATCGTTAAATGATCGATTGGGCGAATTATCGCTCTGTGTACACGCACCATTAGGCTGGCCTCTGCGGTAATCAGTCTACCTGTGTGTGCTGAGAAGCCATAAGTGGTCTGCTCATACCACATAGTCCGTCCCCACCATTCACCAGACACACATGGTGTAACCATCACAGCACTGAAATCAGCTTGTCCGTCACAACATCTGCTAAAGGAGGGCAGCATAAATGTGGTGGTCTGGCAGCAAATTCTGAAAATCGGCTGCCAACATATCCCTGCTTGACGCACAGCCACATTAGATTCAATGCCCCGACACTAGTCATTTGACGTAAAAAAAAAAATTAATACCACAGTAATCTAGTTCAGTAATCTACACAAGTCACTGAC
This sequence comes from Dendropsophus ebraccatus, assembly GCF_027789765.1. Classification (NCBI taxonomy): domain Eukaryota; kingdom Metazoa; phylum Chordata; class Amphibia; order Anura; family Hylidae; genus Dendropsophus; species Dendropsophus ebraccatus. The sequence continues at coordinate 56,143,733 of NC_091461.1, forward strand.
AAAAATTATTTTTTTTCCCAGGTACTCTGGGAAAACTCCAAAATAAGGCCGGGTTCACACAGCATTTTTTTCATCCATTTTTTTAAGCCTTTTTTTTGCTTAAAACAGATGGGAAAAAAAACGCAGTGTGAACCTAGCCTTACCAAGCAAAAGGCCACAGTCTATAAGTAAAATCATAATGCGACCTGAAAGCTACAAGACGGAATCCTGCAGTTGCTATATCCCAATGACGACACTGCCAGCTTCAGCCTTGCTTAGACTTGCCATATGGACGTTGCATAGATGACAAATTACAATGAGCTTATACTGATGGGCATTGAGACTGGCAGGAATATGCATGGCTTGTTTCAACCCAAAGGACACTGCAGCTCATTAGGTTAGTCGGTCATCACCCATAGACCTCAATGGGGTAGTAGGGCCAGGAATGAACTAAAAAGCTAATTATTTCTTAATATCTTATACACATATCCATGTAAATAATAATTGGAAAAAAACAACATGTGAAACTGACCCACATCCTCCCCTGCATTGCAGAGCTGCTCAGTACCCTTTATTATTAGCAAGGGAGAACCACTGGAGAGTTCTGGCCATTCACTGATATGTAATACAACATTCCCGCTACAGGAGGCAGTAGCACCCCTAGTAGTCAGCATACCACAGGGGGGCTGCATAAGGAAGATGCCTTACAGAACATGTTGGTTAGTGACCCCAAAGGACCCTTGAAGATCTCTGTAAAATATCAACTACACACTTTGGCTGGCTTCTTCTACTGTAAATGGCAGCTGACCACACACCTAGAGCTCAGCCTTTTCTCCATGTACACATCAGGTTTGCTGCTTCCAGCACGTGCACATTTTCCGTAGACTTTGACATCTACTACGGAAAAGAAAATCCACTGCATGTCCCTCAGGCCAGTGCTCAGGGCAGACATTTTGGGCTGTTTTTCCTCTTTTCCTACCCCAAAAACATGCAAGAGATGACAGTTTTCTGGGCATTCCCCTATCCAGAGGGATCACCCCGTCATACTAAATGCCCCGACATGCCAAATGGAAAAGGGTGACAGGACTGAGACACCAGTGGGAGGACCTCAGGATCAGGAATATTAGTCCCTCCCCTGCACTGCAGATTTCTGGGAAAATAATGAAATTGGGAAATAAATGGATGTTGTGTAGTAGGATATGCACAGCGTGTTCCAAAACCCCCACTTGCATTTGTGGACATAAATACATGGTACAACAGGCTAGTGCAAGAGTGTGGCAAGTGTGCAAGAACAAGGGCATCTAATAAGAATCTAACAATAGACACATAAAACGAGAGCACAATCCATCATGTGCCGTAGCACACCATGGAGCTCTGGAATCAGTCACATGGTTCTGCTTATTAGAGCAGAACTACCGTGCAATAAAATGTGAATGTGAATAGCCCCTTTACCCACACCAGACCCGGAAGTGTGGTGAATTATACTCACCGCATCACGTGTCGACCCCTGTCCGCCATCTTGGGACAATAACGTAGTCTTCGGGAGGCCGTCCAAACCGCTCCAGGCGTCCCCCCTCTGTCGCGTCATCAGCAGCTCAGCCGCGATAATCGCGGCTGAGCGCAGTTATGACGCGGCAGAGGGGGGGGGGCATGAGGGACGGCTGGAGTGGTTCGGACGGCCTCCCGAAGACTACGTCATTGTCCCAATATGGCGGACGGGGGTCGACACGAGATGCGGTGAGTATAATGCACCACACTTCCGGGTCTAGCGTGGTTGGGGGGAAACACGGGGAAGGGGGCCATTCACATACATAACACACATTACAAAGTTGTATAACTTTGTAATGTGTGGTATTTTGTGAATAATTGTTTAGCGCCGCACTACCCCATTAATGCATATCACGCCTGAAATGGGGTACCAATGTAGAGTCCGAACGGTCCTGGTGCTGAAGACTGCAAGCTAGTATGGAGTAGCACGCCGGGATGCTCCCTGAGTGGGGGCCCATGTAAAATTGCAGGAAAGAAAAAAGAAAGAATTGCCAAACTCCTTGGAAACACCAGCACTGTCTTCACAAAGTCATGGGACCAAAGTTTTAGGTGAAAGAAATAAAGTGTTTATTTCAGAAAGCACAAATATTATTGCTATCTGATACAACGATTTATATTTCTTTCACCTAAAACTTTGGTCCCATGACTTTGTGAAGACAACGCTGGTGTTTCAAAGGAGTTTGGCAATTTTTTATTTTTTCCTTTCCTGCATTATATATATATATAGCACACCGATCATTGAAAGACGACGACATATCAGCCCTTGTCCATGGCTCCTGATACGTGGTATATTAGCCAGCATAGGTCAGTGTGCATACAGAACGCTCTTTTCCTATGGCTACCCTAAGGAACACAGAGGGGGATTCACTGGGTGCTACCGCAGTCATAGGGATAAGACAGTAAGTAAATTTACCAGTTAGGTAGGCTATTATTTCTCCTACATGAAATACACAGAAAATTGTACTCAGACTCTTAGAGGTCTAGACAGGTCTGTCCTATTGGCGGATCCATTTTAGGTTGCATGCACAATGTTGTATTAAAGGGCCACTCCAGCGAAAATCTTTTTCTTTCAAATCAAGTGGTTTCAGTAAGTTATAAACATTGGTAATTTACTTCTACTAAAAAATCTCAAGTCTTACCATATTTATCAGCTGCTGTATGTCCTGTAAGAAGTGGTGTTTTCTGACACAGTACTCTCTGCTGCCACCTCTGTTTGAGACAGGAACTGTCCTGAGCAGGAGAGGTTTTCTATGGGGATTTGCTACTTGTCTGGACAGTTCCTGTTATGGACAGAGGTGGCAGCAGAGAGCACTGTGTCAGACTGAAAGGAAAACAACACTTCCTGCGGGACATCCAGCAGCTGATAAGTATGGGAAGACTTTTTAAATAGAAGTAAATTACAAATCTACATAACTTTCAGAACCCAGTTGATTTGAAAGAAAAAAAAAAAAAAAAAAAAAGATTTTCGCTGGCTAACCCCTTTAAGAGGTGCCTCTTTATTACAGGCCATCCATGTTAGATTGGTGGGGGTCGTGCCAGCCCACAAATAGTGCTATTACAAATCCATAGCATCGGGCAGAGCAGGCTGCCATCACTTGTTTATTGCTTGGTGGTCAGCCGGAGTACACAGGGTGCTATAGGGCCGCACTGTGTAATACTACCATGGCATTCCAGGTAATGGGACCAAGCTACACCTATGGGGGGATGCAATGATCCATGGAAATACAACTGTACTACTCCTGGGCAGTTTCTGATTCTGTATGGTGTGAACAGACCTGAAAGGTGGAAGCATATGGGAGGAGGATACAGAAGTGTCCATCTTGTGCAGGACCACCACCACCAGCTGGAGGGCACACTGGTAAAGGAAGGTAAGAACCTGGCCCAGAGCCTGCACAGCAGGTGCCCCCGCCATACCACTACTGTCCTGAGGGGGCGCCACCTGCAGTGCCTCCCCCAAACTACTGCAGGAACTTTCTCCGGGGCACCTGGCGGGGATGGCTCTATCTATGGGGATGGCAATGTGCAGGGTGAGGCTCCATGCCCAGCCTATGGCTGCTCTCCCCAGGCTGATGGCCACTGATACCAGGCACAGGCCCTGGGTGCTGCCCACAACTCTGCCCAGTGACAGCCAGGCTGCACACTCCCTGCGGGCACAGAGGTGCAGGGGGGTGCACAGGAGAGCAGGTGGGCCCGGCCAGCGGGGGGGGGGGGGCGGCATCACATGTCTGGGGGAAGTTGTGCCGTACTTGTGACAGCTCAGGCCGGCTGTCCCGCCCCGCACTAGGCCCCGGCTCAGCCCCGGCCTCTCCTGCTGTGCACGCCGCCCTGGTCCCTGCCGCACCGGGTCTCTGCAGGAGGCCGCTCTCCCCGGCGTCCCCGGACACTCACCATCTTCTACCACCGACCGGACCAGACCCTCCGCACCGACCGCACAGCTCCACCCGCTGCCGCCGTCACGTGACTCCGGGGGGCGGGCACCGGCTGACGTCTGAGTCCCGTGGGGTCGGTCAGCTGACCAGAGGAGTCGTGTGATGTAAACAGCGGCCGGGCGGAAGTGCTGCGATACGTGGACGCGGTACCGCCAACATACGGGGATGTGCACCTGAGAAGAGACCTTTGTAGAGCCCGGCAGCCAATTTAAAGGGGGACTCCATGCTTATTCAGCCCCAGCTAGTTAGGTCACCAGTGACAGTGATATATAATACTGTCTCCTGAGGCCATCACACACCTCTGCCTGCAGCTCCCCTGTGCACAGCAAGCATAGAATGTTACAGGAACTGCTCTGAGAATCTGTGTCATTTCACTATGAGGTCAGCGTGTCAGGGCGCCTTCACACCACCACTGTGACTTATGCAGCAGGATATGTCAGCAAATAACATGCCCAGCCTCATATCTGGTATTATGTTATATTATAGGTTACTGTACAGTATAGTAATCAGCATGTGGTGTATAATGTATAGTAACTGCATAAAGCTGAAAAATAACAGCAGCAACATGTAGATACAGAATGGAGCTGCAGATCCCCATATGCAGTAGTGTAGTACAACAGGTTAGCATAGAGAAAGAGGGCTGCTGTCAGAGGTCTGTGTGGTCACATGACAGCACTGGGGAAGGGGGTGTGCTCAGCATGGACCAATCAGGAAGTGAGAATCAGAGCCCTGACACAGGAGGACAGTGACAGAAACCTCTCTATACAGCAGTATTGAAGGAATAAGCAGGGCAGATGTGGGCACATACATGCAGCACTCTCTGTCCGGGGAGAGACAGCTATGGAGACATTACCTCCACAGTTCTGTCCCCTGATGTAAGCCCCAGCCTGAAGTGGATCTGCCATGATTTGGAAGGTGAGGGAGACTTCCTGGTCAGAGTACAGGGCTGTAGACCCCGCTATGCAGACCATGCTCCTCCCCCATTAGCCCTCCCACCCAGTACAGGAAGCTTTTAAACCAAAACAATGCTCTTAAAAGTTACAATTTTAAAAAACTTTGAGCTCTTCTTGCAAAATGCTCTCAATCCAAGTTACTCTTAAACCAAGGTACCACTGTATTGACTTTATGTCATTCTTGTGCCATAACCATATTATGTTTGTTTATTTTGCCTATGTGTCTGCAGGCAGCTGTTCTGATTCATCTATTGTTTTTACCATATGGTATTTTTAACCATGACTAACCCCTTAATGACCCATGACGTATGTCATACATCATGACGCCGTTAGGGGGGGGTTCAAAGAGGCGCAGCGCCACAACCCAGCTCTTAACTGCCACAATGCTTTCTGCAGACATGTCAGCTGCACTTAAATGCTCTGCAGTGCACCTCCGTGGTGGTCTATGATGCGATTGCGGAGGGGGGATCCCCTCTCCTTACCCGGCCGGGACTCAGCGTCTGCATGACGCTGATCCCGGCTCGGTAATCTAAAGATCTGGTCTGCAGCAGACCAGAGTAATAGAGCACTGATCTAATGGATCAGTGGTCCATTATATACACAGCATTTATTTCAATGGGAGATCAGTGCTGTGTATATATAAGTCTCCCGAGAAGCTTCTAATTAAAGTGCATGTTTAAAAAAAAAAAGTTTTTTATTAACCCCTAGACGACCCTGGACGTAGGGTTACGTCATGGAAGTCTGTCCCCAGACGACCCATGACGTAACCTTACGTCATGGGTGGTATTCCCGCTATGAAGCGCGCTCCGGAGCGGAGCGCGCTTCATAGGAGGTGGGGGCCGGCTGCAGTGAGCAGCCGGGACCTCACCGGTAATGACACGCTGCAGCGATCGCGCTGCCGCGTGTCATTAACCCCTTAAACGCCGCGATCGCGGCGCGACCGCAGCGTTTAAGTGTAAGTGACAGGGGGAGTCCCCTGTCACTTACCGATCGGGACCCCCGCAGTGTGACTGCGGGGGTCCCGATCGTTGAAACGGACCGCCGGAGGTCTCTCACCTGCCTCCATGCGGTCCGATCGGCGATCTGCTACACTGAGCCTGCACAGGCAGGCTCAATGAGCAGAGCGCCGATAACACTGATCAATGCTATGCCTATGGCATAGCAATCATCAGTGTATAAATCAAACTAATGTATGTACAAGTCCCCCAAAGGGACTTCAAAAGTGTAAAAAAAAAAGTTCAAATCACTAACACACTACCCCAAAACCCCTCCCCCAATAAAAGTCTAAATCACCCCCCTTTCCCATTATATAAATAAAACATATAAAAATAAATAAATAGATAAACATATAATATACCGTAGCGTGCGTAATTGTCCGATCTATTAAAATATAACAAGCGTCATTGCGAACGGTGAACGGCGTACACGAAAAGAGGGAAAAAAGTGCGCAGATTACCGATTTTATGTTACATTATATATTAAAAAAAATCAATAAAAAGTGATCAAAACGTCCGATCTTCACAAATATGGTATTAATAAAAACTAGAGATCATGGCGGAAAAAATGACACCCCATACAGCCCCATAGGTGAAAAAATAAAACCGTTATAAGCGTCACAATAGGCCCATTTTATTAATATTTAATTGCCAAAAAAAAGGATTTCATAAAAAAATATATATATAACATTAGAGAATCTGTGTAACCTGCATATGGTTGTGTTCGGACTGACCTATAGAATAATAGTGTCATGTCGCTGTTACCATATAGTGCATTACGTAGACACAGGAACCCCCCAAACGTTACCATATTGCATTCTTTCTTACGATTTCACCTATTTATATCTTCATAAATAATATATTTGGAATTCCATCATACATGTTATGGTAAAATGAAAGACACCATTACAAAGTACAACTATTCCTGTAAAAAACAAGCACTTACATGGCTTGTAGATAGAAAACTGAGAGTGCTAGAGCTCTTAGAAGGGGAGGAGGGAAAAACGAAAGCACTAAGATCAAAATTTGCGCGGTCCACTGGGTCATTTTGGGCCTGGTCCTCAAAGGGTTAATAAAAAATAGCCTCCCCTAATAATAGTTTGAATCACCCCCTTAACTCATTTATTAAATAAAAACGAATAAATAAATAAACATGTTTTGTATTGCTGTGTACGTAATCGCCCAAACTATTAAATTACCACATTCCTGATCTCGCATGGTAAACGGCCTAACTAAAAAAATTCCAAAGTGCAAAATTGTGCATTTTTGGTCGCATCAAATCCGGAAAAAAATGTGATAAAAAGTAATAAAAAAGTCGCACATATACAAACGAGGTACTGATGGGAAGTACCGATCATGGCGCAAAAAATTACACCTCATACAGCCCCATACACCAAAGGATAAAAGTGTTGTAACAATGGTAATAGGGCAATTTTAAGGAATATTTATTTTTTTAAAAAGTTTTTTTAAAAAAATTTTTTTTCAAAACCTGTCAGATAAAATAAAATTTATGCAGGTTACCTATTATTGTAATCGTAACAATTTGAGTAACATAGGTAACATGTCAGTTTTACCATAGGTCGAGCGGCGTAAACACAAAACTCCCTCCAAATAAAAAAAAGTTGTGTTTTATTTTCAATTGCACCACACATGGAAATGTTTTCTGGTTTCACAGCATATTTTATTTAAAAAATTAAGTCTGTCATTGCAAAGTACAATTAGTGACGCAAAAAATACAAGCTCTATGGCCTTTTAACCCCTTAAGGTCAATGCCACTTTTTGTTTTCGCACTTTTGCTTTTTCCTCCGTTTATAAGGCCATGGCGCTTGCATTTTTTCCGTACAGGTATCGGTACCTAAATTGTGTATATGCGACTTTTTTATTTCTTTTTATTACAATTTTTCTGTGGATTTTATGTGACCAAAAATGCACAATTTTGCACTTACGTCGGTTACCACCATTTTTTGCACTTACGCCGCTTACTGTGCAAGAACAGGAATGTGATAATTTAATAATTTGGGCAATTATGCACCAAACATGTTTGTTTGTTTGTTTATATTTATAAAATGGGAAAAGGGAGGTGATGTGGACTTAGGGGAGGGTTTTTTTAATTAACAAAAACATATTTTTATTTCATAGAGATCGCTGCTGTGTATATACACAGCACTGATCCATTGGATCTGTGATAGATTGCTTTGGCCTGCTGCAGCCCAGAGCAATGTATTGCTGAGCTGAGATCAGTGTCATTGCGACTCTAAGGCTCGGCCAGAAGAACGTATCTCGGTGATGCGATCGCGGGTGGGAGATCTGTCCCACTAGACACCAGGGACGTGCAGTGGAGATCATTTAAACACAGCTGTCAGGTTTGACAGATGCATTTTAATGATCAGGTACGTCATGGGATGCAAAGGGGTTAAACACGAGGAGGAAGAAACGGAAGTGCAAAAATTTAAATTGGCTCAGACCTTAGGAAGTTAAAGATTTATTTTATTATATGTTTTGGGGTACAACATTTTTTTTGTAGGTGCTCTGTATTGTTTTGATGTGGTATAACCCTGTTTATTACCCCTGTAGTTGTATTACATGCAGTAGCTTAATCTATTTTTGAGGGGTCATTGGTTAAGCTATTACATATAAGTTGTGTAGTGTCCAGTTCTGAAGACTTCACCTACAAAAGATATTGATAAAATAGAATAGGTGCAAAGACGGGCTACACAAATGATGGGCAGTCTAAAGTATAATATTTATTAAGAAAGACCTAAAGAGTACCTGTTATTAGGAAAAACGTTTGGCATGTCACAGAGACAATAGTTTTTATGGGGGTCTGAGGGTTCAGACTGACACTGATCAGGAAAATAGGTAGGGAGACAACCACATAGCCGCACATTTCCCTCCCCACTCTGTGTCTATATGAGTGAGACAGCCCTATAGAGGTTACATGACGTCTCCTGGATAGTTCTCCTGATCGGTCATGGTCTGGACACTCGATACCAACCAGTAAAATCTTTTGATATGTCTCTATGACAGTGGCCATTTAAGGATTTGAATCTGGATAGTCTGGAGGAAAGAAAGGAAAAGGGGGAGATGATTGAAACCTTTGAATATGTTAAAGGACTAAATACGGTTAAAGAAGGAAGTGCTTTTATTAAGAAACAGAACCCAGGGACACAGTCTGGGGTTATTTGGGGGAAAGATTAGGAACAAGAGAAGAAATTATATGCCAGGGGTGCAACGTTGATAATGTCCCCACAACTTCAGCAATAATACACAATACCAAACCCCCAAAGTGCTGAGTTCATGGATATTTGTCCTCACAATGTAAGATCAGCTTTTCATGGAAAACAGTCTTCTGCTGAGACTCACATTCAGTGTTGTAAACACACTTCACTACATTTCAACGTCCATCCCTTTGTCAAGCTGACATTTTTGTTAAGTGGAGTAGTTACCTATTAAAAATCAGATTGCTGCATTCATTGGCATCAAAAATGAAAGTCCTGATGACCTGCTACCAACTCCATCCTCAGGAGACTGTGCCACGTGGCTGTGACTATGAGACTATGTTGCTCCTGCTTTCTATCTTACACCAGTGTTGTATCCAGAACCCACTCCTGCACTCCAGCGCTCTGTACCCAGGAACTGTGTCTAGCTGCTTTTCAGCTTCTTGCCTACCTGTGTTTCCTAATTTTAAGGTGAAGAGGTGTTTCAAATTCTTTTTTTCTGCACCTATGGTGGTCCTCTCCAGCTTACCTACTTATCACTGTGTCACCTTTAATGATTCCAAAGACTCTGTCGTCTCTTGTTCCCGATACATATATTAGTGGCCTAGTTCTGTTTATTATACATTTGATACAGAATTTTTTTATTCTTTTTTGCCACATACCACCGTTCTTTTTTAACCCTTATATTTTTCTTTCTTGTGTTATTTATGTTTTTGTTATTGAAAATACAAATCTAATTATGATGGCTTTCTATAAGTATATTCAGTCTGGACAATTATCTTTTGGGCTAAACTACCTAAATTCCAGAGTGCAGAGTGGGCATGGCCTCCCCATGCTGCGGCCAACCTACCATGACAATAGTGGGACTGCTTCTATGGGGAAATATGCACAAGCCTAAAGGACAGAAATGGCTGCACATCGCACCCATGGCTGACACAAAAGCTTGTTCAGCTACATTAAAAACCAACATGATAAGTTAGTATATAATTTGATCAAACCATATTGCCTCATGTACCACGTGCAGGTCTCTGATACACATGATACTCTGAGTCCCTAACTAAACAACACTGTGCCGGTCAACAGACACAAACCCCGCAAAGCGTGCACAAGCAGGGAAGGGGGGCCACGGAATGACCCTGCAACCCCAATGTCACAGGACCTAACCCCAAGGCCCCCCCAAACCGCCGGCGGAGAAAGCAGCCACCAAGCAACTCAAGTGTGAACAAGCTGTTACTTCTCACCATTGCTCCTGCAGGTGGAATGGGAGAAACAAAGGAGGTACTTACCATATGTACACAGGTGCATCCTGCTAATTTGGATCACAAGGGTCTTACAAAGGAGGAGTGCTAACCACAATGAAAAAAAAGGGACAGGATACATAAAATATACTTGGGTTGCTTTGTGACCGCTTTCTCCACCGGCGGCAGCTGCTGGGTTTAACCTCTTAAGGACACATGACGTACCCGTACGTCATGCGCCTGTAAGAGGTGTTCAGGGCGGGGCCGCGCGGCAACCCCGCTATGAACCGCCGCGGTTCCGGGTGCCCCTTGTAGCCCGGGACCGCGGGTATTAGCGGGCGCGGTCCAATCGCCGTCCCTGCTAATACAGTAATCAGATGCAGCTGTCAAACATGACAGCTGCATCCGATTACTGAATGCAGCATTTCCCTGGTGTCTAGTGGGTGAGATCGCTCCTCCGGGACGTTGTCCCGGAGGAGCGATCTCCGTTACTGCTGCCGGCCGGGGACCGCTCCAAGATGGCGCCGACCCCGGCTCGGCACTCGTTTGTTTTCGGCTGCAGCAGCCGAAAGCAAACGAGTGCCAATCTCATTGATCTTTGCTGCATAACTATACAGCAAAGATCTCAATGAGAGATCAAAGTGTATATACTATAAGTCCCCCGGGGGGCTTCTAGTATATGTGTAAAAAAAAAAAAGTATTGTTATAAGTAAAAAGTCCCCTCCCCTAATAAAAGTCTGAATCACCCCCCTTTTCCCAGGTTTTAAATAAAAGTAAATAAATAAATAAACATGTTTGCTATCGCCGCGTGCGTAATCGCCCGAACTATTAATTAATCACATTCCTGATCTGGTACGGTAAACGGCGTAAGCGCCAAAAAATCCCAACGTGCAAAATTGCGCATTTTTGGTCGCATCAAATCCAGAAAAAATTTAATAAAAAGCGATCAAAAAGTTGTACATGCGCAATCAAGGTAACAATAGAAAGAAAACATCATGGCGCAAAAAATGACACGTGACACAGCCCCATAGACCAAAGGATAAAAGTGTTATAAGCATGGGAAGGGAGCGATTTTAAGGAACGTATATTTGTTAACAATAGTTTGAATTTTTTACAGGCCATCAGATACAAGAAAAGTTATACATGTTACATATCGTTTTAATCGTAACGACTTGAGGAACATGCATAACAAGTCAGTTTTACCCCAGGGTGAATGGCGTAAAAACACAATCCCCCCAAATAAAAGAAATGCGTTTTTTTTTTTCAATTTCACCACACTTTGAATTTTTTTCTGGTTTTGCAGTGTATTTTATGCAAAAATTCAGCCTGTCATTGCAAAGTACAATTAGTGACGCAAAAAATAAGGGCTCATGTGGGTTTCTAGGTGGAAAAATGCAAGTGCTATGGTCTTTTAAACACAAGGAGGAAAAAACGAAAACGCAAAAACAAAAAGTGGCCCCGTCCTTAAAGGGCTAAAGGGACACTTGGGATTTGGTCCTGTGACATTGGGGTTGCAGACCGACACAGTGTTGATTTAGCCAGGGGACCTGCGCGTGGTACATGAGGCAATATGGTTTGACCAAATTATATACCAACATCCTGGCGTTGGTTTTTAAATGTAGCCGAGAGGCATTAGTGTCAGCCATAGGTGTGAGGTGCAGCAACTCCTTTCTCTTTTTGTCCATATTCTTTGGGGAAATACCTAACATTCTTATTTGATACAACTCCCTTTAACATCTTCAATATGACCATAAGGGGTTAATGTGCTGGGGTTCAAAAATGTATGCTACAAAACCTCCTGAATATCAGTTGTTCAGAATGAGAACACTATTTTAGGTTGTGGTGAATATGCCTTTTAAACATCCCATTAAAGGGATTCTGTCAGCTGTATATTATGATGTATATTATGATGCAGACAAGAGCAGATAGCAGATTTGATGCTGTGTTCAGTTATTTAGTCAATTCTGCTGCGGATCCTGTACGTGTGAAGCTACCCTTAAAGGGAACCAATCACACTAAAATTGGGCATAAAGGTAAGGAAACGTGCTGGTACATCAGCCAGCACGCTTCCTAACCATCCCCCTGTCCCCCCCGTCCCATGAACATTCAGCCCGCAAAGTAAGTTTAATCGTGTCCCGCGCTCTATGCAAATTACCATACAAGTAGTCACGGTGGGCGGGACGGCTGTTCGAGTAGTCACGGTGGGCGGGGTCTTCGCCAAGTAGTCACTGGGTCCTGGGCCGGGTCCTGCGCTGTAATCACGCCCCTCCGGGCGTGTTGTAAAGCGGCGCCTGGTGACGTCACTCGGGGGGGGGGGGGGGGGCGGCATTGCACGTCGGCCACGTCTTTACTAAGCTGCGCATGCGCAGTACAGTGGGTGAAGCCGCTGCTGTACTACGCCGTGCAAGCGCAGTACAGCAGCGTCTTCTCAGGCTGCACTGCACATGCGCAGCTTAGTAAAGACGTCGACGTGCAATGCCGCCCCCCCCCCCCCGAGTGACGTCACCAGGCGCCGCTTTACAACACGCCCGGGGGGGCGTGATTACAGCGCAGGAGCCGGCCCAGGACCCAGTGACTACTTGACGAAGACCCCGCCCACCGTGACTACTCGAACAGCCGTCCCGCCCACCGTGACTACTTGTATGGTAATTTGCATAGAGCGCGGGACACGATTAAACTAACTTTGCGGGCTGAATGTTCATGGGACGGGGGGGACAGGGGGATGGTTAGGAAGCGTGCTGGCTGATGTACCAGCACGTTTCCTTACCTTTATGCCCAATTTTAGTGTGATTGGTTCCCTTTAAAGAGAAAACACAGAGAAAACACAAATTATACCTGTGTCTTAGCCCATGACTGCAAAGGTATAAAAACGTGACAAGAGTTATAGAGTGTTTGCTGAACTGCAGCGTCCAGGGGTCGAAGAGGAAGGAAGCATGCATACTGCAGCTCATCCCAGTCTCTTTGACTCTTGTGCTTAGAGGGAAAACATAATTTTATAAATTTGCACTCATGGGCAGAGATAGGTATCACATGATATAGAGCTTACAGATTCATTTGAAGTTATGTGTTTCTTTTTGTACTGCGATTCTCTAGATCCATCTTTCTTTCAATGTTGCACATTTTCTGCATTGTTGTACATTTCTGTTTGTGCCGCGTTTTGCCAGACAGCAGGACTTAAAGGGGTACTGTGGCCATTTAAAATGTTTAATCGGACTGCATAGAAAATAATAGACATCCTATTCTTAGCTAACTACTTTCCAGCGGGTTCTTCCTGTAACATCTTTGGGTTACCCACTGAGCACTCCTGCAGCTACATTCGAGACAGACTCATCTCGGCAGTGACAGCCCACTTACCCAATCACTGGCCGCAGCAATGTCCCCACTAAGCCAGTGGTTGGCTGAGCAGGCTGTCACTACCGAAACGAGTTCTTTTTAGAAGTAGCCATTGGAGCATTCAGTAGGGGACTCATAAGATGCCGTAGGAGGACACATGGGGAGTGCGGTCAGGTAAGAATAGGATGTCTGTTGTTCTCTTTGCAGCCTCAGCATTTTATTGAACATTTTAAATGGCCGGGGTATCTCTTTAACGTTTGTTTTTACTTCCATGCTCTTTCCATCAGCCTTGGGTCATTTCACTTATTACTAATAGTTAGATGAGCTTCATGTCAGTTGGGCACATTTCTGCTTCCATAATATGGCCACAAATGCAGTCCTAGCCATGTGTCTATGATGTCATACCATTATCCCTTTAATACCAGGCATGTGCAATTGGACATTCTCTATAATAGAAGGTCCTGCACAGGTAATACGCAGATAGTATGAGAGGAATGGGTTTAACCAGGGCTCAGCACCAATACACCAAGCACCAAGACTTTTTGTACGGCCACTTTGTTGCCATTTTTATCATTTTATTTCTAAGGTCATAGGAGTAAGTAGAAAATAAAAGACAGCAAAGCAATAGGGAGAATGAAAAGGGAGACAGGACTTAGGGATAAATCAAAGTTGTAATGAGACATATAGCCTAGTAGGCACATATAACATCCTGGCAGCATAGACTTCAGCCATTTAACAACCTTTTCACTGGATAGAGCACACAATCTAAAGAAAACAAGAGTTCTGAATATTTATTTTTCCTTTTTCTTTCCTGAGGTCACAATTACACACATCATGCCACACACAGCATAAAAGTTGCCCACTAGTACAAAAATTCATTTCAGGAGAATTTCAAACTGCAAAGTCACTGCTGACACAGCCCACGAATTGTGGGTGAAAGGAGACCCGTCTGTATGGAGACCATATCTCTAATACAGAATATATATTAATTCTGTAATAAAGTGGCTGTATCTCTATGCCCTTTATATTAAGACCCTATGTTTTTTTAAAGGGATTGTACTCTACAAGAAGGAAAAAGGAAAGAAAAATGTTTTAGGATCTGGCTCTGAAAAGTAAAAAAAAAAAAAAAAATAGGTGATCTATAGCTAGCTCTGCCTTGTTTCCTTTGTCCTGTGCGCATACCCCGCGGTTACGAGATGTGATGACACAGACAGGAGTGCGGCATCTTGCAGACATTAGAGGCAATAGCTCCATCCAGGCGGGCATGTAGCTCCAATATTTTCAGCTTAAGGCCTTATTCACACGTCCCGTAAATTACGGATCCGTAATTACGGATCCGAGTTAGTGCACATTGATGTCCATTGTCCTATTCACACTATCAGTAGCAGAAATGGATGAAAATCAATCCTGAAAAAAAAAAGGACATGTCCTAGTACGGACCCGGTGCGGACCCTGATTTATTTACGGATGCTCTCATTGACATCAATTGTCTACGGATTGTTTGCGGATTGTAACATGTTTGGCATCCGTATTTCCGTAAAAAAATATGGATAACTCATGCTCCTATTTGCACAGCAGTTTATAGAAGTGCTGGGATCTGTAGTTCTCCGGATCTCTGTTGCTGCACATCGTGTGCCGATTGTAGCAGAATCCTACTTACAGTATGGTGTGCCGATTGTAGCAGAATCCTAAGCAGTGTTGGTGATTATATAATCAGAGAGCTGGGATCTGTAGTACTCCACAAGGGTGCCTGCTCTAAGATCTGGGGAGAGATAGTTGGAAAAAAACACTGCCGGTGGCACCTCTCACCCTTTCAATGATGACACAGTTCCAGGAACGATCTTCTTGTAACTTCTGCCATAAACTACTCCACTGTATTGCCACATTGTGTAGGAAAAGATGCAGAGATTTGCTACTTACACAGCCCTATGGCTCTCTGCTGCGATCTCCTTCTTGTCCTGTGCCGATCTCTCTCTCTGCCATTCCTTCACTGCTCAGTAACTCTTAATTGATTCATTCATACTTTTCCTAACCACATTGTAAACACCAATTTATTATGCTAATTGGTAATGATGAGTGACAGCTGGGCTACAAACGTACAATAGCTGTCCTGTCAGTGTAGACAACTATGGCAGGGCAGCATTAACATTAAAGACTGAACCCCATAGAAAACCATTAGGACAGATAGAGTAGCCCAGCTGTCACTCATCATTACCAATTAGCATAATAAATTGGTGTTTACAATGTGGTTAGGAAAAGTATGAATGAATCAATTAAGAGTTACTGAGCAGTGAAGGAATGGCAGAGAGAGAGATCGGCACAGGACAAGAAGGAGATCGCAGCAGAGAGCCATAGGGCTGTGTAAGTAGCAAATCTCTGCATCTTTTCCTACACAATGTTAGGACAAGGCTCTGTGGTAAGATAAGACAATAGTTTGGGAGAAAAATTAACATTACTCATCAGGTGATCGTCAGAAGTAGCAAATAGCAATGATGACCTGAATATGTCTAGATCTGTTCCCACACACACACCTTAATTTTTCTCCCAAACTATTGTCTTATCTTACCACAGAGCCTTGTCCTAACATTGTGTAGGAAAAGATGCAGAGATTTCCTACTTACACAGCCCTATGGCTCTCTGCTGCGATCTCCTTCTTGTCCTGTGCCGATCTCTCTCTCTCTCTGCCATTCCTTCACTGCTCAGTAACTCTTATTAATTGATTCATTCATACTTTTCCTAACCACATTGTAAACACCAATTTATTATGCTAATTGGTAATGATGAGTGACAGCTAGGCTACTCTATCTGTCCTAATGGTTTTCTATGGGGTTCAGTCTTTAATGTTAATGCTGCCCTGCCATAGTTGTCTACACTGACAGGACACCTATTGTACGTTTGTAGCCCAGCTGTCACTCATCATTACCAATTAGCATAGTAAATTGGTCTTTACAATGTGATAAGGAAAAGTATGAATGAATCAATTAAGAGTTACTGAGCAGTGAAGGAATGGCAGAGAGAGAGAGATCGGCACAGGACAAGAAGGAGATCGCAGCAGAGAGCCATAGGGCTGTGTAAGTAGCAAATCTCTGCATCTTTTCCTACACACGCTGTAGCTCTCTGTGCTGTGATATCGGCGATTTCCACAGGGATTCACTAAGCAGCATGCATATTAGATACCTCTCACCCTTCTGAAGTCTGGTCCAGCAACGGATGGAATACGGATGTCCAATCCGCAATTTCTCACGGGTTGTTTCAGGACCAGAAAAAAATACTGAACGTGTGCATAGGGCCTAAGACGTTGAAATTTGAAATCCTTGGTAGAGATGAGCGAACCGGACGAGGTTTGGGTTCGTATGAACCTGAACTCTCGGCTTCTGATTCCCGCTGTCTACCCGCTCCGTGGAGAGGGTGGATACAGCCTGAAGACCGACTGGAAAACTGGGATATAGCCATGGGCTGTATCCCAGTTTTCCAGGCGGTCCTCAGGCTGTATCCACCCTCTCCATGGAGCAGGCAGACAGCGGGAATCAGAAGCCGAGAGTTCAGGTTCATACGAACCCAAACCTCGTCCGGTTCGCTCATCTCTAATCCTTGGCACTGGCCTCATTCCTGTCTTCATCCTTAACTACCTTTGAGCAACTTTGTGTTGCATCAGAGGCTCCTACCCAGGCTCGGACTCGCCCACATGGGAACAGGGAAATCCCCCGGTGGGCCCTACCCCTTGGTGGGCCCCTGGCAGGGGGTGGGCCTCCCTGTCTGACTCTTTCTACCAGAAAATAAAAACACAGACAAATATATATAAGGTATCATGTGTCTTCTTGACCTAACAGCATCTAACAGTGTGAGCAGTTTGGAACACGAATTACAGCTGACAGAAGTCTCGTAACAAATGGAGTGGAGTGCGGGAAGATAATAAAGAAACTATACTCACCAGTCCCCGTGCCTCTGGACCGCTCTCTCTCCCACAGCTGCTGGAAGTCATTTTCAGTCATTTTCGACCAGGTTCTGTGCATGCCCCTAGCTCAATGTCACATACTCGGCTGATGGATTGCCTGTTCAGCCAGTCAAAGACTGCAGCAGTGTCCATCCCCAGTCAGTAATTAGCTGAGCTGGCCATCCATCAGCCGAGTATGTGGAGTTGCAGCTGGAGGAGGCCGGTGGCTATTGGATATCATTAAAGGGGTTGGCCACTTTATAGTAAAATAGGTCAGTACAAGGTATTAGTAAGTGTGCTCAATGTATATACTGAATGCAGCTCCCTGTTTACCTCATAGAGCTAATATCAGACTCCCCTTCACCAGGCTGGGCTGCCCTGCTCTGTTTTGTTTCAGTCCATAAAATGGCCGACATGGAGGAGCATGTGACCATGCCCTGTCCACTGTGTTCTCCATAGACATTGTGGACATGTCACTGGAGATGTGTTCGAGGGGGTGTACATCTCACTTAGGCTGATGCTTAGTGTGAGATGGTAAGTCCAGGAGGGATCTCTTGCTCAGCAGTGCTATGCTGCTGAGTTATTATTTATTTTTACCGGGCCTGGATTTACATGGAATGGCAGGTAGGTTTTGGTAGTGGGATCTGCCATTCCCTCCCCCTCGATCCAGTATGGGTTTTGGGATCAGGTGAGCTCTGATCCCAATCAGCCTGAGAAGGCAAAAGGTGGGCTCAGTGTGCAGATGGTCGCTCTCAGCCAGGAGTGAACAGCCAGTGTGTTTGGTGGAAGCTGCGAATGCAGCCACGGCTGGAGCAAATATACACCCTGCGGTATCCAGGCGAAAGACGCTGTGTTATAGTGTCAGATAGGTGAGAAGACCTGTTAGTAAGCGCCCAGACGGGCAAGACCTTTTTGTTTTTGTTCTTAAAAGCACGGTGTTGCTGTATTTCTGTTTGCTGGACTGTTTATGCTGCAAATAAACACCAAGCTCCTGTTTCATAAGTCCAAGTCTGCTGTGAACTGTGTCCAAACACACCATCCCCCGGGAAGATCCCTACAACATATACAGGATCAGTGCTGGACACTGGGGGCGGGGCATGGTCACATGCTCCTCCATGTCAACCATCTTATGGACCAAAACACCACAGAGCAGGGCAGCAGAGCCTGGAGGAGGGGAGTCTGATATTAGCTCTATGAGGTACACAGGGAGCTGCTGTCAGTATATACAGCGAGTACACTTACTAATACTGTACACTGAACAATTTTACTATAAAGTGGCCAACCCCTTTAACCTCTTAAGGACATATGACGTACCCCTACGTCATATGTCCTCACTTGCACTTCAAAGCGGGGCCGCGCGGCGGCCCCGCTTTGAAGTGCCGCGATCCCGGGTGCCGCGAGTAGCCCGGGACCGCTGCTATTAGCGGGCACGGTCTGATCGCCGTGCCCGCTAATTAGCTAATCGGAGGCAGCTGTCAAAGTTGACAGCTGCCTCCGATTACCGGAGGCAACGTTTCCCTGGGGTCTAGTGGGGGAGATCGCTCCTCCGGGACCTTGTCCCGGAGGAGCGATCTCCGTTACTGATGCCGGCCGGGGACGCGTCCAAGATGGCGCCGTCCTTGGCTCGGCACTCGTTTGTTTTCGGCTGCAGCAGCCGAAAGCAAACGAGTGCCGATCTCATGGATCTCTGCAGCATATCTATGCTGCAGAGATCTCAATGAGAGATCACAGTGTATATACTAGAAGTCCCCCAGGGGGGCTTCTAGTATATGTGTAAAAAATAAAAATAAAGTGTTGTTAATAGTAAAAAGCCCCCTCCCCTAATAAAAGTCTGAATCACCCCCTTTTCCCAGGTTTTAAATAAAAGTAAAAAAATAAATAAATAAATAAACATGTTTGCTATCGCCGCGTGCGTAATCGCCCAAAATATTAATTAATCACATTCCCGATCTCGTACGGTAAACGGCGTCAGCGCAAAAAAATCCCAAAGTACAAAATTGCGCATTTTTGGTCGCATCACATCCAGAAAAAATTTAATAAAAAGCGATCAAAAAGACGTATATGGGCAATCAAGGTACCGATAGAAAGATCACATCATGGCGCAAAAAATGACACCTCGCACAGCCCCATAGACCAAAGGATAAAAGCGCTATAAGCCTGGGAATGGAGCGATTTTAAGGAACCTATATTGGTTAACAACGGTTTGAATTTTTTACAGGCCATCAGATACAATATAAGTTATACATGTTATATATCGTTTTAATCGTAACAACTTGAGGAACATGCATAACAAGTCAGTTTTACCCCAGGGCGAATGGCATAAAAACACATTTCCCCCAAATAAAAGAAATGCGTTTTTTTTTCAATTTCACCACACTTTGAATTTTTTCCTGGTTTCGCAGTGTACTTTATGCAAAAATTCAGCCTGTAATTGCAAAGTACAATTAGTGACGCAAAAAATAAGGGGTCATGTGGGTTTCTAGGTGGAAAAATGCAAGTGCTATGACCTTTTAAACACAAGGAGGAAAAACCGAAAACGTAAAAACGAAAATGGGCCCCGTCCTTAACCCTTTGAGGACCAGGCCCAAAATGACCCAGTGGACCGCGCAAATTTTGATCGTAGTGTTTCCGTTTTTCCCTCCTCCCCTTCTAAGAGCTCCAGCACTTTCAGTTTTTTATCTACAGGGCCATGTAAGGGCTTATTTGTTACAGGAATAGTTGTACTTTGTAATGGCGTCATTCATTTTACCATAACATGTATGATGGAATTCCAAATATATTATTTATGAAGATATAAATTGGTGAAATCGCAAAAAAGAATGCAATATGGTAACGTTTGGGGGGTTCCTGTGTCTACGTAATGCACTATATGGTAACAGCGACATGACACTATTATTCTATAGGTCAGTCCGAACACAACCATATGCAGGTTTACACAGATTCTCTAATGTTATATATTTTTTTTAAATGAAATCCTTTTTTTTGGCAATTAATTATAAATAAAATGGGACTATTGTGACGCTTATAACGGTTTTATTTTTTCACCTACGGGGCTGTATGGGGTGTCATTTTTTCCGCCGTGATCTCTAGTTTTTATTAATACCATATTTATGAAGATCGGACGTTTTGATCACTTTTTATTAATTTTTTTATATATATAATGTAACATAAAATCGGTAATCCGCACACTTTTTTCCCTCTTTTCGTGTACGCCGTTTACCGTTCGCAATGATGCTTGTTATATTTTAATAGATCGGACAATTACGCACGCTACGGTATATTATATGTTCATTTATTTATTTATTTTTATATGTTTTATTTATATAATGGGAAAGGGGGGTGATTTCAACTTTTATTGGGGGAGGGGTTTTGGGGTAGTGTGTTAGTGTTTTTAACTTTTTTTTTTTTACACATTTGAAGTCCCTTTGGGGGACTTTTACATTCACTACTTGGATTTTTACACTGATGAATGCTATGCCATAGGCATAGCATTGATCAGTGTTATCGGCGCTCTGCTCATTGAGCCTGCCTGTGCAGGCTCAGTGTAGCAGATCGCCGATCGGACCGCACGGAGGCAGGTGAGAGACCTCCGGCGGCCCGTTATACCGATCGGGACCCCCGCAGTCACACTGCGGGGGTCCCGATCGGTAAGTGACAGGGGACTCCCCCTGTCACTTACACTTAAACGCCGCGGTCGCGCCGCAATCGCGGCGTTTAAGGAGTTAATGACACGCGGCAGCGCAATCGCTGCAGCGTGTCATTACCGGTGAGGTCCCGGCTGCTGATTGCAGCCGGCCCCCACCTGCTATGAAGCGCGCTCCGCTCCGGAGCACGCTTCATAGCGTGAGAAACACCCAGGGCGTACAGTTACGCCCTAGGTCGTCTGGGGACAGACTTCCATGGCGTAACTATACGCCCTGGGTCGTCTAACGGTTAAAGGGTTAAAGAGTCACTGTCGTATTTTTTTTTTTTTTTTCAGAAATCAATAGTCCAGGCGATTTTAAGAAACTTTGTAATTGGGTTTATTAGCCAAATCTGCCATTATCTGCATGTAAAAAGCCTTTTCCCAGGTCCCCCCCTCCTTCCTCTTTTTCATCCACTCTGAAAAATCTGAAAATTGTGACTTGTTGCAGGAGACGTACCCTGTCTGTTCTAGGGAGAGGGGAGGGGGGAGGAGGAAGGAGGGAGTTAGCCGGCAGCAGAAAGCAGATAACAGAGGATTACAGGCACGGAGCTGGGTGACAGCTGTAATCCGAGCTCAGACAGGTCACTGGTGACTGTCACAGGAGATATCCCGTGAGGGATTTGTAGATTAACTCTTTGTTGTCCTGTTTTGGTCTTTTCTTTAGCTCTCTCCATAGGAGAACAATGAAGACAGGGGGGAGAGCTTCAAACTGCTTTTTCATGATAAAAATGCATTTTTCGGATAAGAAACCCAATTACAAAGTTTCTTAAAATCGCCTGGACTATTGATTTCTGCAAAAAAAAAATTCACGACAGTGACACTTTAAGGAAGAGCTTCGGGGGCACAGGGACAGGTAAGTATACTCTCTTTATTATGTTCCTGCACCCCCCTGCCTACCTGAGATTTGCTAGTTTCATGGGACTTCTCCTTTCAAGAAACTTAAGTGGCATGTTAAGCTGTTTGCATAGAGTGACTGAAGAGTTACTAGTAGTGAGCTAGCATCGCTGGTCACATACACAGCTCTGTTCAAAGTTGCTATAGTAATGTGAAAGGTGCTTGTTATATCTGCTGTAAGTAGTGTGGGCCCCAAGAATCAAATTCCTAGGTGGGCCCAAGGTACCCCAGTCTGACACTGGCCAGCTAGTGCTCCCTCTAAAATCCATAGGATAGGGGATATCTTTCAAATCAATTGGTGTCAGAAAGTTATATATATTTTTAATTTACTTCTACTAAAAACCCTCTAGCCTTCCAGTACTTATCAGCTGCTGTATGTCCTACATGAAGTGGTGTATCCTTTCCAGTCTGACACATTGCTCTCTGCTGCCACCTCTGTCCATGTCAGGAACTTACTTTGGACAGTTTCTGACATGGACATAGGTGGCAGCAGAGATTACTGTGTCAGACTAGAAAGAATACACCACTTCCTGCTAATAAGTACTGTGAGACTGGAGATTTTTTTGATAGAAGTAAACTACAAATTTCTGGCACCAGTTTCTTTGAAAGTTTTTTTTTTTCTGGAGTTCCTCTTTAATACTGTGGGCTATTTTACTTTTAAACAATTAGACGTCCTCTTTTGTACAGTCAATGTAGTTTCTCCATTGATCAACTAATCGGGTGATCACCGATTTCCTATGACAGCCTGGGAAATGTAGTGTTACATGCCACCCATACTGCTTGTCTTTACCCTGGAGGATTTCCAGGTAGGAATCCCCTCCTTCTCTATTCATTTCAACAGCTTTATTTATAATACACTTTGGCAGCCCTTTCCACATACAATTATATCAGATTGTCAGTAGTCTGCTTCATGTTAACAAATCTGCCGAATATAACCATATACCAGTTGATTTAAAACTGAGTGACAGGAAATGCTGGGAATTGTAGTGTACAGAAATGTTGGGAGATATGGAGGAAAGCATTATGGGGAAACTTGATGTCCTGTGTTTTCAGTCATCATCATCATAAACTTTCCAGCAATGGAGCACCTTTATCCATCTGCCAGAGACAAAACACAGTCTGATTCGCCTATAGCAGGCATGTCCAAAGTCCGGCCGGAGGGCCATTTGCGGCCCGCGTTCCGAACTTTTACGGCCCCCCAGGTATCCAGCTTGCTATTATCTGCCTGTGTTATAAAGCATATAGCATGTAGCATGTAAAATGGTCGGCCCTCGCACATGTTCACTTTATCAAATTTGACACTCTTTGAAAAAAGTTTGGACATGCCTGGCCTATAGCAACCAATCACAGCTCACCTTTCATATATTAACAAGCTCTTATAAAATTAAAGCTGAGCTTTGATTGGTTGCTATGGGCAAAAAATATATCAAGTAGTGTAAATAATGGTACAACCGCCAAAGGTATAAGACAGTATCCTTGCGTCTATAAACTAACAGAAATGGGCAATATTGGTTTAAGGGACATGATGGTCGAATGATCTCCTGACCTCTACTGATGAATTATGGTTTTGGTTGAATAGGAGCAATTTCTCATTTTTTTCGTGAATTGTCACGTTTTTTTTGAGTAGTCAGCATACCCTGGAGGTGTTTGAATTGTGGAATCGAGATCTGTGATTGTTACATAGATGATTCCTAGACACGACAAGACGTACTGACATATTACTCATGCTATTTTGATATCGGAGAATCACTTACTGTAAATTATGTATTTTGCTACTTTTTAATGCATATCTAATAAATTGTATATTTTATCTACAAGCGCATCCTTTTCTTTCTGTTAGTTGCTATGGGCAAGTCAGACTGTCTAAGTTGTGCATGGCAACCAATCACATTTGAGAAGCGAAAGCTGAGCTGTAATTGGTTGCTATGGGCCACATCAAACCATATTATTTAGTGTTCTTAGTGTGGCCTAACCATAGGCTGTTTGCTTGGTCACAAGTGTGTTTAGTGACCTCTGCAGTAAAGCACATCGCCAGTCATTAATGGGTTAATGCTTCAGATGTGTTTACCTGCAGTAACCATGGCAACCATGCACTGTGATGACAAGCGCTTATGTCATAAAGAAGGTTCCATAAAGCAATGCACCGCACCCTGATCAGTGCCATCTTGGATGCGCCAGAGGACCTTGAGCTTGACCACTTTACTGCCCCCCACCCTTGATGTATTTTGGAGGTTCTAGCAGGGAAAAGGGGAGGTCTGCTTTAGACTACCCCATCATCAAGTCTCCACCTTCTTGAGAAGTGGACCTGGATCTGTGAAGGAGAAGAGATACAGCCGCCTACCCATTAATAAGGTGACAAATATTGCAGACAGATCTTTCTCAAATCCAGTTTATTATACTTACAGTATGGTATTACCCTCTAAGCCCAGGGGAGGGGCAGCTCTCCAGCCATGGCTCCCTCGAGGTTTTCCCCACAGGGGTTTTTTCCTCGCCTGAGTGCTGGAGGGTGACTCTTCGTGAGTCGGGGGTCTGCCATTTTCAGTGTCATGTAATTTTAAATAAAATTGGGCCCCTTTGACACCTGATTACAATGTGTTGTGTCTTTATTTTGCGTTCTTTGGTTTAACTTATTATGCTTGGGAGTTGGGGGTCCATTTTATATTGCAGAGGTATAAAGCTGGACATCTGCCTGCTACACAGATCTATCACCTGCACAATGTGCACAAGTATGCGGAGCAGTGGATAGTAGAACTCCTGCATGTATGTGCGTATCCCTGGATTAAATGGACACTGAAATCTTGAAGAAAAAACATGCATGGCAAGATTTATACCTACATCTGCAAGGCTTGTCAAAAGTTTTTTTCAGGTATGAGCTAGGTAACTGCCCCCTCCACCTGCAAAATCCACCGGATAGGGGTTATCAAGCTGGTTAGTGGGGGGCCCAGTGGTCACGAGTATGTGGGGAACGTGTCCCCCTCAAATAAACAGTGGGGACAGTGCTCCATTAATTCTCTATAGGTCTTGTTACCCTTTATCCTGTAAATAACTTTGGGAGAGGTGCATGTTCTGATGTGGTATATGGCTGGACTCAGTCTAGGCGTTTTTCCAGAAATATGGCATATGGCATTTTCGGGGTTCAAAAACACAAAGACCAAATGTTATCTGATGGGGTCGAAGGGGAAAAGAGAAACACAATACCCATAGGACATTTTTCTGCTATGGCGTTTTTTTTGTTTAGTGAAATTATAGCAGGCTATGTTTTTGGTGTTTTGCCACAGACTTCTATGGTGGGAATATTGTCATGTCTATATGAAAATTTGTGTTTTTTCCCCAGTTCTTCAACAGCAAACCTGGAATCACATGATAAAGAATCACATGACTTGTATTTCACACTAAAATGAGAAATCTTGGTTCAAATTGTTAGTGAATTCAGTAGAATTAAATAGGTATTTTTTTCTTTCAAATCAGCTGGTGTCCGAAAGTTTTAAAGAATTGTATTTCACTTTTATAAAAAAAACAAAAAACAAAAAAAAAACAGTACTTATCACCTGCGTATGTCCTGCCTGACACCTCTGTACTGTACCTTTTTAAATTAAATTAAATAAAAAAAAGTCAACTAGCTTGACAGTGAAAACTTATACTAGACAGTGTAAAAATGAACCATATTAAGATCTCGTTCACACCAAGTTTTTACTTTTTTAGCTCCCTGACAGATACCTTCCCAAATAGTTATGATGGATGCCACTTTATACCATCTGTTATACATAGACTCCCAAAATTCATACTGCAATACCTCCCATTCCTGCTTTTTGTCCCCCAGGGGGACTTCAAATTAATATATGGAAAAAAAGGAAAAGAAAAGTTTTTTTTGTTTTTTTTAATAAAAAAAAAATAAAAAAAATCCTCCCCTAATAAAAGTTTAAATCACTCCCCTTTTCCTGTTTTATGAATAAAGATAAAACATATTTGGTACCGCCGCTTTTGTAACTATTAAGTTATCACATTTCTGACCATGCACGGTAAACAGCGTAAGTGCAAAAAA
The DNA here is from genome assembly GCF_027789765.1 of Dendropsophus ebraccatus. NCBI lineage: Eukaryota > Metazoa > Chordata > Amphibia > Anura > Hylidae > Dendropsophus > Dendropsophus ebraccatus. The sequence goes on from NC_091461.1 coordinate 56,169,981, forward strand.
ATGCCAAAGTGCAAAATTGCGCATTTTAGGTCACATCCAATCCAGAAAAATTGTAATAAAAAGCGATCAAAAAGCTGCATATCTGCAAGCAAGCTACCGTTAGAAAGTATGGATCAGGGTGAATGAAGCAGACCCCCCCCCCCCCCCCCCCCAATTAAAAAAATAGCATTTTATTTTACTTTCACAAATCATATTTTTCTGGTTTTACAGCATATTTTATGTAAAAAAAATAGGAGAAAAAATGTAGATGACAAAATGCAAGTTCTATGGCCTTTTAAACATGAGGAGGAAAAAAAACATAGCATGAAAAAGAAAATTGTCTTGGTCTTTAAGGGGTTAAGGAAGCGATACGACGGCACTGGATAAGTATACTTTTGTTATTATGTTTCCGCCTGCCTGAGATTTGTCAGTTTAATGGGACTTCTTTTAAGAAACTTATGTGGCACCCTATACTGTTTGCATAGAGTGACTGACAAGTTCACTGTGCAAAGTCGCTATAGTAATGTGAAAGGTTTGGTGCTGGTTATATCTGGTATATGTGGGGGTGGGCCCCTGGAATCAAATTCCCTGTTGGGCCCAAGCCCAACCCATATGATATCACTAATCTACAGTATTCTTCTTCCTGAGAGGACAGGGACATGCCCACCAGGTTTCAAACTGCATTCTGATCCCTCCAGGGGGCAGGCTGTGACACCTTAAAGGGGTTATCCAGCGCTACAAACACATGGCCACTTTTCCTCCTACTGTTGTCTCCAGTTCCCTTACGTCCCACAGCGGCACAATAATGGGGGGTATTCTTGCCCCTGTGAGCTAGGCAGGACAAAAGAATATTTACTAGTACAACAAATAAAGTTTTATTAATTCAAATAATGGCCCCTCCTCCCTCTAGGATAAGAGGAGGCGGATCCTCACAACCAGTGAGTCTTTTTTTGTCTTTGTAAGAAGGCAGGACGTTTTTCCCTCCTCCCTCCCGTGTATGTCTATTTTTTTCTTCTTACTTATTCTCCTGAGGTCTGCTGCGGCAGTGGTGCGGGTTGCCAGCCTTTTCTCTCACTCTCCGTATCTGCAGACCTCGGACCGGCATTTGGAACGCAGTTTGCGTTCCACTTACCGGATGTGACGTCATTGACGTCACTTCCGCTCCTCCGTCCGCTCCAAATTCGAAAGTAGTGCGGCGTGTGTCTGCAATCTGGCAAGGAGCATCTAGATGAGCCTCCTTCAGCTTCCTGCACCTTATTTCTCAGGTTTGTCTCCTAGTCCTATGTGAGTAACCTGATCAGTCTCCGCCCGGGATGGGCAGGGCTTTATTTCGGCGCCAAACGGGATTTTTAAACCCGGTGTTACCACCAGATCCTGCTGTCTCTTGCTAGGGCCAGCTTACAGCATTGGTGTGCGGTTGGTTTTTGTGCACTGTGCAGCTTCTGTTATAGTAAGTAATTTATATTGCAACTGCAGACCTATATCTCTGTGTGTATATACTTATTGTATATTCCTTACAGTCATGTCCAGAGACTCCGCTTCTCGCAAATCCTCTAACAAACGGCATCATCTGGTGTGCAGACAATGTGAGGTACCCTTATCTGATGACAGTGAGTTTACCACCTGTTCTGCCTGTCGTCCAAGAATTCAGGTAGGACCAGGAATCCTATTTATATATGTCAAGCTGCGCCTCCAGTACCAGGTACATAATTTATATGTTCCTTAGGGGAAAGATGAACCTACCATTCAAGACGTGGTTATATGGGTCAGTGACCTGGTACACAATTCCATGAATAGTTTAAAGTGTCACTGTCGTGAAATTTTTTTTTGCAGAAATCAATAGTCCAGGCGATTTTAAGAAACTTTGTAATTGGGTTTATTATCCGAAAAATGCATTTTTATCATGAAAAATCAGTTTGAAGCTCTCCCCCCTGTCTTCATTGTTCTCCTATGGAGAGAGCTAAAGAAAAGACCAAAACAGGACAACAAAGAGTTAATCTACAAATCCCTCACCCGTTATCTGTTCTGACCATCACCAGTGACCTGTCTGAGCTCAGATTACAGCTGTCACCCAGCTCCGTGCCTGTAATCCTCTGTTATCTGCTTTCTGCTGCCGGCTAACTCCCTCCTTCCTCCTCCCCCCTCCCCTCTCCCTAGAGCAGACAGGGTACGTCTCCTGCAACAAGTCACAATTTTCAGATTTTTCAGAGTGGATGAAAAAGAGGAAGGAGGGGGGGGGACCTGGGAAAAGGCTTTTTACATGCAGATAATGGCAGATTTGGCTAATAAACCCAATTACAAAGTTTCTTAAAATCGCCTGGACTATTGATTTCTGCAAAAAAAAAAAAATACGACAGTGACTCTTTAACATCTTAAGGACCCATGACGTACCGGCACGTCATGGATCACTGTCACTTAAGGACCCATGACGTGCCGGTACGTCATCCCTTTAAACGGGCGCCGCGGCCGGCCGGGTCCCGATCGGGGGAGATAGCCTGCTATAATACATAGCAGGCCATCTCTCCCTGTCGGCATGGAGGGTTGTTAACCCCCCCCATGCCGACGATCGCCGCTATTGGCTGATAAGCCCATAGCGGCGATCGGAACCTTTCCGGGCCATCGGTGGCCCGATGACCCGGAAAAAAATGGCGGTCGGTGCTGTCCGAGGACGGCACCGACCGCCATTACTGTAAAAAGTAATGGTGGTCACGGTACCACCGTCCCGATCGCCGTGAACGGCCGGCCAGCCGGCCGGCCGTTCACGGCGATCAAAGTCCCCACAAGTAATAAATACCTGCTCCGGACCCCTCAGCTAGGTAGCTGAGGGGTCCGGAGCAGGTATTTGTACATTACTCACCTGTCCCGGGGTCCTGATCGGCGTCTTCCGGGTTCCCGGCGTCCACTTCCTCTTGTCGGGACTTCGGCTTCTTCCGTGAGTCCCGATCGGCTGTTTCCGGCTCCAGCGTCGTCTATTTTCGTATTTTTCCGGCTCCAGCGTCGTCTATTTTCGGATCTTGCGCTCTGCTGCCCCCTAGCGGCTGATAAGTGTAATACACGTATCAGCCACTACAGGGATGTTCAGAATGTAGTAAAAAAAAAAAATTTTTTCCCAATTTTTTTTTTTTCTATTTTCCGCACCCTATCGCCGCTGAGTGTTGATCAGCATCGCACGAAAGTGCGCTGCTAATCAGCAACTCCTCCTTTTTGGCGTAGGGTGTTTTTTTTTATATCCTACTGCCACGGTCTGCTTATAAGTGCCGAACATAAGTGCGGCATTCATCAGCAACACCATTTTTGGCGTAGGTTTTTTTTGTATACTTACTGTAAAAAACACGTAAAAAAACACTACATTACACCACACTACATTGAATAAAGTTTTACACTACACCACTACATACCCCATATACCAATCCCCATATAAAGATGGCCCCCAGGGTGTTTTCGGTGTCGGACGCATACATTATTATTGCCTCCGACACCGAAACAGCCAGTGAGGATGAATTGGGGGGATCCTTCTTTCCTCCATTCATCCTCATCCTCCTCATCATCCAGTGACGTGTCTGGGAGTAGCGTAGCGTACGCTGCCCCCCAGACACGTCTTTTCCGCCAGTACCGTCCCAATAAGAGATGACGGTATGGCGTGAAATTCTACAAACTCTGTGAGAGTACCTCAGGGTACACTTACAGATTTAGGGTACGTGCACACTGCGGAATGGCGAAGGATAACCCTTCGTGCATTCCGCAGCTGGCACCCGCCGGCGGACTGATGCAGGGGCGCGTCTCCGCCTGTGTCATAGACTCTATCCTATGCATGGGCGGATTCCATTATCCGTCATTCCATCAACACGTTGGACGCAGAGCGGAATCCGCCCGTGCATAGAATGGAGTCTACGACACGGACGGAGACGTGCGCCTGCATCAGTCCGCCGGCGGGTGCCAACTGCGGAATGCACAAAGGGTTATCCTTCGCGATTCCGCAGTGTGCACGTACCCTTAGAGTGTATGAAGGAAGGGACACCCGAATCCAGCCGCCAGATGCCCCCCCCCCCATCCTCGGAGTTAGTGGGGAGATCGTCCGGGAACTGATCTTCCCACTGCTGGATAAAGGTCACCACCACCCGTACGGGGATAACTTTTATACCAGCACCCCCTCTTCTGGTCCCTCGCTGCCTGAGCTACTGTAGCTTGCGGCACGATCCGAACATATCAGAAATAGTAATAGCGCCCTAATATTTAGCAGCCATGGAGCGGACCCAGCGCTTCTGGATATGAAGGACCCCGTATCGCACCAGGACAACATTTTCCAGGTGACGTCCCCCACACTGGAGAACAGGAGACCCCAGAAGAAGTGCAGAGTGTGGGGTAACAGGGGGATCAGGAAGGACACCATTTACCAGTGTGACACCTGTCCTGATCCCCCCGGCCTCTGCATACTGGATCGCTCCAAGGCGCACTACACGTCATTGGGGTTCTACATTATCTAAATTCTGTCCCTTATTCCTATTTCAGGGGTCACGTTGATCCAGGGATTATTCTGATCGCCATTATGGAGTCGGGAAGGAATTTTTCCCCTGTGATGAGGCTACTGTCGTCTGCCTCACGAGGGGTTTTTGCCTTCCTCTGGATCAACACAGGTTGAATTTGATGGACACCTGTCATTTCCAACCTTATAAACTAATAATTGGCCTAATACCCCCAAATAAATTAGAATTGTCCCTTTTCCCCAGCTAAGTAGGTATGGCTGCCATTCCCATTAGAGGAGGCCATGATGCAATTACAAAGCCTCTGTGCGGCCAGGACAGTAGAAACCCCCCACAAGTGACCCCATTCTGGAAACTACACCCCATAAGGAATCTAAGAAGGGGGGCAGCGGGGATATGGCCCCCTGGTGACGGCCACATTTGGGACGTGAAAATGAAAAAAAATGGTATTTTTTATTTTCACGGCACATGTCCTACACATGTGCCCATCACTAGTGGGGTCCATATGCTCACTGCACCCCTTGTTAGATTCCTTATGGGGTGTAGTTTCCAGAATGGGGTCACTTGTCGGGGGTTTCTACTGTTCTGGCAGCACAGGAGCTTTGTAATTGCGACATGGCCTCCATCCCCCATTCCAGCCTCTAAATGGCGCTCTGTCCTTTTGGTGACTTGCCCTGTGCCCATATGGCAAATTATGTCCACATGTGGGGTATTTTCGTACTCAGGGGAAACTACCCTACACGTTTTGTGTTCATTTTCTTTTTTAACCCCTTGTGGAAATGGAAAAAAATCAAGGCTAGACCAACATTTAGTGTAATTTTTTTAAAATTTTTACTCTAAATCATTGATCTTGTCTTGATTTTTTCATTTTCACAAGGGGTTAAAAGATAAAAAAAAACACAATGTGTAGAGCAATTTCCCCTGAGTACGGAAATACCCCACATGTGGACATAAAGCGCCATGCGGGTGCAGGGTAAGCCTCCAAAGGGAAGGTGCGCCATTTGGTTTTTGAAGGCTGGATTTGGATGGAATGGATTTCGAGGGGCCATGTTGCATTCAAAAGGCCCCTGTGTTGCCAAGACAGTTAAACCCCCCACAAGTGACCCTATTATGGAAACTACACCCCTCAAGGAATGTAACAAGGGGTGTAGTCAGCATATGGACCCCACTGGTGACGGGCACAAATGTGGAACAATGTGGCGTGAAAATGAAATATTAAATTTTTTACACTATAATGTTGGTCTAGCCTTGAATTTATCATTTTCACAAGGGGTTAAAAGAGAAAAAAACACACAAAATGTGTAGAGCAATTTCCCCCGAGTCCGTAAATACCCCACGTGTGGACATAAAGCGCCATGTGGGTGCAGGGCAAGCCTCCCAAGGGAAGGAGCGCCATTTGGATTTTAGAGGTTGGATTTGGCTAGAATGGATGATGAACGCCATGTCGCATTTACAGAGCCCTTGTGCTGCCAAAACACTGTAAACCCCCCACAAGTGACCCCATTCTGGAAACTACACCCCTCAAGGAATCTAACAAGGGGTGCAGTGAGGATATGGACCCCTGGATGACGGGCACATTTGTGCCATGAAAGTGAAAAAATGAAAATTTTCACTTTCACGTCACATTTTTCCACATTTGTGCCCGTCACCAGTGGGGTCCATATGCTCACTGCACCCCTTGTTAGATTCCTTGAGGGGTGTAGTTTCCAGAATGGGGTCACTTGTGGGGGGTTTCCAGTGTCTTGGCAGCACGAGGGCTCTGTAAATGCGACATGGCCCTTGAAATCCATTCCAGTGAAATCCAGCTTCCAAAAGCCAATTGGCGCTCCTTCCCTTTGGAGGCTCGTCCTGCGCCCGCTTGGCACTTTATGTCCACATGTGGGGTATTTCCGTACTCGGGAGAAACTGTGCTACATGTTTTGTGTTTTTTTTTTCCTTTTATCCCTTTGTGAAAATGAAAAATTGAAGGCTAGAACAACATTTTAGTGTAAAAAATACTTTAGTCTTTTTTCAAGCCATATTGTTTGGAAAATCTGTGAAGCACCTGTGGGGTCCAGATGCTCACCGCACCCCTTGTTACATTCCTTGAGGGGTGTAGTTTTCTAAATGGTGTCCCTTTAGGGGTGTTTTTTAGGTTTTGGCACCCCAGAGCCTCTGCCAACCTGAAGTGGTACAGTCAAAAATGACCAAAAATAACGGAGCCATTGAAATTCACTAGGCGCTCCCTTATATCTGAGGCTTGTGGTTGCGTCAAATAGCGCAATAGGGCCACATATGGGGTATTTCTATAAACTGCAGAAATGGGGCAATCAATATTGGGGTGCATTTCTCTGGTAATAGGTTTATAATTATGAAAAATATTGGATTACAATAAAATCTCTGCACAGAAAATTAAAATTTTCAAATTTCTTACACACTTAGCTTTTATTTCTGTGACTCCCCTAAAGGGTTAAAAAACTTTCTGGATGTGCTTTTGCAGAGTTTAGGGGGTGCAGTTTCTGAAATGGGGTGCTTCGTGAGGCTTTCTAACACACAGTCCCCTCAAATACACTTTAAACCTGAACAGTTCCCTAAAAATATCTGATTTTGAAATTTTACTGAAAATTTGGAAATTTGCTGCTAATGTTTTAAGCTTCCTATTGTCTAAAAAAAATGAAATATAGTTTAATAAATGCCGCCAACATAAAGTAGACATGTTGCTAATGCTATTTAATATATAATTTATGTGGTATAACCATTTTCTGTATAAGCAGAAAAGTTTTAAAGTTGGAAAAATGCATTTTTTCACAATTTTTCACGCTATTTTGGGTTTTTTCATAAAGATTCGTTATAAGTATCGACTCCAATTTACAAGAAATGTGAAGTACAATATGTCACGAGAAAACAATCTCAGAATCAGCCGGATAGGTAAAAGCATCCCGAAGTTATTAATGAATAAAGTGACACTGGTCAAATTCATAAAATTTGCTCCGGTCCTTAAGGCCATTTCAGGCCCGGTCCTTAAGGGGTTATAGGAATCATTATCCCAGCCCAGGTATTATAGATCTTACAGCAAGTTTATAGGACTTATGGGACCCCAGTTAAAATTAAGTACTCTTTATTTAGGAAAAAATTTAGAGGAGAAGAGGAGTCCCCTTCAGTATCCCTAGAAGGTTACAAGGTCCTAGACGAGATCTATTCTAATTTTGATGAAGAAAAAGATAAAGAGAAAGAGCGCTTCCTCTTCAATTCTGAAAACATTGCTAAACTTGTTAGACTTGTGCGTGCCACCAATATGCCTGAACAGGAGGAGCCTTCATCCTCAAGGACAAGATCCTTCAGGATGGATGACTTTATCTCTGACCTTATTTTTTCTGAATGGAAGAAGCCGGACAAAGCTCCTTCTATCAGTAAGAAATTCTGGGCTTTGTTTCCTATTGAGAAGGATCAGTTTGATTCCTGGATTGATCCCCCCAAGGTGGATATGGCCATTGTTAAACTATCCAAGAAAATGGTTGTGCCTTCAGATGATGGGTCAAGCCTTAGAGATCCCATGGATCGTAGGGTTGAGACATCCTTAAAGAGGACCTATTCTTCTGCAGTTGCTCAAACATCTATAGCGGTTTCAGACTACGAGGTCTCTAAAGCCATGAAAACGTGGTTAGATAAGATTCAGGAAGATATTGATGCTGGGGTAGATAGAGATGCTATTCTTTCCTCTTTTAGGAAAGTTAATTTAGCTATGGAGTACTTATCTGATTCTGCATCTCATCAAGCCAGACTTGCTGCCAGATCCATGGCTTTATCATCTTCAGCTAGAAGAGCATTATGGCTACGTACTTGGCCAGGAGATAATCCATCCAAGTTTAACATGTGTAATTTGGCGTTTTCGCAGGGTAGGCTCTTTGGGTCAGAGCTTGATACCCTTATGTTAGAACTTTCTGACAAGAAGGGCAAATCTCTCCCTCCTGTCAAGTAGCCCTTTCGATATGGAAGGGAAAGGTCACTTCAAGGAGGCAGACAAGGTCGCTTTCAAACAGGTAGAGGTAGAGGGTATGGAGGTTACAAAAGAGGAGGAACCTCCAAGAGAGGAAAATCCTCCCCAAAAAGCAAAGATTTCTGACGCCAACCTTCCTGCCTCTCACATTTCTTACCCAAATGGGAAAAAATAATAAACGATGTGTGGGTGTTGAACATTATCAGACGAGGCTATGTTCTTTCCTTAGATCCTCTGCCACCGAGAAAGTTTCTCGTTTCCTCTCATCAGTGTCCAGAGAAACAAAGGTTGCTGGAGCAATCCATTCAAGAACTAATCCGATTGTCAGCCCTAGAACCAGTTCCTCTCAACGAGAAGGGTCAGGGAGTTTATTCACCTGTTTTTCTAGTACCCAAACCTTCGGGGAAAAAACAGGTTAATAATAGATCTCAGATACCTGAACAGGTTCATGACCAAGAACAAATTTCGTATGGAAACAATAAAGTCTGTAAAGACGATCCTAAACAGAGGAGACTTTATGGCGTCTCTCGACCTCAAGGACGCATATTTCCATATACCTATTTTCAAAGAACACAGAAGATTTCTTCGGATCGCAGTTCACATGGGGAAGCAGATTCTTCATCTCCAATTCAAGGTCCTTCCTTCGGCATAACATCAGCCCCATTCGTATTTACAAAGGTGGTGTCTTCCGTGGTGGCAGTTCTAAGGGTACAGAACATAAATATAATACCTTACCTGGACGATTGGCTCATCATAGCAAGATCTCAAGAGCTCCTAGACCAACAGGTATCCCTCACCTTGAACCTGCTCACCTCCCTAGGTTGGCTGGTCAATTGGGAAAAATCAGACCTTATACCCTCCACAGTCAAAAGATATCTGGGATTTGAGATAAACTCCCAAGATATGAGACAGTATCTCACTCCAGAGAGGAAGTTGAGAATTATGGAAGCATACAAGTTCCTAAGAGTCCCCCGACAGGTTTCTTTCAGAACCCTGATGAGTTATCTAGGTCTTCTCTCCTCTGCTGCAGAGGCAGTACCCTGGGCCCTTTGGCATCTGAGACGCCTACAGGCGGAAGTATTACAGAAGTGGGACAAGAGGACTTCATCCTTGGACAAGAAGATCAGGCTCTCACTAACATTAAGAAAATCCCTACGATGGTGGGCTCAAGTAAAGGATGGAGCCAGTATACAAGAACCAGTCTGGACATTTCTCACAACAGATGCCTCGGGCTCAGCGTGGGGAGCTCACCTAGAAGAGAGAGAGATCCAAGGAAGATGGACTGGATCAAAAAGAACCCTCTCTTCAAACCAGCTAGAGCTCAGAGCCATTTTCAAAGCCCTCACGCTTTTTTCTCCTCAGATTCAGAATCGAGCAATCAAGGTAAGATCAGACAACATCGCTGCAGTGTACTACCTAAACAAACAGGGGGGTACCAGATCCAAGGTCCTCCTAGGAGAGGTAGGAAAGATTCTAAATTGGGCTTTAACCACACTAGCAGCAGTGCATATAAGGGGGACTCTGAATGTAGTGGCCGACAAACTCAGTCGAAATTTATCAGTCCCAGGGGAATGGTCTCTGAACCCTGCGATATTCAGTCAGATTATCTCCAGGTGGGGCG